>NC_141604.1:32432686-33032686 GCF_047967505.1 Dipteris shenzhenensis
AGGGTGAATAGCTGCATTAGAAAAAATAGGTTAGCAACTCTAAAAAAGGTCCCAAAAATCTCACACTTGTAGTTATTAACATTAGAAACACTTATTTTTATTAATAAATCGAGAAAATAAAACATCTCCAAATCTAAATCCTAAATTGTAGACTCTAAACCTTGGATCTTAAATTGTACATCTTAAACCCTAAACCATGGACCCTTGACCCTACACCCTTTCCACCACATCTAAGACCCTAAAACCGAGATCTTAGATCATAGGACCTAGATCCTAAACCTTAGACCCTAAGGGTGGTAGTATGAAGAGAGTGGGAGAGAAGTAAGGAGTCTCACTTGCAGCTTTCTCACAGACACAATGGGGGAATACACACAAATGTGGAGGCTGAAAACAGTTTTCCTCTTCTTAGTTGTGAAAGCCAAAAGAACTCTCCTAAGTACAAAAGGAATAGATGAACCCTATATGTGGGTCTCAAACCAAACTCAGCTAACCTAGGTGGCATACTAACTGAGCCACTAACTAGAGTACATAAAGATAACTGTCATCTAGCTATTATTCAAGGGTGGTGTATCAATCGCATCTGCAGCTAACAAGTCGGTGACATAAATGCACAATGGTCACCCTGGCATATCACGAGTGGAGCTCGATATCTCAACACTCCCCCTCGAGCTCAATCCCAATTCCTGCACACCAAGCAGGTCTCTGAAATTGTGTAGCTTCTTTGCACCCAATGCCTTCGTGAATATGTCAGCTACCTGATCCTTTGTGCTGACATAGACTAGATCAATAAAACCTACTAGAACCTTCTCCTGCACATAGTGATAATGCACCTCAATGTGCTTTGTTCTAGCATGATAGACTGGGTTATTTGCCAAGTGTATACTGCTCATGTTGTCACAATAAATGACAACTGGCCCATCTATAGACTGATGCATATCATAAAGTAGCTAATGCAACCAAGCTACCTCACATGCAGCCATTGCTGCACCCCTGTACTTAGCCTCTGTGCTCGACAAGGCAACTATAGGCTATTTCTTGCTGCTCCAAGTGGCTGCAGCACTCCCAAAAGAGAACACATATCCCAACTGGTAGATTGTCTATCAGAGATACTACTAGCCCAATCAGCATCAGTGTATCCATGCAACTCTATCTGAACCCCAGTCTCGTAAAATAGTCCATACTGCAATGTGGACTTCACATACCTCAGTATGCATCCAACCGCATCCAAATGCCATTTCCTTGAAGCCTGCATAAACTAACTTACCAACCCAACAGCATAGCTCAAATCTGGCCTAGTAATAGTCATATAAATCCAACTTCCTACTATGCGTCTGTACATAGTAGGGTCTTCCAGAAGCTCACCTGCATCTGCGCTCAACTTCACATTCTGCTCCAAAGGAATTGAAATAGGCTTACAGCCTGTTATCCCATATTTGGACAGCATGTCCAATCCATACTGCCTCTGCAATACTGCCTCTGCAAGAGCCATATCCCACTTATGGATCTAATCACCTCAATGCCCAAGAAGTAACGCAGCACTCCCAAATCCTTCATCTCAAACTTCTACTTCAATAGCATTTTCACATAAAGGATATCTTCGTCACTATCACCTGTGATGATCAAATCATCAACATAAATGACAAGCAGCATAATACCTTTCTCTATTTTTTTCACATAAAGTGAGAAATATGCTATGGAAATCTGAAAGCCAATAGTGACAAGATACTGTCCTATTTGTCAGACCATGCTCTGGGTGCTTGCTTCAAGCCATACAAGGCTTTTTTCAACCTGCAAACAGACTCAGGATGAATAGCATGCACATAACCTGGTTGCTGCTCCATATAGACCTCTTCTTGCAAGTCACTATGCAAGAAAGCATTCTTTACATCCATCTGATGTAAAGACCATCCCTTTGATGTAGCCATAGCAATGACTGCTCTTACGGTTTCCATCCTTGCAACCGGACTAAATGTTTCTTCATAATCAATGCCATATGTCTGTGCATACCCCTTGACAACTAATCTTGCCTTGTATCTGCTCACAGAACCATCTGCATTGTGCTTCACCTTATAAACCCACTTGTAGCCAATTGCATTCTTGTCTTTAGGCAAAGGCACCAATTCCCATGTAGCATTTGCTTCCAAGGCATCCATTTCTTCATCCATGGCTTTCTCCCATTTTTCTTTTCCCATGGCTTGCTCAAAAGAAGTGGGTTCTGGTTCATGTATCACTTTGACCATATAGGCATAGTGAATGGCTGTAAATCCATCATATTTCAGCCTATCCACAAGATACTTAAATCTAGTAGACCTGCGCAAAATAGGCTCACTACCAGGTGCTCTCAAAACATCCCTTATCTTCCTTACTCCAAGTGTAACAATAGAAGGAATACCCAACTCATCATCAAGGCTCTGTTCTGAGCCACTGGATTCACCATCCACATAAGAGTGACCTACATTCACATCAACCATGGGCTGATCTACTTTCTCTTTTCCCTTTCGTGATACTTGCATACCACTATCTGCATTGCTTTGAGGAGATTCTCCTGATCTTAATCTGCCTGTCCATGGCGAAGTATGTGAACCACAGCTAGAGGACACTACAGGTCCACTAATCTTTTGTGATTGCTCTGTGAATTCTATGCAGCATTACCATTTTGTGCATCTACATCATCAATCACATTTACTGGTTTATACCAGCTGCTCATCTCATAAAAAACAACATCTCTGCTCACTATAAACTTACGAGTAGAAAGCTTATAGCATCTATACTCTTTTTGCTACAGAGAATAACCAATAAAGATGCACTTCTCAGCTTTTGGATCCAACTTGGATCTCAACTCATCTGGCACATGAACATAGGCAATGCAACCAAAAACTTTCAAATGAGAAATATCTGGTTTCCTACCAGTATACCTGTTGAGATATCAAGCTCTACCCCCGATATATCTCCTAGATGACTATCATTTATGTCACCGCCTATGTTAGTTGTACTCGTGGTGTAGTTAGACTACCACGTATGTTTTTGGTTTGGGTTCACATATGAACCACGTATTCTAGGGTTTGACATATAGGGTATTTCCCTCTTCTATTGTATAGTTGTTGTGTGCAAAAGTGAAGAAAGGCTTCACCCTCCAACCTTGTGTCCTCTCTCTCTTTTGTGTGTTGTGAAGAAAGCTGAACTTGAGTATCCTATCTCTCTCCCTTATTCTTTACATGGTATCAGAGCCTTGTTCGTGGTAAGGAGCTCAAGAAAGCAAGCCAAGTTTGTGGTGTCTTGGTAAGAGGACCAGTGTTGCTCTCCTATTTCGAGTTTGGGAGCAAATCTCTGCAGGTAGCACAGCCAGAAGTGCAGGAGTGCACTGTTTCAGATTGAGAGGCCCTTCGCGGTGTGGCGAGAGCGTAGTATCGGGGTCCGTTTCGGGGTCCGTTTTGAAGGCGGAAGTTCTTTGCAGGCACTCAGAAAAAGGCCCTATTTTTCGCTGTGCGACCACTGCGTGGCTAGTCAGTGGAAAGGTGCCACAGAAATTGCATCGTATGCCTGTGTGCAGAGATATTGGGAGTTGCAGATTCATGCCTGTTGCCTGTTGATGCAAAATCGTCACTAGGAAGTGAGTGTGTGGTGAAATACCACTTTCGTCAGTGTTGCAGATCTGCCCCTGTGAGGCTTTTTGCAGAAATTTTGCTATTTGCCCTTGTGAGGCATTTGCTGTGTTTACAGGTTGCTGTTGCAATTCGTGATTTGTAAAATGTCTGAGAATCTGTCTACCATTGTCAGTGAGAAGCTTGACAAGAACAACTTCCAAGCATGGAAGTTCAGGATGACAAACTTCCTTATGGGAAAGGGAGTTTGGGATTACATCAGTGGTGAAACTGCAGAACCAGTTTTGGGTACTGCTCCCACTCCTGCTGAATTGAAGGCCTTTAAAGAATGGCATTAAAAAGCCAGAAAATGCCTGTATTGGTTGTCTGTTAGCATTTCAAATTCTATGATTGTGCATATACAGGATGTAGAGACGCCTAAGGAGGCATGGGATACATTGGTGAAGCTGTATAGCACAAATACCAAAGCACGAAAGATGCAGCTAAAGCAAGAGTTGCACAATGTGCAAAGGAAAAATCTGAATATAAATGAGTATTCCTTGAAGGTGAAAGGCCTTGCAGATTCTCTTGCCTCCATTGGAGCACCTGTTGATGATGAGGACTTAGTGTCCGTGACCTTGAATGGTCTTGGGAAAGATTATGCACAGTTTCGGACATCCATTGGAGTCCGTGAAACATTTCCTGATTTTCAGGAACTTATTGCTCTCTTGCTGAGTGAAGAGCAAAGGAATGGTGGTTCAGCCACCTCAACTTCTCAAGAGACTGCTTTCTACTCGAATACAGGTAGAGGCAGGGGTAGAGGAAGAGGCCGTTTTGGTGGCCGTGCAGGAAATCAGAACCAACAGCAACAACAGGAAAACCAGTCCTATGGAGGAGGACGTGGTAGTTCTAGAGGCAGGGGGAGCCAAAGAGGCCGTGGTTCATGGCAAAGGAACCAGCAAGTAAATAGCAGCACAGAATGCTATTATTGTAGAAAGCTTGGACACAAGGAGAATACATGCTATAAAAAGCAGAATGACATCAAAAGTGGGAAGTTGCAGCAAAGCAACTATGCATCATCAAGTGGGCATGGTGACGACAGAAATGAGCACCTTTTTGTGATGCAGCATATGGTTAACTCCATGTCAGGAGATGCTGCAGCTTGCAATGATGTTTGGTATGTTGATTCAGGTGCCTCTAACCACATGACCAGTCATGGTGAGTGGTTTCATGATGTTAGAAATTTGGATAAGCCAGGTTATGTTGAAACAGGTGATGATACTGCACACCCAATTACGCAGGTTGGTAAAGTGCCATTGGCTATGCAGGATGGCAAAACGAAGTACTTGGCAGATGTACTTCATGTTCCAAAAATCACTAAGAACCTGGTTTCAGTTGGCCAGATGGTTGAGCAAGGTCTGCAGGTTAGATTTAATCCTGATGGATGCTTTGTTGAGGACTTGAAAAATAAGTGCCGCTTGGTTGCGAAAGGCAACAAAAATGGCAGAATGTTCACCTTGGATGTTGATATGCCTGAGGTGAAAGCTGCTATGTTTGCGCATGGGAGAGGTGTCATTGCAGATATTGAGATATGGCATAAGCGCATTGGGCACGTGAATATACAAAGGCTAAAATCTATGCAAACGAAAAACATTGTTGCAGGTTTGCCTAAATTCAGAGTTGAGGGAATGCAAAAGGTATGTGAAGCATGCCAAATGGGTAAGCAGGCCAGACATGCATTTCCCAAAAATGCTAAGGTGAGCAGAAGACCTTTGGAAGTGATCCATTCAGATGTTTGGACAACCAAAACTGCTTCTATTGGTGGATGCCATTATTATGTGACGTTTATTGATGACTACACTAGGAAGGTGTGGATTTATTTTATGAAGCACAAAAGTGAAGTGTTCAGCCATTTCAAGGCCTTTAAGGCCATGGTTGAAAAAGAGAAAGGTGTGCATATTAAAGTGCTAAGATCTGATGGAGGGGGAGAGTACTTTTCAGAAGAATTTTGTGAATATCTGAAAGAACAGGGAGTTCAAAGGAAGTACTCATGCAGGTCTACCCCTCAGCAGAATGGGGTTGCAGAAAGGAAGAACAGGCATATTGCAGAAGTAGGACGGGCGATCCTAAATGAGAAAAACATGCCTGATTATTTTTGGGCTGAAGCAGTAGCAACTGCTGTTTATATTATGAACAGAACCCCCACTGCAGCTGTCCATGGCATGACGCCTGAAGAAATGTATACAGGCCAAAAACCAGATATTTCTCACTTGAAGGTATTTGGTTGCATAGCTTATGTTCATGTTCCTGATGAGAAGAGAACAAAGCTAGATCCAAAGGCAGAAAAATGCATCTTTATTGGATATGCTCTGCACCAGAAAGGGTATCGCTGTTATAACCCTTCCACCCGCAAAATGCAAGTGAGCAGAGATGTTGTTTTTGATGAAATGAGCAGCTGGTATGCACCAACTGTTATGGTAGGAGATGCAGATGCAGGAAATGGGAATGCTGCAATAAATGCAGAGCAGCAATCTCAAGCCTTGAGTGGACCCAGAGAGTCCTCTACTAGTGGATCTAATGCATGGAAAGGGAGATTGAGATCTAGTGAATCGTCACATGGCAGCCCTGATAGTGTTGTGCAGGTATCACATAAGGGAAAAGAAAAAGTAGACCATGCTCCAGTGTTTGATGTGTCTGCTGGTAGCTCTCATGTTGATGGAGAGTCAAGCGGCTCTGAAATGAGCCTTGATGAGGAACTTGGGATTCCTTCTGTTGTTACACCTGGTGCAAGGAAAAGCAGGCATGATTTAAAGACTCCTGCAACTGATCCAGTTGTACGGAGGTCCACTCGTATTAAGTATCCAGTTGACAGGCTGAGATATGATGGGTATACAGCACATCACTATGCTTATATGGTCAAGGTTCTAGAGGAGCCAGAGCCCACATGTTTTGAGGATGCAGCAGGGCATAAAAATTGGGAAGCAGCTATGGATGAAGAGATGGCTGCCTTAGATGCAAACCACACTTGGGATTTGATGCCTTTGCCTCATGATAAGAAGGCTATTGGCTGCAAGTGGGTTTACAAAGTAAAGCACAATGCTGATGGGTCTGTTAGCAGGTACAAGGCAAGATTGGTTGCCAAAGGTTTTGCACAGACATATGGAATTGACTATGAGGAAACTTTCAGCCCAGTTGCAAGGATGGCAACCGTGAGAGCAGTAATTGCTATGGTTGCTGCAAAGGGATGGTCTTTGCATCAGATGGATGTGAAAAATGCCTTCTTGCATGGTGATTTGCAGGAAGAGGTTTATATGATGCAGCCAGAAGGTTATGAGGATAATTCACACCCCGATTTTGTATGCAGGTTGCGCAAAGCCTTGTATGGCTTAAAACAGGCGCCGAGGGCATGGTCAGACAAGATAGGGCAATATCTTGTCACTATTGGATTTCAGATTTCCAATTCAGATTTTTCACTTTATGTGAAAAGGACAAACAGAGGGATTGTGCTTATAGTCATCTATGTTGATGACTTGATTATTACAGGTGATAGTGATGCAGACATTAATGAAGTGAAGCTGCTGTTGAAGCAGAAATTTGAGATGAAGGATTTGGGAGAGCTGCATTACTTCTTGGGCATTGAGGTTATTAGATCCCCGAGTGGGATATGGCTGTTGCAAAGGCAATACGGTTTGGACATGTTGTCCATATATGGGATGAGAGGCTGTAAGCCTATCTCTGTTCCATTGGAGCAGAATGTGAAGCTCAATGCAGAGACAGGTGAGCTTCTTGAAGATATTACTATGTACAGGTGCATAGTAGGTAGCTTGATTTACATGACTATAACCAGACCAGATTTGAGCTATGCTGTGGGGCTGGTGAGTCAGTTTATGCAGGCACCGAGGAAGCCACATTTGGATGCGGCTAGGCGCATACTGCGGTAAACACCATATTAGAGAATTTGGGAAAATCCTGATAATTTGGGAACTTTTGAGGGGTTGTAATTATGTAACATTCAATGTTTTTCATTGATTTTTCCCATAGATTTGGTAGTCCATCCAAATCTTGCAAATGTGGATGGTTTGCATCAACATAAATAAAATGTCAAATGTTGAGGTTTCGACCAATGCATGGTATTTTTTGAGGGGTTACAATTACAATGCATTGAGTGCACTCCATTGACTTTCTCCCTGGATTTGGCCGTGGATATGAAACTCACAATTGTTTGAGTTTAACGAAGCATTTTTTGCCTCTTCTCGAAAAAAGGTGGTGTTCAAAAACACCATTTTAGTTTAGTTGGAGAAAAAGTAAGAATGCAACACTAGTCCTTGATATTTTGTCGAGTGTGCAGAACTTGCAACCACAAAGCAATGGTCTGCAAAAAAAAAGATAAAGAAAAAAGATCAATGTCATACCTTCCAAATATTTGTCAGTATTCAATTAAATTATTATTGTGCAAGGAAAAAAAAGTCATGCTTTTCAAGTACCTTCACTCCATTGTGGAGTCAGCATCAGAGTCGGAATCTGTTCTATGAGAAAAATTGGATAAAGCTCGCTTGCGTGCAATGGTTGGTATCTTCACCTTGATGGCGAGGTTGCTGCTCTTTGAGGAAACCTTCTTTGAGAGGTTACATTTTGGAACCCATGACCATACAATAGCATCAACAGATTCCCAACGTGGAGGATCACCTTTATTGCACATCCAAACCTTGTTCCAACAATCTGCATATATCTCCTCAATTTGTGCATTGTGTCTTTTGCATATAGGTGCCCAATATTGTATGAAAACCTTCTTGAAGTTTTTAGATTTATTATCCTTCTGTACATCAGTTTGAGCAATGCCTAGCCAAATCGGGTAAATTTTTTCTGCTGGTCGGACCAAAAGAAAGTGTCCTTTTTGTACATCAACCATTGGATCAAATGATTGTTTTGGCTTTTTCCTTTGAGGTCCACAGTAATGATCATTCAACTCTTCAATTCCTTGAAACTCATCGTTTTCATTATCAACTACTTGCACACAATCAATATGTTGCGTCTTTGGCCAAAATCTCTCGTACATGCCCTCTACACTATTGTTTGGTTTATCAAGCTCATCAATCATGCTCTTCTAGTACTTCACTACTGGCTTGTAAAACTTTGTGAAAGATGCTTCTGGACCTTGCAAGTGTGCCCATTTTTCCCAAAAGCGTACATACTCCTTGATACCAACTATCACATCTAAGTGATCCTTCACATACTTGAACATGGTTACATAAGGTGGCTCTCCACTTGGTAGCATTGGATGACCATCCGGATGTCTCTTCCACAACTCAATGCCACCTTCACTTGGTTGCCAATCTAATGATCGTGGATGCACTTTATATTGCATGATAGGAACTTCATTTCGCATAAAGAACCAAAATTGGAGAGGCATTGAGTGTCCCACTAAAGAATCTTTCCCATCGCACAGGCATCCATCAACATAGCTCTTGAAATCAGGGACTTCCGTTACCAAAAATGGCGTTGGAGAAGACTCCTCACATTGTCTAAAAGTATCCATGAGATGTGCAAATGTCAATGTTTGGCTAGTTCTTAACCTCTCTGAAAACCTGCTAAACATTGCATCAATATCCTCATGTGTATGCCCAACCATCAAGAATCCCAATTGAATTGACTTGAAAATCCCTCGAGCAACAAGTAATGATAGGTATGCAAACAAGTACCTATTCTTGTTTTCAGAACCACAATTATCCAACTGCAATAATAGGTGTTCGGGTAGTTTCTTATAAGGGTTTTCTTGATGGGAACTTCCAAGTCCAAGGTCTTTGAATGTTCCACCCACTGCTCCAAGATGAAGTTGTTGCTTGCCATTAGAAACATAGTGAGAATCCAATGCTTCTCTTGAGGTTAGTGCGTTTAGCAGAGCATTGTCAGACCTTGGCATCCCATCATGTACCAAATCTCCAAGTGCATGGTTATCAAATCTTTCAAGATTTCTCAAACACAAAGCCAATGAACCAATTGTGAAGTTAGGATCCGACGGCCACAAGGATAAAGAAAAGTGACCATAACGTCCTTGACCATGTCCATGTGTTATCATGCCAGTCAAAGCCACTGGGAGCTGAAACGATTTGTCTATGTCCTTTGAACGATTGCGTAATCTAGGGATGGCTGTCTTCTTTTGGTCCATCTTATCATGGATAATGCACAAGTATGTCTGAGGATACATTTCAGAAAATCTGCGCCAAGTGTAGTACACATTTCTACAACTTTTTTGCTGTAACATGTGCTTTCTTCTATCTTCCATCAACTTATTACGTTCATTTTGGCATTTTGTCGCTGCAAGCTGAGCCTTGATTGCACTACATAAACCACACTTAGAGAATTCACTTGTTTTTGACAAAGTTACATGCTTGAATTCAGAGTTCCATATACGGTTGAATGTGGAAGTTGACATCTCCTTACAACCCAAACTATGCTTTAATTGCATGTTAACTTCATAGAGAATATCAACCTGCTTGTATACATCCGGTATCACCAACTGTGTTTCCCTTGATCCATCCTGAAGTGTTCTACTTTTGTGTGGCATACGCTCAGAATTGTTATCCACAAAATCTTGGATTATGGCTCTACCCAGTTCTGTGTGGTCCCAACCTCTCCGCACGATTCCTTTATTACCATGTATGCACCTTCGTATACCAATTTCAAATTGCTCCCTGTATCGATAAAATGTTGTTTTTGGAATACCATGCATTTCATACCATGCTCTACAACAAACTTGAATACCATTTAATGAAAAGACATATTTGAACTGCCCATTGTCATCTTTTCGACAAGCAACCCCAAGAGTGTCATATACATAATTGGTGCGAGCCTCCAAACTTTGGCCCCAATACTCTATGCGTAATTTGGAGATCATTTGACGATCGGCAAATTGACAACAATTTTGTTTACAACAATCAATCATAGATACTTTTATGACTGCATCCCTTGTGAGTCTAGATGATGCTAATGGCATGCCATGTTTTTTAGCTTTTCTCTTTATCATGCAGTAACGCCTCTTTTTTGTGGATTTTTCCATTGGGTCCTCATCTTCCATGTGCTTTTTCCCAGAACCACTTGAAGAATTCATGGTGTCATCGATTCTTAATGAAGTTCCATCTAAAAAGGTTATTTGTGCAATGGGGATGGTATCAATGCTTGATACATCACTGTGATACTTTTCAATTCCCACACCTAGATTACCTTCACCAAGCATCTCAAAATTTATAGGTTCAAATGGGTAGACATACAAAACAACACCCTCTGCAATGCTCTTGGTTTTCTGCTCATCCCATATTAAGACTTTCTTGTCCTTCCATGATTCTCGAATGGAAAACTCATCATATTCACATAGAGGTTCAACGTCAATGGTATCTAATGTTATATCATTCATTGGTACAATAGCTCCATTGACATTGTCCACACAACTCATTGATCGTGCTTTCCAACGAACAACACTACCCAAAGCCTCATAGACTAAGAATGCATCCATTGTAGGAAATGGAAGAAGTGCACTTTCATCCATACAAATATCGATCGCCACCGATACATTGTTTTCTCCCAAGGGCACACCTTGGCACATGTCATCATGTGATGTAGAGAATATTGTCCCAATGGCAACAATCTTTCCACTGACAAGCAAGTTGACTTTAACCCCCACTTTCAATGTGGCACCTGCATAGTACATAGCATTTGTTATAGTTCAATATTGATATCTGATGGTGTGACTTAGGATGAAAATGCTTTACAAGATTTCATTGCAAGACCAAATCTTCCTAAAGCTTGGTGCTTTGAATTTTAGGCAGCAAAATTTGGCTACATGGCCAAATCTTCACAGACCATGGTGCTTTGAAAGGGAGATAGCAAGATTTGTCCACACAACCAAATAACCCGAGATGCTAGGGCTTTCAAGAAGCCATCAAGATTTATGCACACATCCAAATCTACTTAGACCTTGGTGCTTTGAAAGAAGCCCACAAGATTTGGCCACATGGTCAAATCTCCCTAGACCCTGGTGCTTTGAAAGGAGCCAACAAGATTTGGCCACATGGCCAAATCTCCTAAGACACTAGTGCTTTGAAAGAAGCAATATCTGCTCAAACCTTGGTGCTTTCAAAGAAGCTAGCAAGATTTGAATGCACGGCCAAATCCTTCGAGACCTCGGTGACTTCTTTCAAAGCACTGAGAAGATTTGGTTGTGGCGTTCTTTCAAACTTGGGGAGATTTGGTCGTGTGGCCAAATCTTGTAGGCTTCTTTCAAAGCACTAGGGTATGGAGAGTTTTGGCTGTGCAACCTCCTCTTGCATGCTTCTTTCAAATCACCAGGTTCTAGGAGATTTGGCCGTGTGGCCAAATCTTTCAAAGCATTAGGGTTTGGGAAGATTTTGCCGTGCTGCCAAATGTTGCTAGCTTCTTTCAAATCACTAGGAAGATTTGGCCACATGGCCAAATCTTCTTTCAAATCACTAGGAAGATTTGGCCACATGGACAAATCTTCAAACGTTAAATTTAAAAATTGAAGATCCAGATTTTAAAATTTAAAATTTAAATTTTAAAATTCAAAATTCAAAATTTAAAATAAAAAATTCAAATTTCAAGTTTCAAGTTTCAAATTTTGAAATTCAAATGTAGAGATCCTACTTTCAAAAAAATCATACATGCTTTTCATGATTCACGCTATTACACTTTAAAATCATACTATTACTTTAAAAGCAAACTAGAAAATCTAAAACTATAAAAAAACCAAAACTTTAAAAGGCAAAGCTAAACAAACCTTTTAAACCAAGCATAAAAAGTAAACGTATGAGAAGGAATTGAATTCGTCTTCATGGGGGATCAAGTGCTAGGCTCACCTTGTTCTCTCCCTTCCTAGATCTCCAATGTGTGCCTAGGGTGGTTTGAGAGCTTTAGGACAACATCTTAGATGGGGTAGTTCTTGGAAAACACTCCTCCACCCTTGCTTAGCTAATTGCAAGCAAAAAACTTCAAAACTATATTAAAATAAGAGGTCCCGGGAGGCTCCCCATCCCAGTTTTGTCCTAGCAATGTGTACTTAACCATGTAGGTTTTAAAATTCCATTACCAATTCAACTCTCCATAGATTCCACACACAATAGTTGGATTAGAAAGAGGTCTTTTTTTTTTTTTTTTGGCTCTTCATGCTTTTGGAGGGATTGCTCCCTCCCCAAAAGCATGCTTTTTTGGGGGGGTTGCTTCTTTCCCCCCAAAAGCCTATTTTTGGGACCTCTCCTTCCCCTTCTTTGCGCAACTTCTTTCCTTCTTCTCCACCATCCTTCTTTCCTTCTTCCTCTGTCGATCCTCCTTCGCTTCCGTCCGTCCTCGAAGCGTCCGTCCTCTCACCCTCCTCGCCATCGCTATGCTCTAACGCCTCCTCCGCCGTCCGTTTCGGTGCCCTCCTCACCATCGCTGTGCCCTCCTCGCCATCGCTGTGCTCTAAGGCCAAATCCTTCGCCGTCCGTTTCGGTGCCCTCCTCGCCATCGCTGCTGTTTCGGCGCCCATCTTTTCCTCCGCCGCTGTCATCCTCCTCCTTCGCTTTCGTCTGTCCTCTCACCCGCGCCCATCTTTTACTCCCCCGTCCTCATCCTCCTCCTTCGCTTCCGTCCTCATCCTCCTCCTCCTTCCGTCCGTCCGTTTCGGTGCCCTCCTCGCCATCTCTTCCTCCGCTGTGCTCTTTCCCTCTGCCGTCCTCGTCCTCAGTTTCGGTTGCGCTCTTTCCCTCTACCGTCCTCGTCCTTAGTTTTGGCTGCCTGCACTACCACAGTTTCCTCTACCTTCCTCGTCCTCAGTTTCGGCTGCCTGCACTACCACAGTCTGAAGCTTCTCCTTTTTCGAGTTAATCTCACGAAACCTCCTCTTCACGAAATCCCCTTTGGACAAAATCCCCTCAGCTCCTACGATTGCTTGAAATCCAAAGAGCAGAAGCTCACAAACAACAATGGCTACTCAATCATCCAAGTAAGAAAACGAAAGAAATCAAAAGTGTACCTAATTCATGCATGTTCTCCACTTTCTCCATTTCGGAACACCACGATTTGAAAGAAAGAGTCTTGTAAAAGTAGGAATCTCGAAGTGTGATTTGAAAGTAGGGTCTTTAGTATATGATTTGACTTTCATATCTTCAAATTTGAAATTTGAATTCTGTATCTAAGATTTTGAATTTTGAATTTTGAATTTTGAATTTTAAATTTTGAATTTTAAATTTTGAATCTAAGATTTTGAAATTTTCAGATTTGAAATTTGAATCTTAGGATTTGAATTTTAAATTTTAAATGGGGAGATTTGGCCATGCGGCCAAATCTTCTGGCTTCTTTCAAAACATACAACATTTGGCCGTACAGCCAAATCTCCCTAGATCATGGTGATTTCAAAGAAGCTATAAAGATTTGGCATCACAACTAAATCTTCCTAAACCTTGCTGCTTTGAAAAGATTTGGCCACACAACCAAATCTTCCTCGACACTCGTGATTAGAAAGAAGATAGCAAGATTTGGCCGCATGGCCAAATCTCCCTCGACCCTCGTGATTAGAAGAAGCTAGCAAGATTTGGCCGCATGGCCAAATCTCCTTAGACCCAGGTGATTTAAAAGAAGCTAGAAAGATTTGGCATCACAATCAAATCTCCCCAAATCCTGTTGCTTTGAAAAGATTTGGCCGCACGGCCAAATCTCCCTAGACCCTTGTGATTAGAAAGAAGCTAGCAAGATTTGGCCGCACAGTCAAATTTTCCTAAACCCTCGTGATTTATAAAAAGCTAGAAAGATTTCGCATCATAGCCAAATCTCCCCAAACCTAGTGCTTTGAAAAGATTTGGCTGCACGGCCAAATCTCCATAGACCCTTATGATTACAAAGAAGCTAGCATGATTTGACCGCACACAAATCTCCCCAAACCCTGGTGCTTTGAAAAGCTTTGGTAGTATGGCCAAATCTCCATAGACCCTCGTGATTAGAAAGAAGCTAGCAAGATTTGGCCACACAGCCAAATCTTCCTAAACCTGGTGCTTTGAAAAGATTTGGCCGCACGGCCAAATCTCCATAGAGCCTTGTGATTAGAAAGAAGCTACCAAGATTTGACTGCACACAAATCTCCCCAAACCCTCGTGCTTTGAAAAGATTTAGCCGCACGGCCAAATCTCCATAGACCCTCGTGATCAGAAAGAAGCTAGCAAGATTTGGCCGCACGGCCAAATCTCCCTAAACCTGGTGCATTAAAAAGATTTGGCTGCACGGCCAAATCTCCATAGACCCTTGTGATTAGAAAGAAGCTACCAAGATTTGATTGCATACAAATCTCCCTAAACCCTCGTGCTTTGAAAAGATTTAGCCGCATGGCCAAATCTCCATAGACCCTCGTGATTAGAAAGAAGTTAGCAAGATTTGGCCGCACGGCCAAATCTCCCTAAACCCAAGAGATTTAAAAGAAGCTAGAAAGATTTTACTGATTTGAAAGAAGCTAGCAAGATTTGGTTGCACAGTCAAATCTCTCCAGACCCTAGTGCTTTGAAAGAAGCCCACAAGATCTGGCCACAAGGCCAAATCTCCCCAAACTTTGGTGCTTTGAAAGAAGCCCATATGATTTGGCCACACATCCAAACCTCCCCTTCCAGTGCTTTAAAAGAAGCCCATAAGATTTGGCCGCACAGCCAAATCTCCCTAGTGCGGCCAAATCTCCCTAGAATCTAGTACTTTCTCAAATCTACTACTATGTCTAGTGTTAATTCTAGATTCTATTTCAGATATGTTTATCGATAATGTGTTTTGTCTAACATTAAAGATTATAAAGATGATAGTTTGTATATTGCTTGGGTCTTTTACAGGAAAGACACAAATGTGAAGAAGGTTGAGAAAGTTGTAAGTGGATTTGCAGAAAAAAGCATACCTTGGTACTTTGACATATATAGTATTGAGGGAGCACAGTTGACACGAGTTCACTTATTTGTTTTGTTACCTAATAAAAGTGCATACACTTGTGTTGGATCGGTACATCAAATCACTGAAGATGTGGTTGGAAAAGAGGGAGATATTGGATTGTTGATCATTATAAATCAAAATAAGAAGTTTCTCTTGGATCCCAGTGATTATGAAGAATCTCGTATGAAGTCTGATGTAGATGACAACATGCACTCAAGAGGCTGGATAAGTGTTGAATCAATTGATGGAAATGAAATTCACGCAGTGACAACAATCATTGAATCATATCAGAAAGTTTCAGCAACATTAAAGAAGCGTAAGAGTGGGGAAGATAGTGGGGAAGGAACAAAGAAAGGTAAATCGACTATGGTTCAAGCACCAGGTGGTAGCAGAGAAGGGGCAAAGAAAGGAAAGCTAACTATAGTTGATGTACCACAAGAAGGAACACCTCCAGAGGGTATGGTAGCAGTTGTGGAAAGAAGCAGTGGTAGTGAATTGGAGCCAAGTGGAAAGGTCATAGGAAAAAAAGGGCAAAAGAAACCATCAGGCTTGGTGGAATATGAAAAATACTACCCATTCGGGTTGCATGCAATATTTTCAATTCCAGTTGCAAGATGTCAAAAAGCTCCTCCAATCTATGTATATAGAGGGTTGAACAAAGAGCATGTGGAGAAGCTTGCTGCAGACTTCGGTTATAACTCTAGGCCTCCTGCTGCTGTAGCGGATTTAATGCCTTTCAATCCTGAAACAAAGCAGCCCCTGGAAAGGGTAGATAAAAAGGATTTAACCAAGTGCCACTACTGGATACTATCTGGACAACATTCAATATATGCTGCTAAAATATTCACATCTAATGATGATAATAGCACGGCCCAAAGAAAGAACTACTACCGCACCCGCCAAGCGAGGATTGTAGTGAATTGTCCCGCATGCTTTTGTGTGGAGATATCAAAGATGGCAAACCTGGAGTCTCAAAATATCTTGAGACAATCTCCATACATTGATATACTTAAGCAGGTGAGGGGACAATGGATTCTCTTTAACAGACCCAAGAAAGCACAACAAGGGCTTGCAAAAGGACATCCAGATCGTGAGAATTGGGATGTAAGTACAGATTTTAATTATGAATCATTTTTTACAAGTCGGTTTTCTTAATTATTGCATTCTAATGGATGCATATATTTTGCAGGCTTTCATTGACACTGGCAAGGTAACATTGGGCAATAGCTTTGCCACGAAGGATGTACATATGATAATCACAAGCGATGCCATTTATGATGGTTGGATCTCCATCCTTGAGGATTACATTGCAGGCAAATATTCACAAGATGGAAAATGCCATAGGCAACCCACAGTCTCAATGTTTAGATGCTTGCGTGGATTGAGTGATAATCAAATTGGTCAAATTCAAAATGACATTAAGGAAGGTAGAGTAGTCATAGCTAAAACAAAGACTGATGCCATGATTCTTGATATTGAAGGACGAGCTATGCAAATCAAGAGAGATGCTGCACTACAAGAAGAACTTTATATGTTTATATCGGCAGAACGGCCTTCTTTAATGTTAAAAAATTGGGATGAGTGCAGATTACATTTTAAAATTACTCCAGAATTGTATCATCGGATTCGTGGTTGCTCTGACTCATGGTTAAAAGTGAAGCTTCAACAGGGCAAGGAAACTCCACCATTGCCTGATGCTGCAAAGGGGTATCTAAGGTGGATTATGGGACAAAGTGAAGGTGCAAGTCATGGACCGAATTCCACCCGGCCTTGGAGGTTCTACACAGTCGGTTCAAACATGGAGGGAATGGAATTTAAACATAATGTGTACCAAGAGCCAATGGCAATAGGGGCTGCCTTTTTGGATGTAATGTATGGACCAAGTAGAAGTAGAAATTGGAATGAGGATCACTTTGAGTGTTTGTTGAAAAGCTTGATGACAATTGCTTCTCCCCCAGTGCAATTCCTTCTTGTGGTGTTCTTGACCATGGATCATGTATCATGTTTGAAGAATGCATTAAATAAGACATGCGGGCAATATAAAATACACTTCGGTTGCCTTAATTTTGAAACTACAGATATATTTGTCACTGGATCTATGGATGGCTTAATTGCCTGTGTACTGGTAAGCAAGGAAAAGCATTTCAACGATATTGAGCGCTATACCAATGCACAATGTAAGCCATCAATATATGTTGCAGATGAAAAATATGAAAAATCAAGTGGTGCAGAAGAATCAAGTGATGAGGATGATGATGACGAGGAGGATGATGATGAATTTGACATTGAATTATCCTTGAAAAGAAAACGTTCAAGTATCATGAAAGACATGATCACGGGTTTCTGTCGAGAAGATGAGTATGTATTGGACTTGTTCTCTGAGGGGCTTGCTCCAATAGAGTCTCTTTCTTGTAAGAGGCGTGTTGTTTCAGTTGTTGAGACTTATGAGGAGTTGGCAAAGGTTGAAAGTATATGTTGCACGTATGCTTACAGTAATCATGAAATTCGACAATGGGCTGGCTTGCAAGAACCAATATTGACAATAGAGGGGGTATCAAAAGAAGATGATACAATTGAAGGTGGAGGTGATAAAGAAATTGATACCATACCAGGACAAAAAGAGCTTCAACCCTTTAATGAAGAGCGGCGTGAGCATTTACAAAAACATGCTTCAAAGTTTTGGGAAACAGAAGAGGAAGAAACAGGTCCTTGAAATTGTCCTTTTATATGGTGTTCGTGTTTTCCATATGTTATCTTGCTATATTATCCATATGATGTATTAATTTTGTTCCAAAGATCTTTTAATATTACTTGGAAATTCATTCTATCTCATTGCCATAATTCAAACATTCATATGTATTCTTGAATATGTTTAATTTTCTATATTTCATGAAAAGATGTGTTTGCATGTTGTAATACCTTTGGAGTGTGATACACATCCAAATTTATTTATGAGTTCATAAATGTTAAAGAGTGTGTTGAGTCTTGATCATGATGAATGAATTAGTGTAAATTGTTGTTTCTATCCTTATTCACTTCATATGAATGCTCAAATATGTTTTGGCCGCTTGGCCAAATCTTTTCTTAGTGGGAACACTCGGGCAATGCTAGATAATGTTGGACTCCACTCTATCTATTATGCAAAGGTTTTTGGCATTGTAAGGATATGTAGTTTTGGGGATTAAAATAACTTGAAAGGGTATAGATTCAACAACTTTAGGGGGTATACTAAGCATATGAACATGAATGCTTTCTTTTTTTTAGTATTCCAATTTTGTTTTGAAAAAGAAAAACATGAATGCTTTCACACAAACAAATTGCATTGAGAGCACACAACCTAAAGTTTGACAATTTGGTTTTCCATCTCAATATTCAGTTTGTTTCTACTTATGAATTTCATTTCCTTGTTTATGAACAGATATTGGCCATCTCAATTTCACATCGCTAGAAGAATTGCCTGTACATGTGACACTTGATCCAATGATTCATTATGTACCTAATTTGAACATTAGCATGCAAGTTCCAAGCTCAACATGGTTGATTGAAAATGTTGAGGATGCAATGTCTGCAGTTAATGTTCCATTGACAAATGTGAATGCAAGCTTAGAAGGTAAAGGAGAAGATGCAATGTCATTGTATGAAGCCAAGGTGCAGGAAGAAATCTTAAAAGGTAAAGGAGAAGACATAATGTCACCCTCAGAAATAATGTCAAAAGAGGTGATAACAAAAATAAGACTAGCGGTGATAATAGATTTGAAAGGGTTATTGCTCGAGCGTTGTTTTTCAAAGTCAAATAAACATATGAGCTTGCACAATGGGAAGCATTGGCTTGTTCTCCGTCCTGGGTGTTTAGAGTTTCTACAATGGTTGCTCGATCACTATCATGTTGGCATTTGGTCCACTGCAGGAGAAAAGGGCATGATGCAACACATGCTAGACACTTTGGAGCATCATGTTAACAGAAAGTTACATTTCTTCATGGTTTGGGGTGCGATGGCATGCCACAAGCATACAAAGAGTAGAATCATTCGACCAGACAGGATGAATGTGGAAGCGGAGTTTAAACCATTAATGAGAGTGTGGTGTTGTTTTAAAGAGGAATGCAAACCAGCAAGAACAGTGTTCATTGATGTTTCGCCTTACACGGGTTGTGTTAATCCAGCAGAAAATTGCATTTTCCCTACAAAATTTGATATAGATTGTGGTGATTCTATTTTGCTTCATGAGTTATTACCGTACCTACAGATGCTAGATGATGCAGTAGATGTGCGCAGTGCCATCTCTTCTAACAGATTTGGTCAAGCTCCGATTATCGAAGGGCATGATATGTTCTATTATTTTCAACCAGTGATCCTTGAATTCAAAGAAAAAAACAAAGAAGTTCTCGAAAGGATGAATGTCGAATCTCATATGTCTACTCGTAGTTCAAAAAAAGACATAGAGAAAGGTATTACTTCACCTATAACCAAAACTAGAGTGAGAGGGACTTGTCCTACTACAAGAAGTATGGTGCATGCTCAACATGTTACATTGAATGAAGAGGAAGAATGCATGCTAGGAAAAATTGCCAAAATGGGGCCATTGAAAGATAGTGAGGCAAAATGCTTTGCTATGGTTCTTGGATGCAAGGAAAGGGGAATCACTGCTGATGCTGCAAGGGCATTCTTAGCCAACTTGATTCAATTTTATTGCATAGACAACCCTTAGGGAATGTGAGTGATCTTGTTAATTAGAGTTGTAGACACAAATGCTCAACTAAAACATTTGTACCTACATTCTAATTTATATTTGGACACTATTTGGTTAGATTTGATTAGCAAAACATTATGTTTCAATTTGTTTTATGAAAGAATTAATAGACATTGAGTCAGTACCTTGTCCAAAAAATGCTATGTGCTTTGTGATGTGAGTTTGTATTCCTCCACTAAAAGAATGATTCTTTGATTTTAAACATATGATAGGTGTTGCAGATTGTCCTGAAAAGTTGAAGAGCTATCTTATTACAAATTTTGATCCTGCATCCAATGGCTTATGGAAACATAAATTGCCCATACCCATTGAGCGCGTGTTCGAAATGGATGGCATCCATTATGAAGTAAAGAAATCAACAATACCTGGGGCAGGATATGGTCTTTTTGTACATACGAGCATCAAGAAAAAACAAGATTTGATGGTATATAATGGTCCAAAGTATGATTATGATACTTGGAGATCTCTCCTCAAGTTTTTCCCAAGGATGAAGACTTATGGAATGTTTGAAGATCCATTCATTGAGCCATTGACAGATGTGAAATGTATTGTGGGAGATGTATTGTATGGAAACATTGCTGGATATATAAATAGCTCAATGTATTATAAAGAAAGAACAAATGTTATATTTGTATACATCCCTAAACTACCACCTTGGACTCAAAAGTCACAAGGAAATTTGAGTGCCCATGGCTACATTACTGTGCAAACCATAAAGGATATCTCCTTTGGAGATGAGCTACTTTGTGAATATGAATACTAGTATGGAATTGTTAATGATTATGTTAAACGATGTGGTGCAAAATTGGCTAATGTGTCAATGGTTTTGATTATAGCTCTATTGTGATGGAGAGTTTCATGAGCTCTATTGTGATGGAACGGTGTTTTTGAACACCACATTTATATGATGGATGTCAAAGCTCTACCATAATCCTATTGCATATGTCAAGCATATGTCAATACTGCAATTTATCAACATAGAAACATATGCATTTGACATTAATTTGATACATCTTATATACCAAATAAAAATTAACAGTTGTTGCAAGTTTAATTTTGTTTTTGAAGACCACAGTTATATGATGGATGTTAAAGATCTATAACAATCCTATTGCATATATCAATACTGCAATTTAATTTACTCCAATGAATCTTCCTAACGCAACATCTATAAATTGGCTTTTGTTTGTGGTTTTGATGCATACAAACAACAAAAATCTTTCTTTCACTAGCAAATCAACAAATTTTTTGGCCATGGAGCCATGTTCACATCTATTAAGGCCTTTTGCCATAGCAACATATGGAAGATTTTTGCTTGGGTTTAATTGGGAAAGTATTGTGCATGGTCCTCAATGGAGCTAATGTTTCAATAAAAAACATCAAATTTTACTTTTGAAGTGACTATATTTTATTTCGTGGGAATTGGGATTTTCCCAAATTCTCTAATATAGTGTTGGTATGTAAAGTCCACATTGCATTATGGACTGTTTTATGAAGCTGGGTGTGCATTACAGGTACATGGATACACAGATGCTGACTGGGCTGGTAGTGTCTCAGACAGGAGATCTACTAGTGGTTTTATGTTTTCCCTTGGGAGTGGTGCCATCAGTTGGAGCAGCAAGAAGCAGCCAACAGTTGCCTTGTCGAGCACAAAGGTTGAGTACAGGGGTGCAGCAATGGCTGCATGTGAGGTAGCTTGGTTACGGAAGCTACTTGCAGATATGGGACAGTCAATTCATGCAGCAGTTGTCATTCATTGTGACAACATTAGCAGCATCATGCTTGCTAATAACCCAGTTTATCATGCTAGAACGAAGCACATTGAGGTGCATTATCACTTTGTGAGAGAGAAGGTTCTAGCTGGTGAGATTGATCTTGTCTATGTCAGCACTGAGGAGCAGGTGGCTGATATTTTTACGAAGGCATTGGGTACCGAGAAGCTTCGCAAATTTAGGAGCTTGCTTGGTGTACGTGAGATGGATTTGAGCTTGAGGGGGAGTGTTGAGATATCAAGCTCTACCCCCGATATATCTCCTGGATGACTATCATTTATGTCACCGCCTATGTTAGTTGTACTCGTGGTGTAGTTAGACTACCACGTATGTTTTTGGTTTGGGTTCACATATGAACCGCGTATTCTAGGGTTTGACATATAGGGTATTTCCCTCTTCTATTGTATAGTTGTTGTGTGCAAAAGTGAAGAAAGGCTTCACCCTCCAACCTTGTGTCCTCTCTCTCTTTTGTGTGTTGTGAAGAAAGCTAAACTTGAGTCTCCTATCTCTCTCCCTTATTCTTTACAATACCTCTCCTCTAGCGTCATGCCATGTATTGTTGCAGTGGGAGTCCTATTCATTATGTAGACTACTGTAGCAACTGCTTCAGCCCAATAATAATATGGCAGGTCTTTTTCATTGAGCATGGCATGAGATACCTCTCCAATATGCCTGTTTTTCCTTTCTACAAGTCCATTTTGTTGTGGGGTATACATGCATGAATATTGCTGCTTTATGCCATGCTCCTACAGGAACCTTGCAAACTCATTTGAGAGGTACTCTCCCCCTCCATCTGACCTTAGGCATTTTATTTGTAGGCCTATTTCTTTCTCAACCATAGCTTTAAAAGCTTTGAAATGCCCAAACACTTCACTTTTCTTTTTCATAAAATACACCCAAACTTTTCTGCTATAGTCATCAATAAAAGTGACAAAATAATGACAGCTTCCAATAGATGCAGCTTTAGTAGTCCACACATCAGAGTGGATTAATTCCAATGGCCTCTTACTCTCTTGAACATGTCTAGGAAATGGTTTCCTTGCCTATTTTCCAAATTGATAGGCTTCACATATCTTATGCATTTCTGCAACCTTGAACTTAAGCAATCCTGCAATAATATTTTGGGCTTGCATTAATTTAAGTCGCTGTATATTAACATGACCAATGCATTTATGCCAGATATCAATATCTGCAACTACACCGGTCCCACGTGCAAACATTGATGCACTCAATTCAGGCATGTCCGCATCCAACGTAAACATCCTGCCCTTCTTCTTCCCTTTTGCTATCAAGCGACCTTTATTTTTCATATCCTCAACAAACCATGAGGATTAAATCTGACCGCAAGCCCTGCTGAACCATTTGACCAACAAAAACCAGGTTCTTGGTGATATTCGAGACATGAAATACATCAGACAGGTATTTCTTTTCCCCATCCTGCATAGACAAAGGAATTTTACCAATTTGCACAATAGGATGTCCAGTATCATCACCAGTCTCCAGAAATCTTGGTCTTTCCATTTTCCTTACATCCTACATCCATTCTGCATGACCTGTCATGTTGTTTGATGCACCTAAGTCAACATACCACACATCATTGCTTCCTTCTGCACTTGTCACAGAATTGGTCATGTGTTGCACCATAAACAAACGCTCATTTCTGTCATCACCTTGTCTAATAGAGGATGCATAAATGCCTTGCTACAATTTTCCATTCATGATGTCATTCTGCTTTTTGTAGCAATCTTTAGCAATATGACCCATTTTACCACAATAGTAGTATTCAACATTGCTGTTTGCATTTTGGCCTCTCTGCCATCCACCACAACCTCTTTGGCTCCCCTTGCCTCTAAGGTTACCACGTCCTCCTCCATAGGACTGGTTTTCTTGGATTTGCTGCATATTTTGATTTCTACCACGGCCTCCAGATCGGCCTGCTCTACCTTTGCCTCTACCTCGTCTAGCATTTGAGTAGAAGATAGCTTCTTTTGAAGTTCCTCCTGAAGAGATGCACCACCATTTCTCTGCTCTTCACAAATTAAAAGAGCAATCAACTGTCCGTAACTGTGAATAATCCTTTCCTAGATCATTCAAGGTCACAGAAACTAAATTATCATCTTCCACTGGCGACCCAATGGAAGCAAGTGCATTTGCAATCTTCTTCACCTTCATGTGGTAGTCATTGATGCTCATATTTTCTCTCTGCACATTATGCAACTCCTGCTTGAGCTGCATTTTCCTGGCTTGCGTATGTGTGCTATACATTTTTGTCAAAGTTTCCCACGCCTCCTCCGGCGTGCTTGCATCATCCTGAAAATGCACAATCATAGAATCTGAAATACTGATAAACAGCTAGTACATAACTTTCCTGGCTCTCTCATGCCAGCCTTTAAATGCCTGCAACTCCTGTTGATTGGGAACATTAGGAATAACTGGTTCTTGTTCAGCTCTACTAATGAACTCCCAATAGCCTTTTCCCTTAAGGAAATTCGTCATTCTAAACTTCCATGCTGGGAAGTTGTTCTTGTCAATCTTTTCAATGACTATGTGTGAAAGAGCAACAGACGCCATTACAGAACACTGCAAAAATATTCTGTCACTGCAAAAAATACAACTTCTGCCTCACAAGGGCAAATCTGCAAAAGTGACGAAAGTGGTATTTGACCACACAGTCACTTCCTAGTGACGATTTTGCATTAATAGGTAATAAGAATGATTCTGTCACTCCCAATATCTCTGCGCATAGGCATACGATGCAATTTCTATGAAAACTTTTCATCGACCTGCAAAACAGTGGTCGTATAGCAAAAATAGGGCACCTTTTTGAGTGCCTACGGAAAACTTCTGCCACCAATACGGGCCTCGAAATGGCCTCGAATCAAAAAAATAATGTCACCAAGTGCTTTGCCCTAAATCAAAAAAATAATGTCACCAAGTGATTCGCCCTATCCTGCAGTAGCATATACTGCCCTCTCGCCGCACCACGAAGGGCATCCCAATCCGAGACAGTGCAATCTTGTACTTTTCAGTTGTGCTACCTGTAGAGATTTGCTCCCAAACTCGAAAAAGGAAAGCAACACTGATCCTTTTACCAAGACACTGCAAACTTGGTTTGCTTCCTTGAGCTCCTTACTATGAACCGAGCTCTGATACCATGTGAAGAGAGTGGGAGAGAAGTAAGGAGTCTCATTTGCAGCTTTCTCACATACATAATGGGGGAATACACACAAAGGTAGAGGCTGAAAACAGTTTTCCTCTTCTTAGTTGTGAAAGCCAAAAGAACTCTCCTAAGTATAAAAGGAATAGATGAACCCTATATGAGGGTCTCAAACCAAACTCAGCTAACTTAGGTGGCATACTAACTGAGCCACTAACTAGAGTACATAAAGATAGCTGTCATCTAGCTATTATTCATGGGCGGTGTACCAACCGCATCTGCAGCTAACAAGTTGGTGACATAAATGCACAATGGTCACCCTAGCATATCACGAGTGGAGCTCGATATCTCAACAGGTAGCACGTTTGGTCGGTACACTTTTTGTGCTTAAAAGCATGTGCTAAGAAAGCACAATTTTAGCACTATTCAAGAGGTGCTTACTTGTGACATATATCCACATTATGATTGGGAGTTTTGCACATGTCCCATGACACTCGTAAGCTTGTAAGCTTTCATAATACCACTACTTCAGTTGTAACTACTGCTTCATCCCTTGCACATCATCTCCCTTTTCTCCCTTATCTCCCATGTAGTCCTTCCAGCCCAACTGAATCCTCTCCCTAGCAGGTCCTGATCTTAGCTCAACCCTCTCACTGCCAGGTTCTGTGCACTACTGGAGGTTGTCGCCTTTTGCTCTCCCTTGCAGGTCTTGCGCTCTCAGCTCAATCCTCTCCCTTGTAGGTTCTAAGCTCTTTTCCTCACAAGTCCTCTAGCTGAGCTCTTGTAGCTCTCGTACTCTCTTTTTTACTACACGTCTTTGCCTCTTTGAGCGGGTGCTACAAGAATGTCTCGATCATCCATAGACCTGCAAGCCAAGAGATTTTGTCATAATTCTATGGATTTTCATGATGTTTATGATCTTAGCATGGTTGGGAAGAACCCGTGAAGGCCTACAGATGATGACCTTCTGGTAAGAGAATAGCTTACTGTGTTCAATCAGCCCACGAAAGTTAAAGGACTACAGGGTGAAGGCCAAAATTATTCGAGACCTGGACCTTCTATGGCTCTGGACCTTCACTTTCGGGTTTACCAAGAGGTGCCCCCAATATGCAGTTTGGGATTGCATTTGCTCGGGGTTTTGCCCTTGAGCATTGCAAGGCTGCAAAAAATGCCCCTACAAAGGACAATTTCACTATCAACTGGGCTGAATTCGTTGAAAGCGTGGTTTGTATGGTCCAACAACAAGATAAGCTCCAATGAAAAATTGAATGATTCCAACAAAAGATTAACTAATCAACTGTGACCCCTTTGAAATAGCAATGGAGGAAGATGTCAAAAGTGTCTTGAGCTATAGGGAGGGGAATTGTGGTGGCACTCTATTTATTATGGGCCACGGCCTTCGTCTGCCCAAATCTCACATGGCCATGGCACACCACTGTCTATAAACTACACAATGCCTAAGCTGGTCAATAGTTAAAAAATGCTACATGCTGCGAAGATGAGACTTGACTAGGCAAGTGAAGAGGTGGACATAATTGTAAATGCAATAGATAAGGCCAAGAAATATAGGCTATGCTAAAAGAATTTGCCACAAGCAAGACATACATTGAGGACAAAGCTCCAAGCAGCACACAATGAAATATCAATTCTGGCTCCTTCAATTGACACAAAGCATTTCAAAAAATTGTAGCTAGACATTGCCTCGTTAATGGACACATTGGAGATCCTGGGTTTCAAAGTAGAAGCCCCAAATTTTTAGGAGACAATACCTGATTTGGAGGTAAGACTATAAAATTTATCATACACTTTGCGTCAGTCCTTAAGTTTTTTTGTGATATTTCCACAGTCCATTGTGTTTACCTGAGTTCAATTTTTTTGTTGTTTTGACATGCAGGCGCAATTACGTGAAAAGTCTATTGCCTTTCAAACGAGGCAGCAACAATATTATTTTGCCAAAAAAATGATGGAAAGAGTCCAGTCCAACTAGCCTCTTTGTATTTTCCCATCCCCACTAACAATTTCCACTATAGAAGATGAGGGTTCAATGTGTCTTATGATTGCACAACCCTGTGGTGGATGTGGCTTTACTATTGATAGAAAAGAATTTGTTGTTGTGTGTGTGCTTGTATGTGTCCATCATTACCACCAGTTTTGTTTTGCAAATCTATGTTTGGAAGACACTGTAGGGTGGAGGGTTTCCTAGAAAAAATCCCCACAATAGCAAAATCGATGGTTTTAGCCTCATCGATTAGTATGCCTCACTCCCTATTTTGTTTGGCTTTTATGTATTGCATATCTGCTTTGTGACTGGTTGCCCACTGCTTTCTATTTTGCTATTTTTGTAATGCTTTATATGTGCTTTCCAGTGGTCTGTCAATGCTTTACCAATGCTTTGTGAGACTGCTTTCTCTGCTTGCTTTTGTGATTTCTTTTGCAGTGCTATAGCACTGCTTGTGAGTGGTTTGGTAGTGCTTTGGCACTGCTTTCTAATATCTTGGTCACTGCTTTGCATTTTTATATTGCTTTACATGGCATATGCAAAGTACTCTAATCTCACTGCTTTAGCACTGCTTTGTATGTGTGCTTGTCAATGCTTAGTAGTGCTTTGTGATTGCTTTACCACTGCTTTCTCTTTTAAAACTACTTTGAATGTAAAGTCATTGCTTTTAGTATGCTTTGGCATTGCTTTTGTGAATTCTTTTGTAGTGCTTGTGAGTGGTTTGGTAGTCCTTTGGCATTGCTTTCTGACTACTTGGTCATTGCTTTGCATTTTGAGACTATTTTACATGGCATATGCAAAATACTCTAGATGTGCTTTGTGGGTCTCACTACTTTGTATGTGTGCTTGTCAATGCTTAGTAGTTCTTTGCAACTGCTTTACCACTGCTTTCTCTTTTAAGACTGCTTTCCATGTAAAGTCATTGCTTTTTGTATGCTTTGGCACTGCTTTGTGACTGCTTCATTAGGGGAATTTTGGACTCAAAAAGGGCCTCTTGGATTAGTCCCTTAAGATTTGTGATTAGCAAACCAACCAATGGGAAGGCTTGGGCATTAAAAGAATGGAGGATTCCATATTGGCCTCTCATTGGTGGAGAGTCCTCCTTGGTCCCCACTGGGCTTCCACTTGCCTCTCTCTTGCCCCCACCACCTCTTGAGGCATTTACTCCCCCCCTTCACTTTTGGATAGTCCCCATACCCTCCTAAGCTCTCTTGGTAGGCCCCCAGATTCATGACTTTTTTTTCCCTCCAAAAAATTAAAAATTTCCAAAAGTGTCCCTAGCACCCCAAACTCCTCCCAGGAGTCTCCTCAAACTATCCCCATTGACTCGCCACCTTTCTCCGAGCCTCTTCCTCCTCTCTACCACCTCTCAGCCTCCTCCCAACCTCTTCCTCCGCTCAACCTCCTCTCAACCTCCCAACCTCTTCCTCCTCTCAGCCTCCTCTCAGCCTCCTCCTCTCAACCTCTTCCTCCTCCCAACCTCTTTATCTTTGCTTGCTCCCATTCTTTCTACAATGGCGAAGCACTCCCCTTCCCCTAGGCCAAACCTATCAATTCAATCTTGTGTGGGTCACATTTTGAAGGACAACAGTGATATTTGGATCCCTCAAGAGTTTAGGTTAATGTCCTAGGTCACAATGCAATCATCTGCAATAGGTCCATTCAAGGTTTCTAGAAATGATAGAGCAAAGAAAGAGGCATTGGAAGGGTTGCATTGTTGGGTTTTGTAATAGAAAAAAAGGACTTAAGGTGAAGGTTCAGCACCATCTGTACATGGCTCAAGACATGAACTTGGACCCTCCCAGTCAAACTTGCTTTCCTTCAAATTGTATCTCTCTTTTACATTAACTTTTTGTCATTTTCAGTTCAATTGTGTATTCTAATGATTGTATGTGAGCATGCATTTTGAGAGAGGGCATCTTGTGGTGATAGTAAAGGGGGAGGGGGGGAGGGAGAAAGAGAGATGGGGGGGTTGAGGGGTGCTAGGGGGAGATAGTAGAGGGGAGAGATGTGTGTGTGTGTGTGTGTGTGTGTGTGTGTGAGAGAGAGAGAGAGAGAGAGAGAGAGAGAGAGAGAGAAGTGTGTGTGTGTGAGAGAGAGAGAGATAGGTAGAGAGTGAGAGAGACAGATTGATTGGCCCATTAACATCTTTCTTTGCTTTCTATGTAGATATCTTTCCCTCTGCCAAAGTTGAGACCCAGCCTCTAGATAGTCTCATAGGAATATTTCAAGCTTTCCATTCAAATATTGGGGAATTAGTGTTCTCAAGATAGAGTGCTGCCTCCTTGACAAAGTCTAGTATTTTTTTCTATAATTCATGTTACCAAGTTCCTCAAATAGAAGGTGCATATGAAAGCCTACATCCTATTCCTCTCCCTAACTTTGATAGTCCAGAATGGTGGCCTATTCCTAATCCATTCTCTGTAGATGCATTTAGAATGAAGATGAGATCAGATATTCAATCATCAATGAATTTTACTTTTGGTTCAAAATCTGTGGGTGTTAGTTGGTTCATGCCCTCCATTCCATTTATTTATTTTTTCAAATCAGTCTTCATTCACAAGACAGAAACCATGTGGGTATGCAAAGGCCTAGAAAATGAATTTCTTGATAATCTTCTATACCCAATGTGGGATGTTAGGGAGGGTTTGCAGAAGGGAGACCATTTTCAATATATACCTACTAAAGAAAGTATAGTAATAAGATATCAAGTAGTGCGGAGTATTTGCTACATGAGATACACTTACAGATGTTGGAAAAATAATCATGGCACATGGATACCTATGGATTGTGATGTAGTAGACACCACAGAGGTAGAGGTACATATGCCCAATGGAGATATCCAATAGCTTGAGGTCACAGATAGTTGGAGCTTAAAGCATGTTCAAGAATACACTGTCACCTTTGATGATAGTGATTTTTTCTTTACACTAAATGGGAAGATAGTGAGAAGGCGACTTGAAGGAACATCAATGCTTGAGAAATGGAAGCCTCCTTGTAATTTGTCCATTCATACTGTTATTGAATAAATGTAATAGTTTTTGAAGTGTGATGTCATTTGTACTAGCAATGAGTCTATACTTAATAAAATTAGTAGTTTTTTATGTGTGTTGTAATAGTTTTGAAAATATGATATAGTTTTTGAAGTGTGTTGTAATAGCACTTGAATAAATGTAAAAGTTTTGAAACTATGTTGTAATAGTTTTTGACTAAATGTAATAGTTTTTGTTAAGTGTGATGTCATTTGTACTAACATAGGGCCCCCTAAATTCCAAAAAAAAAAACCATTATTTTGGGTGGCAGGGGGAGGCGAGAGTGGAATATGATGGAAATTTATTTAGGCCAATATATTACATTGTCCAGTATTTTATTACTTGAATTGTAGTCGAACATTTAAGGTATTTAAAGAGTCTAAAGTCAACTATATAAAGGGCCATTAGGTATGACATAGCCTTTATTGTCCTCACCTCCTAGTAGATAGCCTACTCTTGCCATCTTCCACAAACCTCCAATGGCCACACCCCGTGAGGCATACCATGACTTCATCACTTCTACTCATCATTCGAGTAGAGAGGCAAAGTTGTATGACATTTTTGATCGTCAGATAGATGTCATCGACACAGTCGACAAGCATCTAGATCTCTTTAAAAATGTGGTAGATTACATGAGAGAGAAAATCAAGCCTTACCTAATCCGGCTAGAGATAGATAGAGTACAGTGGGTTCCTGTGAATCTCCTCATTGACTATCACCGAGCAAATACTACTTTCAAGTTTAAGTTGTAGAGAATTTGCAAATCCCTTAGTCCAAAAACTTTTAGAAGGATTTTCAAGGACGAAGAGTTGGATCTGCAAGTGGGTCCTATAGGAAGTCGTTTTATATCCCTGGAGGTAGCCTATTGTGTAATTCTTTTGGAAATAGATGTGGTGTGAAGATAGTGGGAGAGAGGGAAGGAGTCTCACTTGTGGCTTTCTCACATGCACAATGGGGGAATACACACAAAGGTGGAGGCTAAAAACAGTTTTCCTCTTCTTAGTTGTGAAAGCCAAAAAGAACTCTAGTACAAAGAAAATAGAAGAACCCTATATGTGGGTCTCAAACCAAACTCAACTAACTAAGGTGGCATACTAACAGAGCCACAAACTAGAGTAGATAAGGATAGCTGTCATCCAGCTATTATTCGTGGGCGGTGTACCAACCGCATCTCCAGCTAACAAGTCGGTGACATAAATACACAACGGTCACCCTGGCATATCGCGAGTGGAGCTCGATATCTCAACACTCCCCCTCGAGCTCAATCCCAATTCCTGCACACCAAGCAGGTCTCTGAACTTGCGCAGCTTCTCTGCGCCTAATGCTTTCATGAATATGTCAGCTACCTAATCCTCTGTGCTGACATAAACTAGATCAATAAGACCTAGTAAGACCTTCTCCCGCACATAGTGATAATGCACCTCAATGTGCTTTGTTCTAGCATGAAAGACTGGGTTCTTTGCCAAGTGTATGCTGCTCATGTTGTCACAATAAATGACAACTGGCCCATCTGTAGACTGATGCATATCATAGAGTAGCTTATGCAACCAAGCTACCTCTCACATGCAGCCATTGCTGCACCCCTGTACTCAGCCTCTGTGCTCGACAAGGCAACTGTAGGCTGTTTCTTGCTGCTCCAAGTGACTGCAGCACTCCCAAAAGAGAACACATATCCACCCTTGGAGCCTGCATAAACTGACTTACCAACCCAACAGCATAGCTCAAATCTGGCCTAGTAATAGTCATGTAAATCAAACTTCCTACTATGCGTCTGTACATAGTAGGGTTTTCCAGAAGCTCACCTGCATCTGCGCTCAGCTTCACATTCTGCTCCAAAGGAACTGAAATAGGCTTACAGCCTGTCATCCCATATTTGGACAGCATGTCCAATCCATACTACCTCTGCAAGAGCTGTATCCCACTTGGTGATCTAATCACCTCAATGCCCAAGAAATAACGCAACTCTCCCAAATCCTTCATCTCAAACTTCTGCTTTAATAGCATTTTCACATGAAGGATATCTTCATCACTATCACGTGTGATGGTCAAATCATCAACATAAATGACAAGCAGCATAATCCCTTTCTCTGTTTTTCTCACATAGAGTGAGAAATCTGCCTTGGAAATCTGAAAGCCACTAGTAACAAGATATTGTCCTATCTTGTCAGACCATGCTCTAGGTGCTTGCTTCAAGCCATACAAGGCTTTCTTCAACCTGCAAACAAACTCAGGATGAATAGCATGAACATAACCTGCTGGCTGCTCCATAAAGACCTCTTTTTGCAAATCACCATGCAAGAAGGCATTCTTTACATCCATCTGATGTAAAGACCATCCCTTTGATGCAGCCATAGCAATGACTGCTCTTACGGTTGCCATCCTTGCAACCGGGCTAAAAGTTTCTTCATAATCAATGCAAAATGTCTATGCATACCCCTTGACAACTAATCTTGCCTTGTATCTATTCACAGAACCATCTGCATTGTGCTTGATCTTATAAACCCACTTACAGCCAATTGCATTCTTGCCTTTAGGCAAAGGCAACAATTCCCATGTAGCATTAGCATCCAAGGCATCCATTTCTTCATCCATGGCTTTCTCCCATTTGTCATTTCCCATGGCTTGCTCAAAAGAAGTGGGTTCTAGTTCCTGTATCACTTTGACCATATAGGCATAGTGAATGGCTGTAAATCCATCATATTTTAGCCTATCCACAGGATACCTAACCCTGGTAGACCTGCGCAAAATAGGCTCAGTTCTAGGTGCTCTCAAAACATCCCTGGTCTTCCTTACTCTAGGTGTAACAACAGAAGGAATACCCAACTCATCATCAATGCTCTGTTCTGAGCCATTGGATTCACCATCCACACAAGAGTGACCTGCATTCACATCAAACATGGGCTGATCTACCTTCTCTTTTCCTTTTCGTGATACCTGCATACCACTCTCTGCATTGCTTTGAGGAGATTCTCCTGATCTCAATCTACCTATCCATGGCGAAGTATGTGAACCACTGCTAGAGGACACTGCAGGTCCACTGATATTTTGTGATTGCTGCTGTGAATTCTGTGCAGCATTACCATTTTGTGCATCTACATCAATCATCACATTTACTAGTTTATACCAGCTGCTCATCTCATAAAAAACAACATCTCTGCTCACTGTGAACTTTTGTGTAGAAGGGTTATAGCATCTATACCCTTTTTGCTGCAGAGAATAACCAATAAAGACGCACTTCTCAGCTTTTGGATCCAACTTGGACCTCAACTCATCTGGCACATGGACATAGGCAATGCCACCAAAAATTTTCAAATGAGAAATATCTGGTTTCCTACCAGTATACCTCTCCTCTGGCGTCATGCCATGTATTGCTGCAGTGGGAGTCCTGTTCATTATATAAACTGTTGTAGCAACTGCTTCAGCCCAATAATAATCTGGTAGATCTTTTTCATTTAGCATAGCCCGAGATACCTCTCCAATATGCCTGTTTTTCCTTTCTGCAATTCCATTTTGCTGTGGGGTATGACTGCATGAATATTGTTGCTTTATACCATGCTCCTGCAAGAACCTTACAAACTCATTTGCGAGGTACTCTCCCCCTCCATCTGACCTTAGGCATTTTATTTGCAGGCCTGTTTCTTTTTCAACCATAGCTTTGAAAGCTTTGAAGTGCCCAAACACTTCACTTTTCTTTTTCATAAAATACACCCACAGTTTTCTGCTGAAGTCATCAATAAATGTGACAAAATAGTGACAGCCTCCAATAGATGCAGCTTTTGTAGTCCACACATCAGAGTGGATTAATTCCAATGGCTTTTTACTCTCTTGAACATGCCTAGGAAAAGGTTTCCTTGCCTGTTTCCCAAATTGACAGGCTTCACAAACCTTGTGCATTTCTGCAACCTTGAATTTAGGCAATCCTGCAACAATATTTTGGGCTTGCATTGATTTAAGTCGCTGTATATTAACATGACCAATGCGTTTGTGCCAGATATCAATATCTGCAACTACACTGGTCCCATGTGCAAACATTGCTGCACTCAATTCAGGCATGTCTGCATCCAACATAAACATCCTGCCCTTCTTCTTTCCTTTTGCTATCAAGCGACCGTTATTTTTCATATCCTCAACAAAGCATACATGAGGATTAAATCTAACCTGCAAGCCCTGCTCAACCATTTGACCAACAGAAACCAGGTTCTTGGTGATGTTCGGGACATGATATACATCAGACAAGTATTTCTTTTTCCCATCCTGCATAGACAAAGGAATTTTGCCAATCTGCACAATAGGATGTGCAGTATCATCACCAGTCTCCACAAATCCTAGTTTTTCCATTTTTCTTGCATCCTGCATCCATTCAGCGTGACCTGTCATGTGGTTTGATGCACCCGAGTCAACATACTACACATCATTGCTTTCTTCTGCACTTGTTACAGAATTTGTCATATGCTGCACCATAAACAAATGCTCATTTCTGTCATCACCCTGTCTACTAGAGGATGCATAATTGCCTTGTTGCAATTTTCCATTCATAATGTCATTCTGCTTTTTATAGTAGTCCTTAGCCATATGACCCATTTTGCCACAATAGTAGCATTCAATATTGCTATTTGCATTTTGGCCTCTCTGCCATCCACCACGGCCTCCTCACGGCCTCTTTGGCTCCCCCTGCCTCTAGAGTTACCACGTCCTCCTGCATAGGACTGGTTTTCTTGCGTTTGCTGCATATTCTGATTTCTACCACGGCCTGCAGATCGGCCTCCTCTACCTTTGCCTCTACCTCTGCCAGCATTTGAGTAGAAGACAGTTTCTTTTGAAGTTCCTACTGAAGAAGATGCACCCCCATTTCTCTGCTCTTCAGAAATTAGAAGAGCAATCAACTCCTCAAAATCTGGAAATTTTTCACGAACGGCAATGGATGTCCGAAATTGTGCATAATCCTTTCCTAGACCATTCAAGGTCACAGAAACCAAATCGTCATCATCCACTGGCGACCCAATGGAAGCAAGTGCATCCGCAATTTTTTTCACCTTCATGTGGTAGTCATTGATGCTCATGTTTTCTCTCTGCACATTGTGCAGCTCCTGCTTGAGCTGCATTTTCCTAGCTTGCGTATTTGTGCTGTACATTTTTGCCAAAGTATCCCATGCCTCCTTTGGCGTATTCGCATCCTGAATATGCACAATCATGGAGTCTGAAATACTGATAGACAGCCAGTACATAACTTTCCTGGCTCTCTCATGCCATCCTTTAAATGCCTGCATTTCCTGTTGATTGGGAACATTAGGAAGAACAGGTTCTTCTTCATTTCCTGTAATGAACTCCCAATAGCCTTTTCCCATCAAGAAATTCATCATTCTAAACTTCCATGCCTGGAAGTTGTTCTTGTCAAGCTTTTCAGTGACAATCTATGAAAGAGAATCTAATGCCATTACAGAACACTGCAAAATATTCTGTCACTGCAAAAAACCACAGCTTTTGCCTCACACGGGCAGATCTGCAAAACTGACAAAAGTGGTATTTCACCACACGGTCACTTCCTAGTGATGATTTTGCATCAACAGGCAACAGGCATGAATCTGAAACTCCCAATATCTCTGCACACAGGCATACGATGCAATTTCTGTGGCAACTTTTTACCGACTAGCCGCGCAGTGGTCGCACAGCAAAAACAGGGCCTTTTTTTTGAGTGCCTGTGAAGAACTTCCGCCTTCAAAACGAGCCCCGAAATGGCCTTGAATTAGAAAAATAAAGTTACTGAGGGCTTCGCCCATGCCCGCAGTATATACTGCACTCTCGCCACACCGCGAAGGGCGTCTCAATTTGAGACAGTGCACTCTTGCACTTCTGGCTATGCTACCTACAGAGATTTGCTCCCAAACTCGAAATAGGAAAGCAACACTGGTCCTCTTACCAGGACACCACGAACTTGGCTTGCTTTCTTGAGCTCCTTACCACGAACAAGGCTCTGATACCATGTGAAGATAGTGGGAGAGAGGGAAGGAGTCTCACTTGTGGCTTTCTCACATGCACAATGGGGGAATACACACAAAGGTGGAGGCTGAAAACAGTTTTCCTCTTCTTAGTTGTGAAAGCCAAAAAGAACTCTAGTACAAAGAAAATAGAAGAACCCTATATGTGCGTCTCAAACCAAACTCAACTAACTAAGGTGGCATACTAACAGAGCCACAAACTAGAGTAGATAAGGATAGCTGTTATCCAGCTATTATTCGTGGGCGGTGTACCAACCACATCTCCAGCTAACAAGTCAGTGACATAAATACACAATCGTCACCCTGGCATATCGCGAGTGGAGCTCGATATCTCAACATGTGGATGTTGAGAAGAATCCCGATGTGGTTGTAAAAGCTACCGTTGCTCTAGATTGGTCTAGTGCAACTTTGGACAAGGGAAAGCACAGAATAGAAATAGAGCAAATGACAAAATTGGTTATGGTTCCTGAAGCAGGCAGGACGTCATCCCCCACAAGATAGCCAAAAGAGGAAGAGGAGGAAGGAGAGCAAAAAGAGGAGGAAGAAGGTATGATGGATGAGGTTTTGATGCAAACCCTTTCATATATTTTGATTGAAAACAGAGAATATTTATTTTTGATTGACATTCAATACATTAAAGATTTGAGAGAAGATGAAGTACTGGGGGCACTCTCCGCTTGGGAGAGTAGTAGTAACTTAGGTTACTCAGAAGAGGGGTTGGATAGGTGCACAGATTTGGCACCTGCAAACACTTTGGAGCATCCGATCTTAACTGTGTGGGAGGAAATGCATGACTCTACCAATGCATCAATTACAAAGACAGAGTTCCATGAGGTCCAAGAAAGATTGGAGGCACAGAGGGTGCAGAAATGCCAGAGACTTGATAATACTACAAAGGCCTCATCATCAGCACCACCTCGAGAAATTGATGAGAGCAAAAGCTCCATCGATATAACTCGGCCGGGAATGGATGAACAAGATGCTGCCCACATTGTAAGTTCATGATATTTTGTCAATATGAATGAATTTATGTTCTTAGTTTGGCATTGAGAAGATTATTGATGTTATCTCAATTTTTAGGACGTCATCGAAGTTGATCAGTTTGCGACACATAAAGGGGGTCGAGGTGATAGCATCGGTGTGGATTCAGCACTAGGACACTACATGGGAATGTTTGAGTGCCATAGCCTAGTGTGCTTCCATACTTTGTTCTCCCCTTATGGGAAGGAGGAGATGATGAAGTGCAGAGCACTTTCAAAGCTAGTCTCCCTTGTGCCTTTACCCCCTTCTAAAGTGTATTTTAGTGAGGCGGGATTTGGCACTATCTACTTTTGGAGAGAAACTAGCAGGAAGAATCATGCTGGTTGCTGCTATGGGTGCTTCCGCAGGTGTTTATGATGCTAGGCAGCTTGTAGAATCTTTCAGTGAACCCATTGTTTTGTCAACTCAGAAGAGAGCAACAATAGTAGCTAAAGCTAAACAAGCAAATATTTTGTAAAAAGTGCATCTATTGGATGCAATATACAAGAAATATTGTATAGACATCAAAATATTTTATATATTTTTCTTGTTTTCCAAATGGGTGGTGTTTTACATTATAATTGAGTTTCATTTCTTGGATTTTAGTGTATCCTTAATTTAAATATACGATTGATTATGAAGAAAAGTGCATTCCCTTATCAAAGGTTTCAAGAATTCTTCAAGTTACTAGGTGTATGAATAGACAAGATCAAGATTGCTGATGAATTCTAATCAAGATAGCAACAAAAGATTAAATTGGATGCACAATCTCAAACCCTTCCATATTTAGATTCATCTTGGGACTAGGAATGTTTTGCATCCCAAACCTAGGAGGAAAATAGAACAACAATAATATGGTGGCTAATTTAGTTATGTGCATGGTTAGTTGGAAGGAATAATGTAAAATAAGAGGATATATGCTCCACGATTGAGATGGCAAGCTATCACTTATGCCAATGGTTCCACATGGAGATGGCAATAATCCACATGTATACTTGGTTGGTCTTTGTGTATAATCAAATTTGGATAGGGAACAAGCATATGACTGACTCAACCCTAGCATAAGAGATTGGGTTTTGACTTTTATGGAAATTGAGGCTAAGGGGTGCTACACACAATTGAAGATGTAGGCCCTTATGGTGTAAAATGTTGCGCCTTTATGTTGTTTCAATATTACAAAAATAAGTGCTACAACACTTACCAAATGTAAGACAACATTTTAGAAAATACTTACATTATAAATACTATTAGAAACTATTAAAAGATATATTATTTTGTTTTAAAGTATGCTAGGAATGGCCAAAATCACTTTAGAAGTGTGCCTTGATATTCTAAAGGCATTGGCGATGATTGCAATGAAGTTTGATACAAAATGGTAAGGTATGCTCATATATGTTGACAAATGCACTGATAGCTATGAGCAACAATGGATTAAAATGGTTGTAATGTCATAAAATGATGTGAATAACATGACATATGAAACCGTGATTCAAAGTGGGTCCCAACTTTGAATGCTAATGATCAAGATATGGGTATATAAATTGGACTTTGTGAACCATCCTAGACACGGAATGCGAAAGAAAAGAATGCTAAAGAGAAGCCTTGAACTTGCGGTCGACACCTTGAATTGTGTGGTGAGCATCATGATGTGTGTGTGTGTGTGTGTGTGTGTGTGTGTGTTTGTGTGTGTGTAATGGGTGTGTGTGTGTGTGTGTGTGATGGGGGATGCATCCCCCCCCAAAAAAAAACATAAAAAATCCCCCGAGGGGCACTGGTGCGCACAGACTTTGGGCCAAACGGGGCCCCCGTCTAGCCCAAAGTCGCACCTGTGTGCACTAGGGCCCCTCGAGGGCTTTCCTATGTTTTTTTTTGGGTATATCTTTCTTTTTTGGGTGTATCTTTCCCCCATCACACTCACAAGAAACAAATAGATTTTAAAAAAAAACAAAAAAAAAGCCCCCGAGGGGCCCTGGTGTGCACAGGCGTGACTTTGGGCAAGACGGGGGCTTTTTTTTTGGGGGGGGGGGGATGCATCCCCCATCACATACTAGTGACTAATTACATTCTACCATGATTATTTGCCATCAACAATCAACTACATTCTACCATGACTATTGATGTACATACATCATATATGGAAGTAAATAATACACTGCAAGATTCCACTTGAAAATGAAAGCTCAAAGTTGAAAATCTACAAGAAACATTGTTTCCAAAGGATTCTATTACAAAAAATATTTACAACCATCTTTGCGCAAAATTGCTTTTGACAACCGAAATTGGTGTCCATAGTGAATACAACAAAAAATCTAATCTATGGCCTAAGTTGTGGGTCTTCTTTGATCCACCTTGCCAGTTGCATGTCTTTTGCCATGATCCTAACCCTCTTGGCATGGATTGCACACAAGTTTGTGTCCTCAAGAAGGGTTACGATCGCCACTTCTGCTACTTCTTATATGGCGGCCAGTGCCATTGATTGAATATGATAGTTGTCCCTGTAGGACTCCATGATCTCTTTCACCAATCGAGCGAATGGAGCTCTTGGGATTAGAAGGTCATGCTACTTTGATACTTTCTTATCTCTTGAAGCGCCATCCTTCCAAGCTTTCTGCAGTGTCTTCTAGGGACTCCACCTCCACCTCCACCTCGCCTACTGCTAGCTTTGCCTTTTTTGCTATGCGATGCAATTTTGGCAAAGATTTTCCACCCTCTCTAGAATGTGGAAAGTCTTGAGTAGCATTGTGCCATGCGGGTCATCATTGTTGGCTCTCTATTTGTGCCCTTTGTTGTTGAGCCAATTGAATCCGCATTTTCCTGGCATCTTCTTGTCCGCTGGCCCATTCTTCCAATCTACTTCTTTTGTGTTCTTGTACTTCTAGTCTGCTTTCTGGCTCTTGAGGTGCCTCGGGCTGACTCTGAGGATTTGATTGCTCCCCATGATCTTCTTCATCGTCATCTGTTTGCTCATTGGTTTCTGTCCTCTCCTCCTCCTCCTCCTCCTCCTCCTACTGCCTCCTCTTTCTTCTCTCTCCGATCATTGCATTGTATACATCGGCAGGGATTGGGAGCTTTGTTTTGGAATCAACCGTTCTTCCAATCTACTTTGTTCTTGCCATGTAGATGATGGTGGGGCTATGGGAGATGTGACGGTAGGAAGGAATGTACTAGTATGAGAGAGTACTAGTGGTACTGAGAAAATGAATGTATTTGCATATATATATATATGGGTAACAGAGTTAGCCCAAGCAGTTCATCGAACTCAAACGAGTAAAAGAAGGCATTCATGGATATCTTTGCAAGCTTCCCAAAAACATAGAAGGTGGATAGCAACCAGAAGTTGTGTTGGAAAGCGTTGGATCGCTAAATCAAATGTACTTTGATGTTAATTAAAATTGCACTTCAATATATCTTGTGGACATTTGATTAATTGGCTGTTTTTTTTTTTTAACAAGCCGCTAAATTTTGTACTTGTGGACCCAACAAGAGTAGGTGATGAGAAAAGGTTGGAGGAGCGATCTCATGGGAGTCCAAGGGGAATTTCAAAAACACCTTAAATAAGTTTTTTCCCCCAAAACAAACACCCCTCTTTACGTAATTTTTTCCTAAAGTTGAATGAAAAAAACTCATGTTTTAATGAACTAAGTAATTTTTTTGAGAGATATCCCTTCTTTACAATGCACATGGTACACTAAAATTTTATGAGTTTAACCCTCGAGGGGGCGATGAAAAATAAGGGGGGGGGGGGGGGGTTGAGGGGGGGTAAAGGGGAAAAAGGGGGGGCGTGTGGGGGGGGGGGCTAACTAATATTGATGTACAAGATAGTTATGCCATCACTTGTATCTAGCTTTGCCTATCTTTCCCCTTCTCCCTAGAGCATTAGGCTCTCACTTTGTACCCCTCTTCTTGCTTTTGATGTTTTGAATAAAGTTCATGCTTTCGGACGATGGAGCCACCAAATGCCTTACTATTGCAATTGGACCAGATTTCCCAAAAGGAAGGAGAGTTAGTTTCCACCTTATCAGTGAGGTATGAGGCGTTGTTCATGAAGTATCAACAGGTTGCTTTACATGTTGCTTCTTCTTCTTCTACCATGGGGGACTCTAAAAATTCTTTGGTAATGTAGCACCTTAAGATGAGCAAGAAATAAGCACCTCGAGCTCTATAATGAGACTTTTCCATCCCTTGGGCACTCCAAGCATTCAAGGAACCATATTGGTGAAGAAACCACGGACCATGAGCATAAAGAATATGCTGCATACATAGAAAAAACACATGAGGTAAATAAGAATAAATTGATTGCAATTATAGTTTTGAAAAAAGAAAAGGCCAAACACACCATGTAGTAATGTGTGATTCACCCCATCCATCTACCATGGCTTCAATGAGCTCTTTAACGACAACTTTATATAGTTGCACATCATCATCGTCTATGGAAGGCTTCCTCAAGATCTTTACCAAATTATCCAATTCTTTCCAAACACGTATTCTCAAGGTTCTGACATGAGGATCAGCTTCCAAATTAGTGGTGCAATCACATAACTTTTCCCAATAATTCCAATGCAGATGTAATTGATGTTTTCCATGATTGGACAAAAACCTTCGTGCCTTAGAGCCTCCCATGGACACTTTATTTGGAATATTTCCTGATTTTCCTAACAATTGTGAGTCTTTGATTAGCTTTACATTCCCCCCATGTAGACCCATGCTCAAGAGTAAAGCTTTGACCCTTGCTATACATGATGCCACTCTCTCATCTGATCACTCATGTTCCACACATATACAATGTGTAAGTAAAGCAATTTATCAATGAGCCACATCTCCACATGTAACACATAGAAATTCACTCTTTGTAATGGAATGTTTAAAATTGGATCCCAATTTTTATTGTTTAGATCTCTGTTGGGTGCAACATCCTAATTGCAGCTCATTACTCCATTGCTCCAATACATCCGTTTGTTAGCATCATCATCTGTGATGTCATTCATTACATCTTTAGCATTCCCAAAGTCTTTTCCTCTTTTTATTTGCTCTTTCCCTCTATGTATTCCTATGTTACTACCTCGAAGCTGGTGTGAGTTCATACAATAAAGACACGGATATGTCGCATTTGCTCTCAATCTCGTTCCAAACATACACTTCAATGTCTTAAGATCTCCTACCATGTGCCATTCAACTTTAAATGATCCAAACCCGTCAACTTGAAGCAACTCTCCTTTTGTTTGCACATCTATGACTCTTGGAATTGGAGATCTATCAAATACCCATTTCAAGAATGAGTGTGTCTCTTTAGGAAGTTCAAATGTGGCAAGCCACCAAATGCGCTTTTCCGATTGCACACTAAAATCTTCCCTAATTTCCTTATCTTTGGCATGTCCAAGGGCTTTATTCATCAAAGTAATACTAACCCTCTCCAACTTGTGGCCTTTTAGAACCTCACCCTCATCCAATTTGATAACAAATACTAACTTTCATTCACAATCTGAAAAATTAAACGATTTACATGATTAGAAAAGATTTCAATAAAAATTGCAGCTCTCTAAACAATATAATTTTAACCTACCCCATGCTTTCATGTTGTAAAACTCCTCCACCATTGCATCTTGGACCCTACGTACATCCAAAAAAACATTATTATGCTCTGTCTACTCAAAGGTTCTTGGTCCTTGCTTTGCCCCTTTGGTATTTGGTCCTCCTTTGTTTCTTGCTATGTTGGACATTTGTCTTGTTTGTGCCTTCCAATGTCATGCTTTTTGAGATGTATAATTCCACCCAACAAATCTTGAACAACAGAATTTGTTTTTTTCCTTGCATTTCTAACGTATACTAGTCTTGGCAATAGAGGATTCTTAAAGCCTTCACCTCGAAGTGCATTTACAAAGACATTATACACAGCTAAGAACCCTTGCCGACTAATGCCAATAGCATCACATGTATGGACAACTTCCGATGGATCTACAAGATTCTCTAAATTAGTTGCAACCTCTTGTAATTGCATGTTGCAATGCCTGCCAATGGGGGTCCCTAAGAATAGAAATGAATTCTTTCTTCTTAACTACACTCTTTGTGGCACAAAGTTTGTTAGAGGAATTTCTTCCAATAAGCTTCTCCATAAAATTTATGCAAAAATCATGATAACATTAGAAAAATAAATTACTCATTTGTAAGTTAATCCATTTTGCTAATCCACTGCTTATGAGGCCCTTTTTGAGTCCAAAGTTCCCCTAATGGATTTTGTGAGTGCTTTTTGCACTACTTGTGAGTGGTTTGGTAGTGCTTTGGCACTGCGCTTGGTCACTACTTTGCATTTTTAGACTGCTTTACATGGCATATGCAAAGTACTCTACATATGCTTTGTGGGTCTCACTGCTTTGTATGTGTGCTTGTTGTCAATTCTTAGCAGTGATTTGTGACTACTTTACCCCACTGCTTTCTCTTTTAAAACTGCTTTCCATGTAAGTCATTTCTTTCAATATGCTCTGGCATTACTTTGTGTCTGCTTGCTTTTGTGAGTTCTCTTGCACTACTTGTGAGTGGTTTGGTAGTGCTTTCTGACTTCTTGGTTAGTGCTTTCTGACTTCTTTGGCACTACTTTCTGACTTCTTGGTTAGTGCTTTGCATTTTTAGACTGCTTTACATGGCATATGCAAAGTACTCTACATGTGCTTTGTGGGTCTCACTGCTTCAGCACTGCTTTGTATGTGTGCTTATCAGTGCTTAGTAGTGCTTTGTGACTACTTTACCACTGCTTTCTCTTTTAAAATTTCTTTCCATGTAAACATTCATGGCTTTCAGTATGCTTTGGCATTGCTTTGTGTGTGCTTGCATTTGTGAGTGCTTTTGCACTACTTGTGACTGGTTTGGTAGTGCTTTGGTACTGCTTTGTGACTGCTTGCTTTTGTGAGTGCTTTTGCACTACTTGTGAGTGGTTTGGTAGTGCTTTGGCACTTCTTTCTAACTTCTTGGTCACTGCTTTGCATTTTTAGACTGCTTTACATGGAATATGCAAAGTACTCTACACGTTCTTTGGCACTGTTTTGTGACAACTTGCTTTTGTGAGTGCTTTTGCAGTGATTTAGCACTGCTTGTGAGTGGTTTGGTAGTGCTTTGGCACTACTTTTTGTCTACTTGTTCACTGCTAAGCATTGGCAAGCACACATACAAAGCAGTACTAAAGCAGCGAGACCCCCAAAGTACTCTACATAAGCTTTGTGGGTGTCATTGCTTTAGCACTGCTTTGTATGTGTGCTTATCAAATGCTTAGCAGGGCTTTGTGACTGCTTTACCACTACTTTCTATGTAAACTGCTTTGCCACTGCTTTCTCTTTTAAAACTGCTTTGTGTGTTTTGTGTTAGGTACCATGTGTTCTCTAATAGTTAGCATTTATTGTCTACTATTTATAATATATTTTCTACCTATTGGCATTTTTTTGTGTCAAGCAGCATTTGGTCTATGCTAGCTAGCATGTATTCTATGCTAACTAGCAAGGCTCCAATATCTAGAGGTAAGTCGCTAGAACAGATATAAAAATTGTGCTCCTTTCTAGAGAGAAACGGTGGTGAATATGGCCCTTGCCCCTAAAGGGGACCCCTCAAGGGCCATATTGACAAATGTTTATCTCTGGAAAAGACTCTAGAGATAAATTTGTTTGTCAATATGGCCCTTGAGGGGTCCTCTTTAGGGGCAAGGGCCATATTGACAAGGGTACTGACATTATTCCCTCAAGACATTGCTTTTGCAGTGCTTGTGAGTGGTTTGGCACTGCTTTCTGAAACTGCTTGATTTTGTTAATGCTTTTGTGACTAGTTTGGTAATGCTTAAGCAGTGGGTTAAGATTTTGTTTGCATTCCTTCTACTTTTGGACTTCTTCAGGGAGTGCTTTGTATATTTATTGGTAGTGCCTTGTTCCTAGATTGTCTGTGCATGACTACATGATTACTAAATGTGTTCTTGCATTAGTTTGCACGTGTTTTTTCCATCGATATAAAATCTCAATTTGAAATTTGGCATGCTCTGTGCATGATGTCTTTGTTGATAATTTAGAGGTAGGATCATCAGACAAGCTTGGAGTACTTGGATGTGCACATGCATTTACTGCTGAGGTTGCACCTTTCTTGGGCAACAGAGCCCATGAGAAAACTCCTGGCCTACTGAGCCCAGGGTCTAAGCCCCATTCTCCTTTTTGGAAAGTTGTTTTTGATAATGAACAGGCGGGGTCATCAGAAAAGGTTGGAAGAGAACCTGATTGTATGTTTATTGATGATGAGATAACAACAGCCCAAGGTCTATACAGAGTTCTAAAAAAGTGGTTGACTTAGAAGATGTAACAAACACACAGATGGGTGATGTACCTGCATAGGTAGGTTTGGATGATCTCATAGAAGCAAACACAACTATAGGAGATGATGCTCCCAACCAGGAGACCAGTTAAGATGGGTTGACTATGGGATAATGGATAAAGGTAATGACAAAGCGCAAGACCACGCAGAACAATGCAACCGAGGCTAGTCCATTAATTGCACAGATGCCTACTAGTAGGGCAAAAAGGACTAAAACACCAAGTAATGCTGAAAAGGTTCTTGAGAAGGATGCAAGTCTTATAGCTAACCTGAAAGCAAGTATGCACCACCAACGATCCCGCAAGAGATTGTAATTTTTAGATTTGGAATCTAGGTTTACCCCATGTAATGAAATGCCATCTTAATCAAGTCATTAGTATTGTGATGTCTCTTATTGTAGTATAAATGTCTTCCAGTTATTATGCATGCTCTCCATCTGAACAGAGATCATAAACCTTAAAATAATTTGATTATCATACATTAATCTTATACTGTCTTGCATTTGAGGTTTGTGATTGCTTACCTCATCACTCCCCTCGAAGAACTTAAAAGTTGGGTAGGGAATTATATCTTATTAAAATTACAATTCAAAAATTGGGAGTTGTAGATATTTGCACCTGTGCATAAAAATGTGTTAACTTAATGAGAGAGTGAGAGATGGAGAGAGGTTCCTTGATGAAGCTTGATCATATTGTGGTTTGTATAGGTGATCAAAAATTAGCATTGGCCATGTACACAAAAGGTCCTTTCAAACTCCGGTCTAAGATGAGTGCAAAGATAGCATGTGGTTCACATCTAGGTCAGCACAAGAGAGCACTAAAAAGATATTCTAAAAAGCTAGGGATCATTCACCATACTAGCAATATTGCATTACCCCTCATGAACTCAGAGAGTAGGATTTTGTTGTCTCCTCCAGGACTTAACTATTACATGATCCCAGAGAGCAAGAATGCAGAACAATGTGCACTTCTGATAGACATGAATGGTGTGTTGATTTATCATCACAACCATGAAAAGCAGCTATTCTAGCCTCGATGGCATCGTCATGCACGACAAGTATGAGACTTCCACGGAGGGCCCGATTGTGACTTGACATTTTTGGTGCCAGAGGACGTAGACTTTTTTGTGTTGGGCTACTAGATGGTTCAATATATATATAGTTTCTATAGCCAAAGTTTATGTGGTCACAACTGCAAACATACAAGGATCATGTGGACACAAAGAGACTTGCCAAGAGAGTGCAAACAATCCACTTGTAAGTAGGGTCTAGATGCAACAAGATCCATGCAAATCAATAATCCGTTGTTGAGGCACTTGTAACTGTGAGTTTCTTGAACATAGCTAAGGGCAAGGAGGTCTAAGAGAGGCATCTTGATGTTTCATGCGATATGTCTATGCGCATGGAGACATCCACCAAGCACATTCCACCGAAATGGAAGGTTATTGTATGCAATCCATTCCAAGCAGGAAGTTTGCTACTATGGAACGAGCAGAATTACGAGAACTTCAATAGGTTATTGGAGTCTCTAGAGAAGGTGAACCACGAGAAGTGTTCAGAGTGAGGTAGATGGTTAGAGAATAGATAGCTCATGCAAAATCATGGTGGTTCGTCTCCTTGATGCATCATCGATATTTGGACTAGGGGATGTCGTTCAGTGGTGGTACGGTTTTGGACAGAATTCTTGCAACGCATTTGATCTTGTAGATCAAGTGCTTGCAAACAATGGTGTCCTTATATTCATAGGGACAATGAAAGGATTGGAGGCTTTTCTCATAAAGATCAGGGAGAATAGGCATCTGCGTGAAGAAACAGGACATCTACATGAATGTTTATTGAAATTCAACTACATACAATTTGGTTTTTCCTTTATGCAATATTGCACTTTTGTAATCTCATTGAGCTTGTGGCTATGAACAGTTGCCCCCAGCTTCAAGGAAGCTGGTGATTTTTTATTTGAATGGGGTGTTGCTGCATAGGAGGCTAAAGACTCAGGGTGCCTTGCTGGCCAAGGGAGTTGTGGAGCCACTAGTTCCTGTTAAGACCTAGTGTGGCCAAGTTCCTACATGAGGTGGGGAGGCAGTTTGATGTGGCTATTTGGAACTCAGTACAACTAGACAATCTACAGAGATTGTTGGGCCTACTAAAGGGAGAATGTTGCCAAGCCACTGGCTACACACCCTCTTTGTGTTTGAATATAGTCAGGATAAATGTACCACACAGGCCACAGATGTAGGAAGAGCACAAGGGCATGCAAAGCCCAAGTTTTACATCAATTTTGGCAATGTTGTTTGTGGATGACAATGCAGAGAAGATGGATCAAAATCCAATCCAACAAACATGTGCATTGTCCCACCCACTTTTATGGGGGATTGCATGGATATAGTTCGCCGCTCAAGTCTCTTGCCCTATCTACACCAATTGGCAAACCATGCTGGGACAATTGAGTATTTTGTGTCCAAAAACCCCTTCCATGTGCTGCCCATGGAAGAATAAATAGAATTGTAATGCTGCTTTGAAATGTCAGTAATGTTTGAGACTCGAAGTACTAAATTTTTTGTTTGAAAGCAAGTAGCTGTTGGATTTTAGAGTGAGATCCACTCTTCACATACACTATAAAAAATTTCTTTAATTATCAACATAGAATCATGATCAAAAGAGAATCGATGCAAACACACAAAAGACCTCTTTATTGAATCAAGTTTATATTCACCTCAACTCTACTGAGTTTGTTGGCTTACAAGACAATAGAATCTACTAATAACCCTAACACTAATGTGCTGCTGCAACGATCAAGAGCCTATCTATGGACCTCTACCTCACGGCTCTGTGGCTCGTGATATGGACAAAAGGACATATACAATCGTTATGTAGAGCTTTGTACTAGTGAAATATCACCGCCACCCAAAGCACCACCTCCATGCAACATCTAGACCATTCACTAGAGCTACCAAGTGTCCATGTCTCTCCAATCATGCTTCACTTCATGCATGGTCAAATGACCAAGTGTCTATAGCTCTTATCAACCAATCACAAGCCTATCACTAAACCTTTGACATGACACCACTCCTATGAGGATCACCTCCCCAACATCCTCCCTTGATCTGAATAGGGAGTCAATAGCAAAACACAACAAAAAGGCTTTGGCTCATTCCTACCGAACTTGTTTCCATTACAATCAAACACTCAAAACTTCAAAACCATCCACTCCACACAAAATACTCTTGAGCATCATAGTTCCATCGCATTGAATCTTCCAGGCATCAAAGCGTATCGGCTTCTGATCATCGTCCTCAACTTTGGAACCAACTTCCTAATCAAATGTCTTTTCAAAAGCAAGTCCAATAAAGGATTTAGAAATGTCACCAGATCTTCATTGTTACCCATACAAAGATCATACAATTGTTGTTTGAGATTTGCTTTTGAATGTCGCATCTTGGTCCCAAAAAAAGCCTCTAGAATCGTCTAGTTCACTGCTGCTGCTGTCTTTGTCATCTCTAGATGATGGAAATATTCCTCCCCCAAAGCTCGTCCCATCGTACCAATTTCCTTGTCATTATTCTTCCTACAAGCTCTTTTCTTAGCTTCTCCCATAATCGGTTCCTTCTCTCTCCTAAACAAAACCTCCCACAAGCACTTCTTCATGAACCATAGCTTGGCTTAAAGCTGCTAGCTCAAAAAATTCCTACCGGTGGTGAGCTTGACGACATATGTCTCAGTCTTTTCCAACAATGAATCCATACTCCTCTAGCATGCACCAACCAACTCGAGAATCTCAACTGTGATCATATAGTAGCTAGTACTACTAGATAAAATTTGGAACGACGATGTATTTTACTCCTCGCCTTCTTTGACTTCCACACCAGCATAGGACCGTTCAATCTCAAGTCCACTTGTACCGAGTCTTTTATCTCTGCTCATGAATTCTCTTCTAGATTTTCATGACCGTGCTCTGATACCAAATGTTGGATTTTAGAGTGATATCCACTCTTCACATTAACACTATAAAGAATTGCTTTAATTATCAACACAGAATCACGATCAAAAGAGAATCGATGCAGACACACAAAAGACCTCTTTATTGAATCAAGTTTATATGTGCCTCAAATCTACTGAGTTTTTTGGCTTACCAAACAATAGACCCTACTAACAACCCTAATATTGATGTGGAGCTGCAACGATCATGAGCCTATCTATGGACCTCTACCTCATAGCTCTATGGCTCATGATACAGAAAAAAGGACATATGCAATCATTACGTAGAGCTTTGTACAAGTGAAAGATCACTGCCACCCAAAGCACCGCCTCCATGCAACATCTAGACCATTCATTGGAGCTACCAAGTGTCCACATCTCTCCAATCACACTTCAATTCCTGCATGGTCCAATGACCAAGTGTCTGGTGCTCTTATCAACCAATCACAAGCCTATCACTAAACCTTAGACATGACACCACTACTACCAGGATCACCTCCCCAACAATAGCATGGACTTATGTCTAGTGCTTGCACTAGATTTCTTCGTCTGCAGTTGTGAAATAGAGAGAGAAAGCGAGAGAGAGAGAGAGAGAGATTACATCGTGCAAATAGACAAGAAGAGAAACATGTGCTCAGGTTTAACAGTCATGAATTCATGTCTATTGCATCCAACTAAGGTGAGAGAGAGAGAGAGAGAGAGAGAGAGGTCATAGAGAGAGGGGTTATGCACAGAGAGAGAGAGAAAGAGAGAGAGAGAGAGAGAGAGAGAGGTCATAGAGAGAGGGGTTATGTAGAGAGAGAGAGAGAGAGAGAGAGAGAGGTCATAGAGAGAGGGGTTATGCACACACACACACACACACAAGGGGAGAGAGAGAGAGAGAGAGAGAGAGAGAGAGAGAGAGACATCATGGAGAGAGGGGTTATGCCTAAGAGAGAGATAGAGAGAGAGAGAGATGTCATAGAGCGAGGGGTTATGCATAGAGAGAGAGAGAGAGCGAGAGACATCTTAGAGAGAGGGGTTATGCATAGAGAGAGAGAGGGGGGGAGAGAGAGAGGGGGGGTTTATGGACACACACACACACACATAGAGAGAGAGAGAGAGAGAGAAAACTCGCATCAAAACTCACTCAAAAAACTCGCTTCTTGCCCATCCCCTGATTCATGCATTAATCTCCTTTTACAATCAATGTTTGATTGATGCATCAATCTCCTTTTACAATCATGCATATTCAAACAATAACCTTTGCTTCATTCATGAGGGTTGTGGGGGGGGACACATGGGGGGCAGGCTACTAATCATAATGATGTGTCCAAGGAAGGCTAATGATGACCAAGGAAGGGTGGCCCTAATGATGATTAGGGGGGGACTAATAATGACTAAGGAAAAAGGGGGGGGGAGGGGGGGGGGCTAATGATGACCAAGGATGCTTAAGATAAATGAGGCCTATATAAAGGGCAATATCTTCAGTAATACATTAAAGCTCTCATTTTCTTCAAGTCTATAGCACTACCCTCACCCCTATGGTGAGAACAAAGCAAACTAAAAGACTGGTTGATAAAAGAACCGGACACCCGATCCCCCCTGAGGTACACCAAAAAATTCTCGAGGAATGACAAAAGAGGAGACAAGCAGAGGAGGAGGCCAAGACAACAAAGTCAGAGGATGAGAAGGTCGAGCAAGAGTGAGGGGAATCATCAAACCCTCAGGGATGAGTGGAGGAAACCAAAGAGCCAAAGAGCACGTCAGAAGAGCACGTGTGCAAAAGACAATGCCTAGAGGCATGGGCCAAAGCACATGAAGAAGCTAGGCAAATGAGAATTCAATTGGCCTAGGAGACAAGGCGATGCCAACTTGAGCAGCAACACCCACCATGGTGGAATCAACTACAAATTTTTTTCATGCTTGTTGACAAACAACTAGTGGCAAGTCAATTCCAAACCTACAGAAGAGAGAAGCTATTAGAAGAGGCAGAGGTGGACATGGAGATGGTGGAGGAGAAGGCAGTAAAGGTGGGCATGGATGTAGAGGTGGACTTGGAGGTGGAGGTGAAGTGAAGGTGGAGGTGGAGGTGGAGGTGGAGGTGGAGGACCCCCTAGAGGGAGGCACCGCTGAAAGCCCATAATGAAGGCTTTGTTCAAAACCAGGAAGTATGAGAAGAGCATGGAGCCTCTAATTAAGAGAGCTCCATTTGCTTGATTAGTAAAGGAGTTCATACAAGAATACAAAGATGACCTATGGATTCAATCTCTTGCATTGCCGGCTCTAGCGGAGGCATGCGAAATGGCTCCAATATCCCTTCTCGATGACAGTAACTTGTGTCCCATCCATGCCAAGAGGGTTACGATCATGATCAAAGATATGTATTTGGATACGCGGATCAAAGGCAATCCAACCTTTAGGCCAAAAATGTTTTTGAAAACCATCGTGTAATATTTGAGGTTGTAATAGTTTTTTTAGCAATACAATATATTTGGACAACAAAGGTGTTTGTATGAAATTTTTTGTTGTCTTGAGTAAATGATCAATTGTGATCTTTAGTTCTCATGAATATTTTCAGTTATTTGTTTGTCCTAATTTTCTCACTAAGTTTTTTATTAATTTCAAAAATAGTAAAAGTCTAGCAAGGTGTACATGACCTGACATAGAGCCCCAACAAGCATAACAGTTCTACCCATTTTTTTAAACTTTTGGTGCACATGGCCAATTCAGGCCTTTTTTTAAATTTTTGTGTGTTGTTAGACCTATATATATATGAAAAATTTTTAAAAAGGAAAGATCCCTAAGAAGAACATATATAAAAAAGGCAAAAAATCTTATGTTCTAAGTAAACTCTGGCTTGGGAAGAGGGGCGTACCAAAATTCATATGCCTCCTTCTCATCACCTTCCCTCTCACAAGTTTGGAATAGTTTCAAGGATGTGGTCTTGTCGTTTATGTTGGACTCAGTAGCAAATAGTTGTCCGGATAGAGGATGGGCCTTGTATGTACACAAGTCCACTCACACGATTGGTTCCTCATGCCATAAATAGATGTTATCAGTATGCCAATCATGTACGAGCCTAGACATTCGTAAGAAGGGCCTGCATAGAGGATGGCTTCATATCTAGGTTGTTGGGTAAAGTCCATCACTACATATCTAACGGGGTACGTGAAGCCAAATATCTTAATGTTAATACCCGCGAGGGCTCCTTGGTGTTTAGTAGTTCCACCGTTGGCTAGCTTCACTACCAGGTGAGTTTGCTTGAGGGAAAATTTTCCCCACCTCTCCCAACATTCCTTGGTGCAGACACTCACACCTGCTCCCCCATCTAGGATGGCGTCAACCTTTTGGTTCATCACCTTTGAAGTATTGTCCTAAATTATTGATGGGGACCTTGGGTAGGTTTTGGTTCTCCCCCTGCGGTTGGTCGACCACAGGGCTAGTAAGACCTTGGGGCAAGAATCACCCATTCATCCCATTTGAGAGGTCTCTCTAGAGGGTAGGGTTCACTCTTAGCAAGGATCCGATTAGCATCTTAACCTCTGTGGAGAGGAAGTTTGCTAACCCAACACTATGGCATGGTTCTTGAGAGGTCTCTTGGCGTACTGATAGTGGATCCTCGAGGCTGTAGATGTCTCCTTCATCTTTTAGGTTTTGCAGCACCGGGAGCTCTTGGAACATTTGATGCATCAAGTCTGGAGCCTCTAATTAACCGGAGCTTGATAGTTCCTCTTCTTCCACCCTCTCTCGCACCCTAAGTGCCTTTGCCCCTTTATGGGTGGTCAGGTGGTCCGGGTGAATGGTATTTGACCATCTATTAGCCTCGAGCCTATATGCTTGAATTTCTCCTAGCATTCTTGTACCAAGTTCTAAGCATCTATTAATTGTTCTTTTTCCAACAAAGGCGGAGGGGTGAGGCCTTGGGCCCACACTAGTGGCCTATTTAGGTTTGGGTATGGAGGAATACTCGGGTCATCCTAAGAAAGGGCTCGTTTGGAGTTAGAGGAGGTAGCAAGGGTGATTGTCTCCTTGTCTCTGAACCATCTTGGATGAGCACTTGGTTCGTTCCTTCACCCACCTTGGTGACCTCCTTAGACCTGGTCTATAGGGGTTAGGGTGCCTCGGGGTTTTGCGGCACAAGTGTTTTATCCTTCCTTTCTTGCTTCTTCATTTCCTTGCCTATGGACCTAGCCTACATCCTCGTGATGACCTTCAAGGGCATTGCCCGCCACTCGACCATATTCAATACTTAGCAAATTGATGCTAGTGCTCTTGGGTGGAGTGGCCGGAGTTGCTAGACTCCTTAGGGGGCAATCCTTGAATAAATGCTCCACTCCCCACACAACACAAAAGGGCATGGGACTTGTTGTGGGTGGAACCACTGGGGTAAGATTCCTATATGGGCAGTCCTTTAGAAAGTGCGCCCCTTGGCATTTAGAGCATGACACCAGTGGGTTGGCAGGAATTCACTTGCCTTGTGTGGACCTTGGCAAGTATAACATTGGATCAGAAGGCCTTTGTGCCATGGAGTTCATGTCTCTTGCCCTTGCTGCCAACGGGAGCTGTCTGGAACACTCGGACACGTTGATCCTCATGTAAGAGGTAGTGACTTATGATGCTACTTCCCTCCTTGCAAGGGAAATAGTTAGGATGTCTATGATCCTGTTCCGCCATCTCCTCCCAATCATTGGGTAGTTCCTCCACCAACTCTTGGTTGATTGGAGTTATACGTGGTGGGGGAGGCTGCAGACCCAGTATGGGTGGCAGTAAGGGAGCCTGTTGTGCTCTATATTGCCCTAAATTGGCTAGAGGGGCACCTTGTGCATTCATAGGGTTGGGTGGGGCCATAAGGGCTAATGGGGGTCTTGGTTGATAGATCAATTGGGGAAGGACCCTTAGGAATCAGCATTGGGAGGTCTCGTAGTTTCCCCATCTATAGCAGTGTGCACAATAGAGCACTCATTAGAGGGGTGATTGCCATTGCATACCCTACACCACACATTGTCTCTCCTAGGAAACAAGTGGGGGTTGCTCGGTGTCTCCTTGGGGGTCCCTAACTTCCATTGCTGGCCTAGTTGATTTAGTAGGTTGGGGAGGCCAACTCGGTAATATCCAAACCCTTAGGTTCGTTGTTTTACTTCTTGGTAGGCTCTGTGTACTAGATGACCTTACCGATTGTGATACCTCGGATGGAGTTGTACTTTTGTCCTAGACAACCTTATCCATCATATTATCACTTGTACGGATGGCTACCTTGTTTACTGCAGAGTTTGAAGGAAGTGGGATTCATAACCATTAAGTGGTCATGCAGCTTCGGGTTTGCCAATCTAATGAGGAAGCATGACAGCAATCATTCATTGCTCATCGTCTCATATGGTTTGCAGTGGGAATTGACATGTTTGATCCTAGCAATGTAATCATGGAGGGATTCCTTGTTGTTCTATTTCACCTCATATAACTAATTAATCGGACTCCACTTATGGCCACTGGGGGCGAACCCTACAATGTGCGTCCTAGTTGACTTTCTCTTCCAAGATGAGGGCCCTATACCATTGGCCTACCTTGCCATCCAGACTGAGGCCAAAATCATCAACCATTTCTAGATCTCCAAGAGCACCAAAGGCTTTGCATATTTGTTGGAATCGCTCCACATGGGAGACCAGATCTCCTTCCCCAAAAAATTTAGTTATCAACTTGGAAATGGCTATGGATTGACTCCTAGAGGGATTGGTGGTCCCTGCTAGGAATACTGGTAGCCCCCCTTCCTAATGCGTTCACCAAGATGGGCATTGCCTTATCCAATAGCAGCGTTTGGGAAGCTGGTGGAGGCAATGCCGTTGTGGGCCTAATGGTGTTGAGAGACCCTCTCAACATCATGTATTTGATATGTGCATAACACTAACCCAATAGAGTGCTATAAAGGAAAGGGTTAGATGCCCTAACCCTAACTCTAAAAGGGTTTGTATATATTCTACAATTTCAACTAAATCTAGTGTACAATTAGTCATTTGTGGTGTGCTCTTTAGCTATACCCTCTCTCCTCATCTCCACTCTTCTCCTCTCCCCTCTTCATATTTTGTCATGGTATCAGAGCATGGTTCTGCCTTCCATGAAGGCATTGCAATTCTTGAGAGAGTGAGAGTGATCAAGAGGTTAAGAGTGTTCTTGAGTGATCGTGAGGATTCTCTTCCACTAAGAGAATTTCCATTTGCTCAATAGAATTCTATCCATTTGAAAGAATTTCCATTCATTGGTTTATTCATTGCTTAGAGAGAGAGATTCATATTTGAGAGAGGCTCCATTCCTTGTGAGATTTCTAAATTGAGAGAGTGATAGAGATTTCTCCTTAAAGAGAGAGATGGTTCATTGAGATTTGCCTTGCAGCCAAGTCTTTGCTCTACAACAAAGCCTAGCAAAGCTCAAGACTACAACCATCCTTGGACTAAAGGCAAAGCGCCCTTCAGCTCTTGACTCGACTACCTAGCAACCACAACTAAGGAGGCTCTCTCATCCACAATGACTTCTATGGCGAAGCTTCTTCAACAAAGTCTAAGGCAAATGATGCAGGCTACTCTAGTAAAGGCCCCGGTATCACATCGACCTGCAACAAGATCTTCATAGCCCACACCTCCAACTAAGGCTCCTAACACAACATCGACTACTTATAGTAGCCAAGAGCTGGCCAACAACTCAGCAGACTCAAGGCCTACGTGGCAGCACCTACAACGACACCCTTCATGACAAGCACTCTCCAAACACAACATACATATACTGCACACATCCCATCCACCACAGCTTCCATAGCTCTAGTATTTGGAATTGGGTGAAAGCCCATAGCGTCGAACCCTGCAATTTGTGGCCATATCGACCTCCCAAGCCGAGTGTAGGAGGTCATGGCAGGCCAGAAGTTTGAGGAGTCTATCCAGCAGGCCGGGGGCTTTGGGGTTGGAGGAGGGGATGAATCGTATGATTTCCTCTGCCGAGAGCTTCGAGTCACGACCGTGCTTGGACAAGATCTCAAAAACGTCCATTTTCAAGGCGGTTTTAAGGGCCATGGGAACAACGTCGGAGGTCATGATGCGCATAGAGAAGAGCCATTCGGGATTTTGGGCAACGGGGATGGATTTGTGGTGTTCCATAGAGGAGGGCTGGATTGGCACGACTAGAGGAGCTCAGAAATGAGTGGAGTGGCGATGAGGATCGATTTTGTACTGGGCAATGACCCTCAAGCAAGTGGCATGAGGCCTAAATGTTCAAAAGAAACAAAGGTGCAATCACAGCTAGTTTGACGCTGTGGATTATGAAATGCTAACATCTTTAACATGTTCTATGAACCCCATTATTGCAATGAATTATATGGAAAAGAAGCGACTTAAAATGACAAAATAATATTGGATTTATTCAAATAGCATTGCACATGTATTAATTAAATATTTTCTATTACATCCATTCTAGGGAGAAACAATCTACGAATATCACCAATGTTTTGAGACAACCATGAAATACTTTCATTAGTGTGGAGTCCATTTCTTCAAATTTTCCTAGTTGCCCAAAATATTAGAAAAAGTTATGGAGCCATCCCTTGAGTGTGTTCATGCAATTCTAGTACAAAATATCACACTATGTAAACCATATCAAATGTTGCAATTGGATGTCTCCTATAGTTGTGAGAAATCTCAAGTAGTGCGCTTTTGAAAAAGACTTGCTGTGTGGAACAAAATTTTGAAGTAATTGTTATATCCTATACAATAAAGGCCATGCAGAATAGCATTTGTCATTATTTAATGATCTCATTCAAGAAAGAAATTTTGTAATGTTTGAGTATCATGTTCAAGTTTTGGATGTGTAGATTAGTTTAGAGAAATTAAAAGGAGGAAAAAAACCCACATTCGGATCACAATCCAAGGATCTTCTATTCATGTCATAAAATGGCTCAAAAACCATAAAACTATGAATTGGATAATGTAAGGCTCCCAAAATAATGTGCATATCTTTTTGCAAATGTATTATCTAATGATGGAAAATGATTTTTTCTACATATGTATGGATGATAAACAATTTCAAGTCATATTTTCACTAGAACCTAACCTCAATCTATACTTGCACATTCATTTCATAAAGCAGAAGTAATCAAAGAATCAGTCTAACCTATATAAGAAATTCAAATTATTTTGTATGTAAACACTGGTTCAAATTACAAATTTGTCATAAATTATTTGGATAACACCACATCATTTTAATCAAGCTAAGGGGAATATCTTTGCTTCTAAGTCACCACATTGATGAGAGTGAAATATAATGGAAATTGTGGTTTTCCCTCTTTTCCGAAGATGGCCTTTAAAGCAATGATGGAAGTCCCAATAAACCTTAATATCTACATTCATATCACCTGCATTGTTGATGTGAACATGGGATGCCTTGTGCTTACATCCATGGAAAACATTTGGCATTTTTTATCTAAATAAGCATTTCAATAATTTTAGACCATCAATTAAGTGCCACTTTGCAAGGAATCATACCTCTTCAACTTGTAGATTTTATTCTTGTTTTGATGTGATTCCAAACGGAATGCTACTCTTACTAAAAATCGATTCTAAAATGTCAAACTTCCCTTCAAAAACTTGAAACACATTAGCCAACAAGTATCCTGCTTGCTTTTTAAAGTGAACTTGAAAGTTATATGGTTGTGTGAAACAATCTAAGGTAGATGACTCACTAAGACCATAAACATGCTCAGAATTTAATGCCTTCAGGACTTCAATCTAATTTAATTCCAAAGAAAATAGCACCTTCTATTGTACTACATATTAAAAAGTTGTTGACCTTGATTTAGTAGAATGTTGCCATTATTGACTATAGTTTCTTTACATAGTAGTAGTAGTAGTAGTAGTATTAGTAGTAGTAGTAGTAGTAGTAGTAGTAGTAGTAGTAGTTAGCAGTTAGCAGTTAGCAGTTAGCAGTTAGCAGTTAGCAGTTAGCAGTTAGCAGTTAGCAGTTAGCAGTTAGCAGTTAGCAGTTAGCAGTTAGCAGTTAGCAGTTAGCAGTTAGCAGTTAGCAGTTCTAGTAGTAGTAGTAGTAGTAGTTAGTAGTAGTTAGTAGTAGTTAGTAGTAGTTAGTAGTAGTTAGTAGTAGTTAGTAGTAGTTAGTAGTAGTAGTAGTTAGTAGTAGTAGTAGTAGTAGTAGTAGTAGTAGTAGTTTTTTTTTAAAACAAAGGTTGAAGACTCTATAGTCTCCTGTTGTGGAGGTCAGTTTCTTTTATGCAACAATATGCTTAATTTGAAAAATTACCTCATGGAAATAATACGCAACAATATGCTTAAATTTGAAAAAGTACCTCATGGAAATAATGTTTCCATGCATTTTATATCTGTACTAAGAAAAGAAAGATCATGAAACCAAATTGTTAGTATTATTGAAAGCATTTAATTATTATAATATTAAATAAATGTAAATTAATGATAACGACATGAACATTCTCTATGGTTTTTGGAAAAAGTTGTTGGAAATTACCCTTTGAAAGAAATGCATTCCTAATAACTTGATGAAATGCTAAATACCCCTTCCTATTAATATGGGAAGCATCGCAAGCTTTTAATTTTGCATTAAGGCGAGCGACTAAATTTTTTCTTTGAAGAATGCATTTACAACTTTTTCATACTCCAAGGAATCTCTCTTAGCCTTCTCATTTATGCCTAGATCATGTTTATGTTGTACCTAGATCATATGTGTATGCATGCATCTAGTCTTGTTCAGCTAGTTACAGTAAGTCATCTTGCAAAATAACTTGATTAAACTGAATATTATTTCTGGTTACCCATATAAACCAAAGTGCATGTGCTCTCAGGGGTGACTAGGTGTCCTGTTTTGTCGTTGAAGAGTCTCCAAGCAAGATGGCCTTCCAATTCATTGGCTCCCCTCTCCAGTTGGACTATTTTCCATACATTTTTGGCCACTGGACAAGCCACAAAGAGATGGAAGATATCTTCATTTTAGTAGAAGGACATCAATACATTTACCATTACCCTTCCCAATCCTGAGTCCTATGATATTGGTCCACACAGCTTTATGCAATATGAGCCACATTAGGGCAGATAGTTTGTCTGGAATTGAAGGAGACCACATGGCACAGAACCTGAATTTCCATTTTTGTTTGGAGTCATGAAGTTTCCACTTGTCATTAAGAACCCTATAGAGATCACCCATGTCCCTGCTTGGTGTGGGTATTGGGTATCCCCCATGTCCCCCTCTGGCATCCCATCCCTTCCAACACTTGCTATTCATCACCTTTGAGAGTTGCATATCCAGTTTTAAAGTGATTGATTTTGGACAGAGGCTTTGCAAAAAATATATAAAGACCCCATGGCCACCTTGATATATTGTGACTCATTCTTGAGGGTTAAGTTTGTATCATCAGCAAACTGCTGATAGATAAGGTGCTTGCCTAAGGGTAGCTCAATACCTTTCAACTTGTTTTCTTAGCTTTGTTAATGGAGAAGCCATCCCAAGGAGTCTGCTACAATTGCTAAGAGTAAAAATGCAATAGGGCACCCCTGCCTTATAGATCTTTTAAGCTCAAATGGTTGGCTCATGATCCCCTTAACACAAATCTTTGTTGTAGCATTTGTGAGGAGGAGTTTGATAAAAGAAATGTAAAGGGGGCCAAGACCCATATCAGCCAAAGCTTGGATGATGAACTCTCATTCAAGTCTATCATAAGCCTTGTCAAAGTCAACCTTCAAGAAGCATATGTCCTGTTTTGTTTCTCTGGCATACTCACATCCCTCCCAAATATTGATGATAGCTTCAAGTAAATGTTTGCCCTTTATGAAGCCTTTCTGCTTTGGTAGGATCCACTTGGCCATTCTGTTTTTAATCCTCAGAGCCAGAGCTTTAGCAAAGATTTTATAGCTACAGTTGAGCATAGTAAGAGGTCTCTAGTTCCTTAGCTCAGTCTTATCTCCTTTCTTAGGAATAAGTTTTATAACACCACCATTGATATGTGTAGGCAGGAACCCACTTTCAACACTTTCCTGCCATAAGAGAAGGAGGTATGGGCCAATAGTGGGCTCGAATCTTTTGTAGAACTCAATTGGTAGTCCATCCTCTCTTGGTGTTTTACCATCAGACATCACCTTGACAACTTCAAACAGCTCCTCTATAGTCAGAGGTTTCTCTAGGTACTTGTTATCAAAGGTGAGAACAGTGCTTTTTCTAGCTTCCTTGCAAAATTCTCTGGCTTTAATCACTTCATTGTCTACTTGAATGGCGGAGGACAGTAGACTCTAAAAATGAAGCTGAATGAGGTCAATGTTCTCCTCATTAGAAAGGGCCAAAGAGTTGTCAGCTTTTCTAAGAAGGGGTACCTCTTCATTAGACCTTTTCCTTCTTATACTTTTAAAGTATTCCTTGGTAGGTCTATCAGCTTTGCCAGCCCACCAATCTTTGAAGTATACCTTAGAGTCATTTAGAAGAATCTGCTCTTGAATCCTAAACTCATTTCTTTTGAGCACCAAGTCACCCTGTCTCCCTGTCTAGCTAGTGTCTCCAGGGTAGTAATCATGCTCTGAATACTATCCATCCTCTTTGCCCTAATTTTAGCTCTATCCTTTCTAGCTTTTCTGAGGAACTTTTGAGTCTGGTCAACTGTAGTATACCAGGATTCACTGGTAGAAGGAGACTCAGTGAAAGCCTTGAGCCAAATAAGTTTAACACCTTCTTGAACACTCCTTAAGTCAAAAAGTTTGGGATCAGCCTTAAACCATGATGTGGTTTTTTGGCCCAGGCCAAAGTCACACTTGTGGCTTGTGGTCTGAAAGAAAGAAAGAGAAAAAGACCTAAGTGTGGCAAGAGCTGGTTTGGCTAACTAGATTTTGTGAGACATATATCTTGTCCAGTCTGGCCTCTCTTCTGTTGTCCCTTACTTGACTGTTTGACCATGTGAAGGTGTCCTTCATCCCCATGTCCACTAGACTTAGCTCTTCTTTCAAATCCTCCCAGAAAGTCAATTCTCTGCCTCTGATGACTGTTCCTTTAGCCATCCATCTGTCCTTGGAGCTTTCCACCACGTTAAAGTCACCAGCCACAAAACATTTATTTCCTACCAGCAAGAGTGATTCCCAGCTAACCATTCTTTCCTGTGAACTGTTAGAAGCATAAAGTGACACCACTGTGAATGTCTGCCCATGTATCATGCATTTAACCATAATCCATCTATTCTGTGTCTCCACTTCCACATCCAAAATACCCTAAGCATAGTTAGATAGTATACCAATTGCTACCCCACCCTTGCCTCCCTCATGGTCAGTGAAGTACCATTTCCTTCTATTGTCAATAACTATCAGTCTTTTCTCCAAAAAAGGTCCAAAGACTTTAACTTCTTGCAGAGTAAGGAAAGTAGGTGAAAGAGCATTAGTTCTCAGCCAATAAGCTAGCTCTCCTCCTCTGCCAAGGTCAGTGAGACCTCTGACATTGAGTGAGAGGATGGCTATTGGTTTACTTGACATTCTTCTTAGTTCCCTTTCTAGCCCTGGGATTGGGGTTGTTTATCTGAGGGGAGGCATTTTTTCCTTGAGAGAGTTTTCTCTTGCTTTGTACCTAAGTAAAAGCCTTACCTTGGTCAGCAGTATCCTTTTCAACCCCCATATCTTGATCACCTCCTAGGTCTTCCTCACTAATTTTTGAAGAGGCCATCTCATCCTCTTTGTTTATATCCTCCTCAAAATCTTTTGACCAACCTGCTTCAATCTGAGAGTCAATGTCTAAGTTTTGATTTTTTCTTATCCATTCCTCAGTTTCACTATCTGCCAGGGTGTCAAAGCATTGTTCAAAGCTATGGTGTCATCAATCATCCCTTTGCCTTTATCCTAGGGGAGCAAGGGTCTGACAGAGTTTATCTTTTGGAGAAGGGTTTTTTCAATAGAAACTGACTTGGGGATCCCTTTTTCAGCTTGTTTACTGCTGGGGGACGAGCATTTTCCGAGCAAAAACATATGAGCGATCTGAGCAGTGGACCTTTTGTAAAGAATAAGGGAGAGAGATAGGAGACTCAAGTTCAGCTTTCTTCACAACACACAAAAGAGAGAGGACACAAGGTTGGAGGGTGAAGCCTTTCTTCACTTTTGCACACAACAATAATACAATAGAAGAGGGAAATACCCTATATGTCAAACCCTAGAATACGTGGTTCATATGTGAACCCAAACCAAAAACATACGTGGTAGTCTAACTATACCACGAGTACAACTAACATAGGCGGTGACATAAATGATAGTCATCCAGGAGATATATCAGGGGTAGAGCTTGATATCTCAACACTCCCCCTCAAGCTCAAATCCATCTCACGTACACCAAGCAAGCTCCTAAATCTGCGAAGCTTCTCGGTACCCAATGCCTTCGTAAAAATATCAGCCACCTGCTCTTCAGTGCTGACATAGACACATAGACACAAGATCAATCTCACCAGCTAGAACCTTCTCTCTCACAAAGTGATAATGCACCTCAATGTGCTTCGTTCTAGCATGATAAACTGGGTTATTAGCAAGCATGATGCTGCTAATGTTGTCACAATGAATGACAACTACTACATGAATTGACTGTCCCATATCTGCAAGTAGCTTCCATAACCAAGCTACCTCACATGCAGCCATTGCTGCACCCCTGTACTCAGCCTCTGTGCTCGACAAGGCAACTGTTGGCTACTTCTTGCTGCTCCAACTGATGGCACCACTCCCAAGGGAAAACATAAAACCACTAGTAGATCTCCTGTCTGAGACACTACCAGCCCAGTCAGCATCTGTGTATCCATGTACCTGTAATGCACACCCAGCTTCATAAAACAGTCCATAATGCAATGTGGACTTCACATACCGTAGCATGCACCTAGCCGCATCCAAATGTGGCTTCCTCGGTGCCTGCATAAACTAACTTACCAGCCCCACAGCATAGCTCAAATCTGGTCTGGTTATAGTCATGTAAATCAAGCTACCTACTATGCGCCTGTACATAGTAATATCTTCAAGAAGCTCACCTGTCTCTGCATTGAGCTTCACATTCTGCTCCAATGGAACAGAGATAGGCTTACAGCCTGTCATCCCCTATTTGGATAGCATGTCCAAACCGTATTGCCTTTGCAACAGCCATATCCCACTCGGGGATCTAATAACCTCAATGCCCAAGAAGTAACGCAGCTCTCCCAAATCCTTCATCTCAAATTTCTGCTTCAACAGCACCTTCACTTCATTAATGTCTGCATCACTATCACCTGTAATAATCAAGTCATCAACATAGATGACTACAAGCACAATCCCTCTGTTTGTCCTTTTCACATAAAGTGAAAAATCTGAATTGGAAATCTGAAATTCAATAGTGACAAGATATTGCCCTATCTTGTCTGACCATGCCCTCGGCACCTGTTTTAAGCCATACAAGGCTTTGCGCAACCTGCATACAAAATCGGGGTGTGAATTATCCTCATAACCTTCTGGCTGCATCATATAAACCTCTTCCTGCAAATCACCATGCAAGAAGGCATTTTTCACATCCATCTGATGCAAAGACCATCCCTTTGCAGCAGCCATAGCAATTACTGCTCTCACGGTTGCCATCCTTGCAACTGGGCTGAAAGTTTCCTCATAGTCAATTCCATATGTCTGCGCAAAACCTTTGGCAACCAATCTTGCCTTGTACCTGCTAACAGACCCATCAGCATTGTGCTTTACTTTGTAAACCCACTTGCAGCCAATAGCCTTTTTATCATGAGGCAAAGGCATCAAATCCCAAGTGTGGTTTGCATCCAAGGCAGCCATCTCTTCATCCATAGCTGCTTCCCAATTTTTATGCCTTGCTGCATCCTCAAAACATGTGGGCTCTGGCTCCTCTAGAACCTTGACCATATAAGCATAGTGATGTGCTGTATACCCATCATATCTCAGCCTATCAACTGGATACTTAATACGAGTGGACCTCCGTACAACTGGATCAGTTGCAGGAGTCTTTAAATCATGCCTGCTTTTCCTTGCACCAGGTGTAACAACAGAAGGAATCCCAAGTTCCTCATCAAGGCTCATTTCAGAGCTGCTTGACTCTCCATCAACATGAGAGCTACCAGCAGACACATCAAACACTGGAGCATGGTCTACTTTTTCTTTTCCCTTATGTGATACCTGCACAACACTATCAGGGCTGCCATGTGACGATTCACTAGATCTCAATCTCCCTGTCCATGCATTAGATCCACTAGTAGAGGACTCTCTGGGTCCACTCAAGGCTTGAGATTGCTGCTCTGCATTTATTGCAGCATTCCCATTTCCTGCATCTGCATCTCCTACCATAACAGTTGGTGCATACCAGCTGCTCATTTCATCAAAAACAACATCTCTGCTCACTTGCATTTTGCGGGTGGAAGGGTTATAACAGCGATACCCTTTCTGGTGCAGAGCATATCCAATAAAGATGCATTTTTCTGCCTTTGGATCCAGCTTTGTTCTCTTCTCATCAGGAACATGAACATAAGCTATGCAACCAAATACCTTCAAGTGAGAAATATCTGGTTTTTGGCCTGTATACATTTCTTCAGGCGTCATGCCATGGACAGCTGCAGTGGGGGTTCTGTTCATAATATAAACAGCAGTTCCTACTGCTTCAACCCAAAAATAATCAGGCATGTTTTTCTCATTTAGGATCGCCCGTCCTACTTCTGCAATATGCCTGTTCTTCCTTTCTGCAACCCCATTCTGCTGAGGGGTAGACCTGCATGAGTACTTCCTTTGAATTCCCTGTTCTTTCAGATATTCACAAAATTCTTCTGAAAAGTACTCTCCCCCTCCATCAGATCTTAGCACTTTAATATGCACACCTTTCTCTTTTTCAACCATGGCCTTAAAAGCCTTGAAATGGCTGAAGACTTCACTTTTGTGCTTCATAAAATAAATCCACACCTTCCTAGTGTAGTCATCAATAAACGTCACATAATAATGGCATCCACCAATAGAAGCAGCTTTGGTTGCCCAAACATCTGAATGGATCACTTCCAAAGGTCTTCTACTCACCTTAGCATTTTTGGGAAATGCATGTCTGGCCTGCTTACCCATTTGGCATGCTTGACATACCTTTTGCATTCCCTCAACTCTGAATTTAGGCAAACCTGCAACAATGTTTTTCGTTTGCATAGATTTCAGCCTTTGTATATTCACGTGCCCAATGCGCTTGTGCCATATCTCAATATCTGCAATGACACCTCTCCCATGCGCAAACATAGCAGCTTTCACCTCAGGCATATCAACATCCAAGGTGAACATTCTGCCATTTTTGTTGACTTTCGCAACCAAGCGGCACTTATTTTTCAAGTCCTCAACAAAGCATCCATCAGGATTAAATCTAACCTGCAGACGTTGCTCAACCATCTGGCCAACTGAAACCAGGTTCTTAGTGATTTTTGGAACATGAAGTACATCTGCGAAGTACTTCGTTTTGCCATCCTGCATAGACAATGGCACTTTACCAACCTGCGTAATTGGGTGCGCAGTATCATCACTTGTTTCAACATAACCTGGCTTATCCAAATTTCTAACATCATGAAACCACTCACCATGACTGGTCATGTGGTTAGAGGCACCTGAATCAACATACCAAACATCATTGCAAGCTGCAGCATCTCCTGACATGGAGTTAACCATATGTTGCATCACAAAAAGGTGCTCATTTCTGTCGTCACCATGCCCACTTGATGATGCATAGTTGCTTTGCTGCAACTTCCCACTTTTGATGTCATTCTGCTTTTTATAGCATGTATTCTCCTTGTGTCCAGGCTTTCCACAATAATAGCATTCTGTGTTGCTATTTACTTGCTGGTTCCTTTGCCATGAACCACGGCCTCTTTGGCTCCCCCTGCCTCTAGAACTACCACGTCCTCCTCCATAGGACTGGTTTTCCTGTTGTTGCTGTTGGTTCTGATTTCCTGCACGGCCACCAAAACGGCCTCTTCCTCTACCCCTGCCTCTACCTGTATTCGAGTAGAAAGCAGTCTCTTGAGAAGTTAAGGTGGCTGAACCACCATTCCTTTGCTCTTCACTCAGCAAGAGAGCAATAAGTTCCTGAAAATCAGGAAATGTTTCACGGACTCCAATGGATGTCCGAAACTGTGCATAATCTTTCCCAAGACCATTCAAGGTCACGGACACTAAGTCCTCATCATCAACAGGTGCTCCAATGGAGGCAAGAGAATCTGCAAGGCCTTTCACCTTCAAGGAATACTCATTTATATTCAGATTTTTCCTTTGCACATTGTGCAACTCCTGCTTTAGCTGCATCTTTCGTGCTTTGGTATTTGTGCTATACAGCTTCACCAATGTATCCCATGCCTCCTTAGGCGTCTCTACATCCTGTATATGCACAATCATAGAATCTGAAATGCTAACAGACAGCCAATACAGGCATTTTTTGGCTTTTTCATGCCATTCTTTAAAGGCCTTCAATTCAGCAGGAGTGGGAGCAGTACCCAAAACTGGTTCTGCAGTTTCACCACTGATGTACTCCCAAACTCCCTTTCCCATAAGGAAGTTTGTCATCCTGAACTTCCATGCTTGGAAGTTGTTCTTGTCAAGCTTCTCACTAACAATGGTAGACAGATTCTCAGACATTTTACAAATCACAAATTGCAACAGCAACCTGTAAACACAGCAAATGCCTCACAAGGGCAAATAGCAAAACTTCTGCAAAAAGCCTCACAGGGGCAGATCTGCAACACTGACGAAAGTGGTATTTCACCACACAGTCACTTCCTAGTGACGATTTTGCATCAACAGGCAACAGGCATGAATCTGCAACTCCCAATATCTCTGCACACAGGCATACGATGCAATTTCTATGGCACCTTTCCACCGACTAGCCGCGCGCAGTGGTCGCACAGCAAAAAACAGGGCCTTTTTCTGAGTGCCTGCGAAGAACTTCCGCCTTCAAAACGGGCCCCGAAACGGCCCCAAATCAAAAAAATAAAGTCACCAAGGGCTTCGCCCTGCCCCGCAGCATATACTGTGCTCTCGCCACACCGCAAAGGGCCTCTCAATCAGTGCACTCCTACACTTCTGGCTGTGCTACCTGCAGAGATTTGCTCCCAAACTCGAAATAGGAAAGCAACACTGGTCCTCTTACCAGGACACCACAAACTTGGCTTGCTTTCTTGAGCTCCTTACCATGAACAAGGCTCTGATACCATGTAAAGAATAAGGGAGAGAGATAGGAGACTCAAGTTCAGCTTTCTTCACAACACACAAAAGAGAGAGGACACAAGGTTGGAGGGTGAAGCCTTTCTTCACTTTTGCACACAACAATAATACAATAGAAGAGGGAAATACCCTATATGTCAAACCCTAGAATACGTGGTTCATATGTGAACCCAAACCAAAAACATACGTGGTAGTCTAACTATACCACGAGTACAACTAACATAGGCGGTGACATAAATGATAGTCATCCAGGAGATATATCAGGGGTAGAGCTTGATATCTCAACACCTTTAGTTAAGTCTAATTTGATACCTTCAATATATATATTTTTTCAATAAACATCATGTGCAAAAAAATAAAGTAAAAATAATATTTCTTCCAAACAATTTATAGTCAAATGGTCTAGAATCTCAGGAAGATTGAATTGAGAGACATGGATAGATTTCTATAAAAGGACCATTCAAACACACCAAAAGGTCACCGAAAACTATAGTGTGGTGAGTAATACATTGTTCATACACAACTCTTAAAGAAGCTGTGGGCAACAAAATACTGTTTACATACATATAGCTATATTGTGTCAAGCAAATGACTATCAAAATGCACCCAAAAAGTCAACACAAGCTACAATGGTCATACAATATTTGTATGCACCTATGCAAGTTCCTTTAATATAACCACAAGTAGAGATAAACGCCCTTCTTAGCAAGCAGGTAGAGCTTGGTAGAGTTCTTGCCTACTTAGTGCAGATTGGTGAATGAACATGTGTATCTTCTCATCTAGACCCAAGTATTGCATATAAATGTAATACAGATGTTTGCATGGGATATATCTGTTTTGCCCTTGAGAATGGCCCATAAAGTCCAGACATGTGCATGATGGAAACACTGAAACCACAACATTGTACTTGCTCCCTTTTCTACGTGATCCTGGAGTGGAAACTAGGTACTCCACATGCTCTCTAGGGACAACTATATTAACATTGTGAACAACACATTCCAAGGAAATAGACTTAGCTATCCTTGTTCTCATTTCACATGTCACCTCAGTTACCCATTCCACAACCATGCCATCCCTTGTGCTCGGTCTACTTGTTAAATCAGCAGATTTGGCCCTAGTGCATTGCTTTTTTAATCTAAATCCTCCAGCTACTAATATCCAGGCTTGTCCCCTTCTCAATAGGCCACTCCCTCGGCACCTCAGGTGGTTTTCCTTCAATGCAATTTGATGGTGTCCATGTGTGGTCCATGTTATCCCCACAAAACCAAATCAATTGCCTTCGAATGCCTGCTTTGGTGTTGATTCTCCCAAAAAAGCTAGGTGCAGGAACACCTCTCTTTCCCGTCCTACCCTTGTGATCTATCAATTTGTGGCATTTGATTCCTTTGTCCTCTAAGTATCCTTGACACCTCACCTCACTACCTGCATTAGTTCTTCTTATAGCCCACGTAGTCTTGTGTACTACCTCTTCTTCAACATATTGATTTGTTTTCAAGATTGGTGTGGTATTTTGTTTTCTCTTTCTTGGCTGATTTACATACTGGTATTCTGGACGATGTGAATCATTTGCATACACTGCTTCTGAGAAAGATTTTGACCGCTTCCTTCTCACAGTCTTCAAATCACCCATACAATCTTGACCTCCAATAGTTGCATCCACCTTGCTAGCCACCTCATTACTGAGATCAATGAACTTGCATGAGTTGCTCCCTATGTCCCCATAAGAGTGCCTTCGAGATAGCTTTTCCAAACTAGGTCCACAACCCAAGTGTAGTCCCTTTAGATATTCTGTGTATCTTGCAGTTTGCAGCAAAGCACCCGTCATATCTGTCTCACAAGCATTTTTTAGTGTGACATATTTCACTCCGTCATTCGATGCCAACCAACTTCCATGGACTGACTCTGCAAGGTTGGCTCTAGGAACTAAAAACTGGTCAGATCCCTCCATGCCCTGTGCCACAACATAGATTAGTTTCCAATAATCAAAAAACAATAAAGTTGTGAATGAAATAACAATAGACCTACCTTGAGAATGTATTCTCCCCAATGAGCCACTCTTGCATGCCACCACACAATCCATGTTTCTAAAATGGAGATGTCCTTCTTATGTGCATGATGCTTGAACCACGAACGGAGGTTTTTCAACTCGATGTCTGCAGCTTCTTGAGATGGAGCATTCTTCCACTGTCTACACCTTAGCTTGAACTCCTCACGATCAAATGATGGAAGGAACTTAGCATGGTTTTCCAAGCTTTGCTCCCAATGGAATAAGCAAGATCTCTCTTTTTCTTTGAGCACCTTATTGGCATCACCATTGAATACCATTCTAATTTCATGCCAATTCGCTTGTGCCTCATCAGCCATAAACCCTTTAAATTGAGGCTTTGGGAATCCCTCCTTCTCCATGACTCTATTTAACATTTCCCAAAAAAGGATCTGGGCTTCTGTATCCTCAACCTTGAAATCCCCAATAGCAATAGTCTGTAGCTCTTGAACAAAAGGGTTGTAAACATGGCATGCCATTGTATTCCAATCATGCATACGTTTGACAAAATCAAAGCAAACCCAGCACGATCCTAACTCTCCACCTGGCCTCATCTTGTTCACTAGATCAACACCACTACCATGTCCCTTGGTAGACATCTTGAAAACATGACATCTTTCAAATGAAGAAAATTCAAGTTGTCCAGGGAACACCATGCTCTGAAAATAATCATATACACACTTTCTTTTCAGTTGTAAAAGAGCATCATAACCATCTGCAAAGGATCCACTTTCAATTTGGGCCTCCCTTTTCCAACGTGCGAGCCTACAGTTAAGAACATGTAGCATCAAAATCCCATTACTTATTTTTCATAAAAACTTGAGTACTTTTAATCACATTAAAAGGACAAGTATGCACATACCTTCTCTTGTCCAAAGTTGGAGTAATCTTCTCTAGTAATGATGTCAATTCAGCATCACTCATGGCTTTCGGATCATCTTGAATGACGGCATCCAATATTTTTTTTTTTGCTAATGTTTTTTGCAAGGCTTTAGGTCTTCCCATCCCATCTATTTGTATGAGCTTAGTCAACCTAGCCTTAACTTCCTTCACAGCACCTCTAGAACTTCCTTCACCAACGGGATGCAAATGATACCCTGAGTGTATAACACACCTCTTAAATTGTGTATCACCCTTGGTGTGTGGGTAACATAAGAATAGCCTACATGGGCACTCTTGCTCGCAGAAAGGACGAGCACCACAATGCAAACACTTAAGAGTACTATTTTCGCCAACATATGATCTTTGAGGACACACTCGTGAAAGTCTCCCTTGCCAATGCTTCTCATTGGCCTCTTTGGTTCTCTCCAAGTAAGGACAAAATATGTTTTTGCATTGTAGATGCCCACCACATCTTCGAATTCTAACTAAACCATCAAATCCTGTCATATTACTTGTTATATCATCCGTCCAAACATGGTTGTCGTATTTGGTTTCTGTCCCCTTAGCACAGTTAGGGAGGTCCGAAGCGGGAAGCTCAAACAAAATATTGCCATCATACTTTACTGGAAGTGCATCAACTTCTTGTATTGTTGTTACAATGTCCATAGCTTTTTTGAGTGCACTTCTTGCAGGAAGGTTTTTCAAGAGAGGAACCAAACTCATGGTCTTATCGGATTGTTCATCTACTTGTTTTTTATCCGACACTTCCTTACTGATTTCTGTCAAAAGCTTTACACCTCTAACAATGAAGGTGGTTCCAAACTGAGTGTCAAGATGAAACAAGGACTCCTCACCTACAAAGGGAACCTCAAAGGACAAGTCGTCACACTTGCTATCAAGTAGTTGATGCAAAGAGATTGAGCTCGGTGAAAGTCCAAATGCTAAGTGAAGGTATTCCCTACTAATGCGTGCAACACCATTAGTTGTTGCAACTTGCAGTGTCTTCGACCTATTGTCATTGGACACAATTGCAAAATCCATGGAGCTTGTGGAACACAATCTCCCTTCCTTCAAGTGAAAGGAAAATTAGTCATTACCAGTTTTGAGATCTATTGCTAGCAAACGAGGCACAAGTGAGTAAGCATTTGAGCAACAGTAGTTCACGCACTTGTCTACTTTCGAACTCTATACTAACCAACTTTGCACTTATAGTGCAAAAGCATAGAAAAAGGCCATCATTGTTCTTTGATACTAAATCAGCTAGATGATCAAACTCATAATATAACCACATTCATTGCCACCGCCACGTCCCAAGCACACAAGTCCTTGTAACCGCCAATTCAGAAGAATCTACTCATATAATCTTTGCCGAAGAGGCCTTAAATGGGTGTGTATCCCTAGTATAATTTTTACTCTAAAAACAATCATACCAAAGGATGGAATAGTTGCAAGAGAAAAATCATGGACATGATGCCATCATTAGTTCTAATGAAATAATAGAGCTCAAGAAGGTTAATGGATTGAAGGTGGTAGGAAAAAGTAAAGACATCATAGTTTCACTGGCGAAACACTATTGGAGGCCATTTCATTTGGAGTTCACAACTATAGTTTCGGTGGCGAAACTAAACGGGGCGGAAAAAACGAAACTAAGCGAAGGAGGAAGGTCGAAGGGAAACGGAAGTGGAAGAAAGGAGGGTGGAGAGGGAGAGGGAGAAGAAGAGGCAGAGGCAGAGAAAGAGAAACTAGTTCAGAGAAAGAGAAGGGGAGGCAGAGCCAGAGAAAGAGGCAGAGAAGACTAGTTTCGTTGGCACTAGTTTCGCTGGCAAAACTAGTGAACACGCCTATGCCTACGCCTACACCCACGCCCACGCCTACGCCCATGCCCATGCCTAGTTTCGCTCATGCCCATGCCTACACCCATGCCCACGCCTACACCCACGCCCACGCCCACGCCTACGCCCACGCCCACACCTACACCCACGCCTATGCCTACACCCACGCCCACGCCTACACCCACGCTCACACCCACGCTCATGCCCATGCCTACGCCCACGCCCACGCCTACACCCACGCCTACGCCTACGCCCATGCCTATGTCTTTACTAGTTTCGCTGGCGAAACTAGTGAACACTAGTTTCGCCAGCGAAACTAGTGTTCTTTCGCCAGTGAAACTAGTAAAGACTAGCTTTCAAATATAGCTTCCTAATCGCCATACCTAAGAGTATACATGCCCTGCGTCAAAATCATGACCATAATGCACACACATGTTTTCTGCATTCAACCCATGATAATCGCCATGTCGATCCCATCCAAGCATGAGATGGATTCTTCTGAGGAAGGCCTTTGGAAAGAATTAGAGGACGTGCTGTCAGATGTGGACGAGATTAAGGATGATTCCTTGAATGAAAATCACTCAAAAATGAATGCAATATAGTCATTCATACAGAGAAGAAAGAGACCGTATAGCACACGTACGCAAACTCCAGCCTCCGTGAGGCTGCACTTAAAGTATGCTGCCAATACCTAGATAGACTAACTACCTGACTGGAGAACCTCGGTCATTTCAGAAGGCTTCTTGATCCTGGGGGACTTATAATCGTTTGCTAATGCTTTCTCCCGAGCTGCAAGCTGTTCTTTCTCTCCAGGGTTCAGTGCAGACATATTCTCACTAGTTTCGCTGGCGAAACTAGTGGCATGGCGAACTAGTTTCGCCAGCGAAACTAGTTCACCACTAGTTTCTGCCAGCGAAAAGGGTGACGATCAAGGGCTCTGTTCGATAGGCAAAGAACTGATTGAGGAACGAAAGAAGCATCCAAGAGAAGAGGCCGATAGTCTACATGCAGAAGGTCCAGACAGGAAGTGAGGGGTCATCTGTGGTGGCTACGGTGAGCGCGACTTGCTCAATGGGACTAGAGTGCTGTTCTTCTTCTGCACCATCGCTACCACCATTCGTCTGTGTTGCGTGAAATGCAGAACTCGAGGTTTCCATAACGAAAACGAGGAAGCTATCGATGTGGTGTCGCTGTTCTTCGTCGCGCTATGAGAGCTGCTTTGGTGGCGGAAGGGGTATGGTAACAAAAGATGCAAAACTATTGCAACTCGTATAGTACTGAAGAAGTCTCAAACTAGAGAGGCTGTGTATGGCGGAAGCATTGTATTGACAAAGGCTAGGAGCTCATCAATCACATTTACTGGTTTATACCAGCTACTCATCTCATTAAAAACAACATCTTTACTCACTGTAAACTTACGAGTAGAAGGGTTATAGAATCTATACCCTTTCTACTGCAGAGAATAACCAATAAAGATGCACTTCTTAGCTTTTGGATCCAACTTGGACCTCAACTCATCTAGCACATGAACATAGGCAATGCAACAAAAAATTTTCAAATGAGAAATATCTGGTTTCCTACCAGTATACATCTCCTCTGGCGTCATGCCATGTATTGCTATAGTGGGAGTCATGTTCATTATGTAAACTGTTGTAGCAACTGCTTCAGCCCAATAATAATTTGGTAGGTCTTTTTCATTTAGCGTGGCCTGAGATACCTCTCCAATATGCCTGTTTTTCCTTTCTGCAAGTCCATTTTACTGTGGGATATTGTCTGCATGAATATTGCTGCTTTATGCCATGCTCCTGCAGGAACCTTGCAAACTCATTTGAGAGGTACTCTCCCCCTCCATCTGACCTTAGGCATTTTATTTACAGGCCTGTTTCTTTTTCAACCATAGCTTTAAAAGCCTTGAAATGCCCAAACACTTCACTTTTCTTTTTCATAAAATACACCCAAACTTTTCTGCTGTAGTCATCAATAAAAATGACAAAATAATGACAACCTCCAATAGATGCAGCTTTAGTAGTCCACACATCAGAGTGGATTAATTCCAATGGCTTCTTACTCTCTTGAACATGTCTAGGAAATGGTTTCCTTGCCTCTTTTCCAAATTGACAGGCTTCACATACCTTATGCATTTCTGCAACCTTGAATTTAGGCAATCTTGCAACAATATTTTGGGCCTTCATTGATTTAAGTCGCTATACATTAACATGACCAATGCATTTATGCCAGATAACTACACCGGTCCCATGTGCAAACATTGCTACACTCAATTCAGGCATGTCCGCATCCAACATAAACATCCTGCCCTTCTTCTTTCCTTTTGCTATCAAGGGACTGTTATTTTTCATATCCTCAACAAAGCATCCATGAGGATTAAATCTGACCTGCAAGCCCTACTCAACCATTTGACCAACAGAAACCAGGTTCTTGGTGATATTTGGGACATGAAATACATCAGACAGGTATTTCTTTTTCCCATCCTGCATAGACAAAGTAATTTTACAAATCTGCACAATAGGATGTGCAGTATCATCACCAGTCTCCACAAATCCTAGTCTTTCCATTTTCCTTGCATCTTGCATCCATTTTGCATGACCTATCATCTGGTTTGATGCACCTGAGTCAACATACCACACATCATTGCTTTCTTCTGCACTTGTCACAGAATTGGTCATGTGCTGCACCATAAACAGATGCTCATTTCTGTCATCACCCTGTCTACTAGAAGATGCATAATTCCCTTGCTGCAATTTTCCATTCATGATGTCATTCTGCCTTTTATAGCAGTCTTTAGCCATTGACCCATTTTACCACAGTAGTAGCATTCAACATTGTTGTTTGCATTTTGGCCTCTCTGCCATCCACCACGACCTCTTTGGCTCTGCCTGCCTCTAGAGTTACCACGTCCTCCTCCATAGGACTGGTTTTCTTGAGTTTGCTGCATATTCTGATTTCTACCACGGCCTCCAGATCGGCCTGCTCTACCTCTGCCTCTACCTCTTCCAGCATTTGAGTAGAAGACAGTTTCTTTTGAAGTTCCTCCTGAAGAAGATGCACCACCATTTCTCTGCTCTTCAGAAATTAGAAGAGCAAACAACTCCTCAAAATCAGGAAATTTTTCACGGACGGCAATGGATGTCCGGAACTATGCATAATCCTTTCCTAGACCATTCAAGGTCACAGAAACTAAATCATCATCTTCCACTGGCGACCCAATGGAAGCAAGTGCATCTGCAATTTTCTTCACCTTCATGTGGTAGTCATTGATGCTCATATTTTCTCTCTACACATTGTGCAACTCCTGCTTGAGCTGCATTTTCCTAGCTTGCGTATTTGTGCTATACATTTTTGCCAAAGTATTGTTGAGATATCGAGCTCCACTCGCGATATGCCAGGGTGACTGTTGTGCATTTCTGTCACCGACTTGTTAGCTGGAGATGCGGTTGGTACACCGCCCACGAATAATAGCTAGATGACAGCTATCCTTATCTACACTAGTTCGTGGCTCAGTTAGTATGCCACCTTAGTTAGTTGAGTTTGGTTTGAGACCCACATATAGGGTTCTTCTATTTCTTTGTACTAGAGTTCTTTTGGCTTTCACAACTAAGAAGAGGAAAACTATTTTCAGCCTCCACCTTTGTGTGTATTCCCCCATTGTGCATGTGAGAAAGCCGCAAGTGAGGCTCCTCCCCTCTCTCCCACAATCTTCACATGGTATCAGAGCCTTGTTCGTGGTAAGGAGCTCAAGAAATCAAGCCAAGTTCATGGTGTCCTGGTAAGAGGACCAGTGTTGCTTTCCTATTTCGAGTTTGGGAGCAAATCTTTGTAGGTAGCACAGCCAGAAGTGCAAGAGTGCACTGTCTCAGATTGAGACGCCCTTCGCGGTGTGGCGAGAGCGCAGGCACTCATTTCGGGACCTGTTTTGGAGACGGAAGTTCTCCGCAGGCACTCAGAAAAAGGCCCTGTTTTTGCTGTGCGACCACTGTTCTGCGGGTCGATGACAAGTTGCCACAGAAATTGCATCGTATGCCTTTGTGCAGAGATATTGGGAGTTGCGGATTCATGCTTGTTGCCTGTTGATGCAAAATCGTCACTAGGAAGTGACTGTGTGGTGAAATACCACTTTCGTCAGTTTTGCAGTTCTGCCCGTGTGAGGCAAAAGCTGTGTTTTTTGCAGTGACAGAATATTTTAGAGTGTTCTGTAATGGCATCTGATTCTCTTTCACAGATTGTCACTGAAAAGCTTGACAAGAACAACTTCCAGGCATGGAAGTTTAGAATGACGAATTTCTTGATGGGAAAAGGCTATTGGGAGTTCATTACAGGAAATGAAGAAGAACCTATTCTTCCTAATGTTCCCAGTCAACAGGAAATGCAGGCATTCAAAGGATGGCATGAGAGAGCCAGGAAAGTTATGTACTGGCTGTCTATCAGTATTTCGGACTCCATGATTGTGCATATTCAGGATGCAAATACGCCAAAGGAGGCATGGGATACTTTGGCAAAAATGTATAGCACAAATACGCAAGCCAGGAAAATGCAACTCAAACAGGAGTTGCACAATGTGCAGAGAGAAAATTTGAGCATAAATGACTACCACATGAAAGTGAAGAAAATTGCAGATGCACTTGCTTCCATTGGGTCGCCAGTGGATGATGACGATTTGGTTTCTGTGACCTTGAATGGTCTAGGAAAGGATTATGCACAATTCCGGACATCCATTGCTGTCCGTGAAAAATTTCCAGATTTTGAGGAGTTGATTGCTCTTCTAATTTCTGAAGAGCAGAGAAATGGGGGTGCATCTTCTTCAGCAGGAACTTCAAAAGAAACTATCTTCTACTCAAATGCTGGCAGAGGTAGAGGCAGAGGTAGAGGAGGCCGATTTGCAGGCCGTGGTAGAAATCAGAATATGCAGCAAACGCAAGAAAACCAGTCCTATGCAGGAGGACGTGGTAACTCTAGAGGCAGGGCGAGCCAAAGAGGCCATGGTGGATGGCAGAGAGGCCAAAATGCAAACAGCAATGTTGAATGCTACTATTGTGGCAAAATGGGTCATATGGCTAAGGACTGCTATAAAAAGCAAAATGACATTATGACTGGAAAATTGCAGCAAGGCAATTATGCATCTTCTAGTAGGCAGGGTGATGACAGAAATGAGCATCTATTTATGGTGCAGCATATGACCAATTCTGTGACAAGTGCGGAAGAACGAAATGATGTGTGGTATGTTGACTCAGGTGCACCAAACCACATGACAGGTCATGCAGAATGGATGCAAGATGCAAGGAAAATGGAAAAACTAGGATTTGTGGAGACTGGTGATGATACTACACATCCTATTGTGCAGATTGGCAAAATTCCTTTGTCTATGCAGGATGGGAAAAAGAAATACTTGTCTGATGTATTTCATGTCCCAAACATCACCAAGAACCTGGTTTCTGTTGGTCAGATGGTTGAGTAGGGCTTGCAGGTCAGATTTAATCCTCATGGATGCTTTGTTGAGGATATGAAAAATAATGGTCGCTTGATAGCAAAAGGAAAGAAGCAGAGAAGGATGTTTACGTTGGATGTGGACATGCCTGAATTGAGTGCAGCAATGTTTGCACATGGGACCGTTGTAGTTGTAGATATTGATATCTGGCACAAACGCATTGGTCATGTTAATATACAGCGACTTAAATCAATGCAAGCCCAAAATATTGTTGCAGGATTGCCTAAATTCAAGGTTGCAGAAATGCACAAGGTTTGTGAAGCCTGTCAATTTGGGAAACAGGTAAGGAAACCTTTTCCTAGGCATGTTCAAGAGAGTAAAAAGCCATTGGAATTAATCCACTCTGATGTGTGGACTACAAAAGCTGCATCTATTGGAGGCTGTCACTATTTTGTCACATTTATTGATGACTTCAGTAGAAAACTGTGGGTGTATTTTATGAAAAAGAAAAGTGAAGTGTTTGGGCACTTCAAAGCTTTCAAAGCTATGGTTGAAAAAGAAACAGGCCTGCAAATAAAATGCCTAAGGTCAGATGGAGGGGGAGAGTACCTCTCAAATGAGTTTGCAAGGTTCTTGCAGGAGCATGGTATAAAGCAGCAATATTCATGCAGCCATATCCCACAACAAAATGGAATTGCAGAAAGAAAAAACAGGCATATTGGAGAGGTATCTCGGGCTATGCTAAATGAAAAAGATCTACCAGATTATTATTGGGCTGAAGCAGTTGCTACAGCAGTCTATATAATGAACAGGACTCCCACTGCAGCAATACATGGCATGACGCCAGAGGAGATGTATACTGGTAGGAAACCAGATATTTCTCATCTGAAGATTTTTGGTTGCAATGCCTATGTCCATGTGCCAGATGAGTTGAGGTCCAAGTTGGATCCAAAAGCTGAGAAGTGCGTCTTTATTGGTTATTCTCTGCAGCAGAAAGGATATAGATGCTATAACCCTTCTACACGTAAGTTCACAGTGAGCAGAGATGTTGTTTTTGATGAGATGAGCAGCTGGTATAAACCAGTAAATGTGATGATTGATGTAGATGCACAAAATGGTAATGCTGCACAGAATGCCTAGCAGCAATCACAAAATATCAGTGGACCTGGAGTGTCCTCTACCAGTGGTTCACATACTTCGCCATGGACAGGCAGATTGAGATCAGGAGAATCCCCTCAAAGCAACGCAGAGAGTGGTACACAGGTATCACGAAAAGGAAAAGAGAAGGTAGATCAGCCCATGTTTGATGTGAATGCAGGTCACTCTTGTGTGGATGGTGAATCCAGTGGCTCAGAACAGAGCATTGATGATGAGTTGGGTATTCCTTCTGTTGTTACACCTGGAGTAAGGAAGACCAGGGATGTTTTGAGAGCACCTAGAAGTGAGCCTATTTTGCGCAGGTCTACCAGGGTCAAGTATCCTGTGGATAGGCTAAAATATGATGGATTTACAGCCATTCACTATGCCTATATGGTCAAAGTGATATAGGAACCAGAACCCATTTCTTTTGAGCAAGCCATGGGAAATGAAAAATGGGAGAAAGCCATGGATGAAGAAATGGATGCCTTGGATGCAAATGCTACATGGGAATTGGTGCCTTTGCCTAAAGACAAGAATGCAATTGGCTGTAAGTGGGTTTATAAGATCAAGCACAATGCAGATGGTTCTGTGAATAGATACAAGGCAAGATAAGTTGTCAAGGGGTATGCACAGACATATGGCATTGATTATGAAGAAACTTTCAGCTCGGTTGCAAGGATGGCAACCGTAAGAGCAGCCATTGCTATGGCTGCATCAAAGGGATGGTCTTTACATCAGATGGATGTAAAGAATGCCTTCTTGCATGGTGATTTGCAAGAAGAGGTCTTTATGGAGCAGCCAGCAGGTTATGTTCATGCTACTCATCCTGAGTTTGTTTGCAGGTTGAAGAAAGCCTTGTATGGCTTGAAGCAAGCACCTAGAGCATGGTCTGACAAGATAGGATAGTATCTTGTCACTATTGGCTTTCAGAAAAACAAAGAAAGGGATTATGCTGCTGGTCATTTATGTTGATGATTTGATCATCATAGGTGATAGTGATGAAGATATCCTTCATGTGAAAATGCTATTGAGACAGAAGTTTGAGATGAAGGATTTGGGAGAGCTGCGTTATTTCTTGGGCATTGAGGTGATTAGATCACCAAGTGGGATACAGCTCTTGCAGAGGCAATATGGACTGGACATGCTGTCCAAATATGGGATGACAGGCTGTAAGCCTATTTCAGTTCCTTTGGAGCAGAATGTGAAGCTGAGCGCAGATGCAGGTGAGCCTCTGGAAGACCCTACTATGTATAGACGCATAGTAGGAAGTTTGATTTACATGACTATTACCAGGCCAGATTTGAGCTATGCTGTTGGGTTGGTAAGTCAGTTTATGCAGGCTCCAAGGAAACCGCATTTGGATGCGGCTAGATGCATACTCAGGTATGTGAAGTCCACATTGCAGTATGGACTATTTTATGAGGCTGGGGTTCAGATACAGTTGCATGGATACACTGATGCTGATTGGGCTAGTAGTATTTCTGATAGACGATCTACCAGTGGATATGTGTTCTCTTTTGGGAGTGCTGCAGTCACTTGGAGCAGCAAGAAACAGCCTACAGTTGCCTTGTCGAGCACAGAGGCTGAGTACAGAGGTGCAGCAATGGCTGCATGTGAGGTAGCTTGGTTGCATACGCTACTCTATGATATGCATCAGTCTACAGATTGGCCGGTTGTCATTTATTGTGACAACATGAGTAGTATACATTTGGCAAAGAACCCAGTCTTTCATGCCAGAACAAAGCACATTGAGGTGCATTATCACTATGTGCGGGAGAAGGTTTTACTAGGTCTTATTGATCTAGTTTATGTCAGCACAGAGGATCAGGTAGCTGACATATTCACGAAAGCATTGGGCGCAGAGAAGCTGCGCAAGTTCAGAGACCTGCTTGGTGTGTGCAGGAATTGGGATTGAGCTCGAGGGGGAGTGTTGAGATATCGAGCTCCACTCGCGATATGCCAGGGTGACTGTTGTGCATTTATGTCACCGACTTGTTAGCTGGAGATGCGGTTGGTACACCGCCCACGAATAATAGCTGGATGACAGCTATCCTTATCTACACTAGTTCGTGGCTCAGTTAGTATGCCACCTTAGTTAGTTGAGTTTGGTTTGAGACCCACATATAGGATTCTTCTATTTCTTTGTACTAGAGTTCTTTTGGCTTTCACAACTAAGAAGAGGAAAACTATTTTCAGCCTCCACCTTTGTGTGTATTCCCCCATTGTGCATGTGAGAAAGCCGCAAGTGAGACTCCTTCCCTTCTCCCACAATCTTCACAAGTATCCCATGCCTCCTTTGGTGTACTTACATCCTGAATATGCACAATCATAGAATCTAAAATACTAATAGACAGCCAGTACATAACTTTTCTGGCTTTCTCATGCCATCCTTTAAATGCCTGCATTTCCTATTGACTGGGAACATTAGGAAGAGCTGGTTCTTCTTCATTTCCTATAATGAACTCCCAATAGCCTTTTCCCATAAGGAAATTTGTCATTCTAAACTTCCATGCTTGGAAGTTGTTCTTGTCAAGCTTTTCAGTGACAATCTGTGAAAGAGAATCAGACGCCATTACAGAACACTGCAAAATATTCTGTCGCTGCAAAAAACACAGCTTCTGCCTCACAAGGGCAAATCTGCAAAACTGACAAAAGTGGTATTTGACCACATAGTCACTTCCTAGTGATGATTTTGCATGAACAGGCAATAAGGATGATTCTGTAACTTTCAATATCTCTGTGCACAGGCATACGATGCAACTTCTGCGGCAACTTTTCACCGACCTGCAGAGCAATGGTCGCATAGCAAAAACAGGGCCTTTTTCTCAGTGCTTGCGGAGAACTTCCACCTCCAAAACGGGCCCCGAAATGGCCTCGAATCAGAAAAATAAAGTCACCAAGGATTTGCCCTCCCCTGCAGCATATACTGCCCTCTCGCCACACCGCGAAGGGCGTCTCAATCTGAGACAATGCACTCTTGCACTTTCTGGCTATGCTACCTGCAGAGATTTGCTCCCAAACTCGAAAGAGGAAAGCAACATTGGTCCTCTTACCAGGACACCGCGAACTTGGTTTGCTTTCTTGAGCTCCTTACCACGAACCAGGCTTTGATACCATGTAAAGATAGTGGGAGAGAAGGAAGGAGTCTCACTTGCAGCTTTCTCACATACACAATGGGGGAATACACACAAAGGTGGAGGCTGAAAACAGTTTTCCTCTTCTTAGTTGTGAAAGCCAAAAGAACTCTAGTAGAAAGAAATAGAAGAACCCTATATGTGGGTCTCAAACCAAACTCAGCCAACTAAGGTGGCATACTAACTGAGCCACGAACTAGAGTACATAAGGATAGCTGTCATCCAGCTATTATTCATGGGCGGTGTACCAACCGCATCTGCAGCTAACAAGTCGATGACATAAATGCACAACGGTCACCCTGGCATATCACGAGTGGAGCTCGATATCTCAACAGGAAGGTCCTCAGCAATATCCATCTTAATACACACTTGCGGGTTAGCTCTAGGATTGATGAAGTTTTCCTTCTCAACTCCAACTACCTCACACAAACAATTACACAAGGAAGCTAGTTGGTTGTAGAGAGAGAGGGGCAGATCTAGGAGCTCTACCCACACAGGAGTAATAGTGGATTAGGGAGATCAGGATTAAAGTTGTGCTTCCACTTCTCTAAGTAGAGAGGTTGGTGTCTGATAGTCCTAAGGGTGCAGTTGAGAGCCTTGTAGGCCATGCTTGGAGACTCAAATAGGAAGACAAAGAACCCTTTCCTTAGAAATCTAACATTGGTAACACTAATGCCTTGTCTAACCCAATTGCTCTCACTCAATTCTCAATGAAGGCTAGAGGAGGTCTAGGCCCGAGGAAGAAACCAATTAATGCATGGGTATTAAGCCATTCAATGGAATCAGAAAGCAAGTCTTCATTGATGAAGGCAGCAATCTGCTTACCTCTTGAAGATTCTTGGCCCTCACCACAAGTAGCCTCTTCTTCTTCAGTTGGTTTGGTGTTGTCTTCTAGGGTCTGTGAGTCATTCTTTTCCTTCTCGCGCAGTGAAGGGGCTCCTTGTTTCCTTCTTCTTCTCCCCCCTGGGGTCTGTCGCTCCCGCTTCGGTGGATTTTAGCTCTTGGAGAAGTTCCAAAGGTTCCTCTTTCACCTCCTTTGCTACGATCAGAGAGCTTTGAACTGCTTGGGGGGCTCTGGTTTCTTGTGGGTTGGGGGCTGAAGTAGAGGCAACAATTTTTTCTTTGGCCTCCTCTGTCCTTCCTGAGCTGGCAAAGCGAGTAGTAAGCTCCTTTCTCGCTAGGAGGGATAAGAACCATCCTCTAGCTTTTTGAGCAGCAACAGCCGAGTAAGATATCGTGGCGTCTCCCCTGCCAGCTCTGAAATCTGGCAACGTGCGTCCATTCTTTTCCTATGGTGTTGGTTTTTCACTCAAGGTGGGAGAAAGTTTGTCTTGTCCGAGGGTCCCTGAGCCCCTTTTAAGGCTCGACTTGTCTTGGGGTCGGATTTGATCTCTTGTCTAGTTGTAGCTTGGAAGGCGACTGGTTCCTCTTTTGTATGGAAAGGAAATAAAGGTTTTAAGGGGAATAAGAGCCTTAAGTTTTCAGAATTTGGTGGAGTCGTGCTATTGCATGTGATGGGAAGCCGGTAGCATTCCTTAATTTGCCAAGAGCTAGGAATGGTCACTTGGCAAGGGTTGTTTTCTTAGTTTGATTTTCACGAGGGGTGTGTGCAGGATGATGTTATTGGGTAGGTCATTGTATGTAAGATTGATTGTGCTAAGTGGAATTTGAGGAGGAGCAAATAATTTGTGAAGGAATCAGGTGAAGAATATTTGGAAGCTAGGAAGGTCAGATACTTGCCTTGGAAGGTGTTGCATCAATGTTTGCTAGTTTGTGGCAAGATTTTAGATGGGTTAAGGTGGCGCTGTTATGCCCACTATGTGGGTGTGCTATGGAGAGAGCTTAGCATTTGTTGTGGGAGTGCTTGGTCTTAAAGAGAGTGTGGAATATAGTCAAGGCAGCTATTTGGTCTTAAAGAGAGTGTGGAAGATAGTAAAGGCAGCTGTTTGTGAGCTAGGGTTGATGAACAGGTTTGGCGGTGTATTTACTCAAAAGCCAGTGTAGGCAATGTACGCGATTGTTGCAGGTGTTTGGCCTTAGATTCGTGGGGCAGCATTGCTCCCAACCTAGTATGAGTGTGGAGGGTTTGTGATCTCTTTGTTCAAGATTCACACGATTTTGGTGTGGCCATTCTAAAGAAGAAGCCAGTGAGGGTGAGTCCTTCTAGACGTAGGTTGTCGCTTATAGGCTATTGTGCAGCGTTGGCCTCAAGCAATATCAACTTTTGTTTCTCACCCTTTTTGTTTTTGTTTAGTTGTATGTTTGGTCATCTTTTTGGGTCTCACCAAGTTCCAACCCTTACACAAACTAGCAAGTTAAGCAAAAATGGTTTAGTTGCATGTTTGGTCTTCTTTTTGGGTCTCGCCCGATGCCAACCCTTAATACAAGCCAGTAAGTTAATTAAAAAAAGAAAAACCATGGTGGCATAACTGATGGTTGCAAGATTGGTTATAGACTTTCCCTTCTACATGTGACATATATATTCTAAAAATTTAGCTTTGACAAAGATAAATCATGTGATGCACCCCTCCTTTGATAGTGGAAAGAAACTCCTACATAAGTATGTTATTATAGCCATTCCATACCAATATTGGTATGTGTGGATACCACTTTCACATTGATAAAACTTCTTATGAAATCGAAATAAAAAATCATACAATTTTTTTAGCAAAACAAAGAGAAAAGCAACACGTCATGAAGTATATCAATTTGGAAGTGTGTGCCCATAGTACTTTATGCATATTATGTTAGGAGTTAGCCCATACTAGGGGTCCACTTATGGAGCTGTTCATTGGATGTCACCTTTCCCAAAACATGGGGGAATATATGCACGAGAAGTACAACTAGCATGTGGTTTGTGGAAGGCGTGGCAACCATGGATGAAGTTGAGACCAACATAACTCTTTGCTAGTGGGAAATTCGTAGTGGAAAACATTTGTATAATTTGGCATGCTTTTGGGTGTGGAGATAAGATAGACATTTAGGGTACCAACAAAGTTTGATAGGGCTGAATTGAAATATTAGCATTTATGCATGCTTCTAGAGGAACTTTTTGGGTCTTTGGCGTTTCACTAAGTCACTTGCCTTCATTGAGATTGTAGGGCTTCGTTCCATCTGAAGCTTTCTAATACCCTTCGCTCTTCGCTAGGAGTCTATGTTATAGTGATGATGATCAAATAAAATTTTTCTTATCCTTGAAAGTCAAGAGATTAGTATGTGTAATAGCTTGTTAGATACTGTAATGCATGCTTAGATGGATGTTTAGATGTGTCTAGACTCTTTTGGCCATGAAGAAAATGTCTCTTAATCAATTATTGATTTGTGACCCAATTTTCACTTCACTATTTTGGTAGATTCAGTTTTAGGACTTGGGGTGTGTGGGTTTGTGCGTATGAAGTCCTCGTAAAAAAGGTTTTTTTTTGCCACCAAGGAGTGCATGCCACACGGGAGGGCCATGTAGGGAGATTGACTAATGGGGTGGACTTTGGTGCTTAGAGGTGCATGAACCTTGCTGGAATTCCGGAAGTGGTACATTAGAATTGGAAAACCTTAAAGGTTTTTTAAGTTTATAACTTATGCTCTTCTCTGAGATCTTGCCATTGCCAATTCTTCGGCTTCTCCCCTGCTGCAAATTTCGCCATAGCCAAGCTTCGCTCTTCCCCTGCTGCAAATTTCACCATAGCCAAGCTTCGCTATAGCTCCAATCTCTCTCCTCTGGCTTGCATTGCTCGCCCCTCGTAGCTCCATTTTCCTCTCCAATCTCCAAAAAAATATGGGCTTCAAAGGATTTGTCGCAGGTGGCGTCGCTTCTGTCGTTGCAGGATGCGCCACTCACCCCCTCGACCTCATCAAAGTCAGAATGCAGCTTCACGGCGAAGCTCTCACCCATTCTGCCCTCAAATTCGCGGAGCACAGCCTCAAGAAGCCCGGAGTGATGGCCGTGGGCTTCAAGATCGCGCAAAACGAGGGAGTAGCTGCTCTGTTCGCGGGAGTCTCCGCTAGCGCCCTCAGGCAGGCGGTGTACTCGACGGTGCGGCTGGGGCTGTACGAGGTGCTGAAGGAGCAGTGGACGGACGAGGACGGGTCGTTCCCGATGGTGAAGAAGGTGGCGGCGGGGCTAATAGCGGGGGCGGTGGGGGCGTGGGTGGGGAATCCGGCGGACGTTGTGATGGTGAGGATGCAAGCGGACGGGAGGCTAGGGGTGGGGGAGAGGAGGAACTACACGAGCATAGGGGATGCATTGGTGAGGATGGTGAGGGAAGAAGGGGTGGGGGTGTTGTGGAGGGGGTCGATGCCGACGATACAGAGGGCGATGGTGGTGACAGCGGCGACATTGGCGAGCTACGATCAAGTGAAGGAGAGCTTGGTGGCGAGCAAGGTGATGGAGGAGGGGGTGGCGACGCATTTGGTGGCGAGCTGCGTAGCTGGGCTGATTGCTGCGGTTGCTTCCAATCCAATCGATGTTGTGAAGACGAGGATCATGAACATGAAGCTTCAGCCAGGTTTGCCTTCTCCTTACAGAGGTCCTCTTGATTGTGCCATCAAGACCATGCAAGCTGAAGGTCCTCTCGCCCTCTACAAGGGCTTCGTCCCCACTGTCTCCAGACAAGCTCCCTTCACCATCGTCCTCTTCCTCACCCTCGAACGTATCCGCCTACTGCTCAAAGATTTCTAGCCTTTCTCTCCTCCTGTGGGAGTTTTGCAGGTTGGGGCCTGCAAGCTATCTTGATTTTCCAGATGACTATTGGAGTTTTGGAGGTTTGGGGCCTTCCAAGTACTTGATGACTACGCCTTCGCATTGGAGTTTCGGAGTTTGGGGCCTTCGAACTATCTTGATGAGTACCCCATAGCATTGGAGATGCCTGTACTGATCATGCAGCCTCAGAAGGAGAGGTCTATTGGAGCACTTGGAAGCTCTTCCCTTCCTCTCTCGGACTTCTACTTTGTTGCACCTTGCCTCTCCTCCAACATCTCTCCCTCTCTCTCTGCACCTTTGAAGATCATCTTCCCTCACCATAGCTGCTTGCTTGCCGCTCCTCCTCTCCCTGCTTGCTTGACGATCGTTTTACATTTTGCACCAACATAGCGTGCTGCTTCTGTCCATGCTGGATAATCACCTGCCTCTCCCTGCATACTTAAAGAGTTGCCAGAAGTTAGTTTGCTGCATCATCTGCTCTCTCCATAGTGGAAAATCGCCTTGCCTCAGCATAAATCTCCAAACCTCCACCTTTCTCTCGAAGCAGAGTTGCCCCAAGTTTCTCTCCCTAGTGGAAAATCGCCTTGCCTCAGCATAACTCCCCCAAACATCCACCTTTCTCTCCGTAGTGGATCATTTTGCTTCTTAGCAGAACTCCCCCAAATCTCCTGCTCCCACACACTCCTGATCAACTTTTTCCCTGCCCTTCTCGTGGGTTCTTCTTGCCTCCCATTTGGTCCCACAAAATTATTTCTGCTCACAGATCTCTGGCCAATTTTGCCCTCCTCCAAACCTACCTTTGTTGTCCCAGGCTCCCTTATCCAATTTTGCCCTGCTCCAAACCTACCTTTGTTGTGGATAGATGGCTGTGAGACTGGCTGCCCCCCAAGCTCCCTTATCTGCGCATCGGCTATTGTGTAATGTTGAGCATCTCTTTACCACACAGCAGAGCTGCCCAGAACGCTCCATTTTTGGTTGTGCTACAAAGATTTGTTTATTCAGGGGTTACCTAAGAGCAACCCACGTTTGTCGCGCAAATAACTTTTTAAGAGGTTTGGCCATTTTTTGAAGCTTGGTTCCACTGGAAATTCTCGACGCTGGATTTGGTTGATGGCAAGCTGCCCACAAATCTGCTTTGTTTTGCCCAAAAGACTACAATTGATCGGTGTCTCTGCCAAGCTCCAAACTGCGGTTTGGCTCCAATTTTGGATAATTATTTTCCGCTCTCGCCTTAAATGGAGTACATATGCTTGGTTGAGTAGGGACTCTATTTCCTTTACTACTTTATTCTCCATTTATATTTACCTGTTAAAGATAAATTGGAAAGATGGTGGTTTTTTTTTTCAATGACGAGATGGGCTTGTAAAAGTGTATCAACTTAAGACTTTTTTCATTAAGTTTGATGGTTTCTTACATGTAAGGCTTTTTCTTGGTGAGTTTATGTCACTTTCACATTGGATGTGTTACAGGGCTTTGTCTTGATGAGTTTAGGTTACTTTCACATTGGATATGTTATCGAAGTGTATTTCATGCTCAAGAAATAAAATATTGCCCTAAACTTGGTGAGTTATTAATGCAACACATTTGCTTTTATCATCATATGCACTAGCAAAAACTTGTGAGATATCAATGGGCTTGTCAAATTTTAATTCATGAATCCTTGTTTCTTGTCACCTTGTGGAGGAATTACAAATGTTATCCCTTGTTTCATATCTTTCTTTAATGCATAGATCTTCACTTGATGGTTGGTTTTTTTTCTCCTCCTCCGTTAGATATCTTCTTATTGCTTTCACATTCATATTAGGTTCCATATTGAGAAGATTTGAATCTGATTATAGGTTTTTGTAGGAATATCACCATCATGGATAGTGTTATTTGTGTGTCTTCTCTTATCGATTATTTGTGTGCCTAAGCCACACCCTGTCCTTCAAGTCATCACTGTGCTCAACTATATCAATACAATGACTCTCTTATGGAGCCTCCTCTTCTTTGGTCAAGAATGAAATGTGATGACACTCAAATTTATGACTCTCCTAATGGGTCACTCTGATTTCAAAAAATCATAACTTACAAAGAGAACACTATTCTCACATAGAACTGATTGTATATTGAACGTAATTTTAGGTAGAAAATTTCCAGCTAAGTGTTTGGGTGGGGAGGTTGGGTGGGATGCTGCGTGAGAGGAAGGTGAGAGAGGTTTAGTTGTTTGGGTGGGACATTACTTGAGAGGAAGGTGAGAGGCTATGGCGATGCGGTCTCTGTTCTTCATTTTGGATACCTTTTCCATCCTCTCGTTAGTTTGTTTCTTGCCTGGAATCTGCTCTTCAATTGCTGGATCGGCTGTTTGCGAGAACAAGAATCTGTTTTCTAGCACGACAACCATCTTCTCTGACTCGTTCCTTGCTCCATTGCAAAGATGAGAACCCTTTTCTATATATGTCTGGACTTTTGATTCACCTCCGGTGGTGCCTATCTTTTGATTCACCTCCGGGGGGGGGGGGGGGGGGGCACAGAGCGAGAGCGGGGAAGGGTAAATGTAAGGGAATAGAGGCAGCAGAGTCTGTGAAGGAAGGTGAAAGAAGATTCGAGAGGCAACCAAACCAAGAAACTTTGGTTCATCTGCCTCATACTTTTTAGCTTAATTGGCCATCGCGCTCAATTCCTTCGAAGACCTTATGTTAACCAAGCATCACACTCCATCGGATTAATTCAAATGCCCTTTTTTCCAATGTTGTGGGCACCTATTGGAGCCTCCTATTCTTTCATGGCCAAGAATGAAATGCGATGACACTCGAATTTATTGTTATTTTGGTCACAATGCCATCACTAAACATGCCAATGACATAATTGCCTGGTGGCATAATAATGACTCCACTAAGATTTTAATACATGGCTTCTCTACTTTGATAGAAAAGATGATTATAACATGGGTAAGGTTTCATCATCGATTATCTATGTGTGCATCTATATCTATACTATTCCTTAATCAATGTGGCGAGATTTGGAGGCTTGGAAAGGAGGTTTGTGGGAGCTCCGGAGGAGCGTGGAGGAGGTTCAGTGGACCAAAGCACGCGATGATGACGTGGCAGAGAGCAAACTCACAGTCAGTGGGCACAGGCGGCAGACTTAGCTCACACGTGGCGTAACTGACATGCGGAGAGAGCTCTAGATTATGACGTGGCATATGGAGGCACTCAGTGGATTGCGAGTCCCACCATTGCGGGGTTGACACATGGCATGACAGGGGCAGACTGGCATGGGCAAACTGGCGACATCGACACGTGGCATTACCTGGGGGACAGCGCAGCAAAGTGTGACAAGACGGTCAGCGAGACTGGCGCGAGCTGCGAGCGGATTGCCACATGGTGTGGAATAGCCACATGGGCGCAAGTAAGGGCACGATGATGTGGCACAAGGCGTGTCATGAGCAGGCTGAGTCTGACTACACACTGATGAGAGAGAGAGAGAGAGAGAGAGAGAGAGAGAGAGAGAGGAGGCAGGGGGAGAGAGACGGGGGGTGAGAGAGAGACATAGAGAGACAGAGAGAGAGAGAGGAGAGGGGGGAACACAGAGAGAGAGAGAGAGAGACGATGCACCTGGGACACTTGTACACACATGCAGGGATGCATGTACACAAGTACACAAAGATATTCAACTGCACATAAACACAGAGATGCATACACTCACTCGCAATTGCCCATGGATGCACTCATCCACAATGCACACACAAAGCCAATGGCATGTACAAAAATTATCAACATACACATACAGACATTAAGCACAATAATACCATGAGACATCTTTTATGAAGGTATTAATACATGAGGTGAGAGAGAGAGAGAGAGAACACAGGGAGAGAGGGAGAGATAAGAGAGACAGAGAGAGAGAGGGGGGGGTAGGTGGCATGTAAATTGTGTGTGTGTGTGTGTGTGTGTGTGTGTGTGTGTGTGTGTGTGTGTGTGTGTGTGTGTGCGTGTGTGTGATTGGGTTGAAAAGGTTAAGCAATCTAAGTAGGCTCGGCTGTCCTACAATGGGTTGCTAACATGCAAGGCAACAAATAGAATCCTAACACTTTTAACAGTGTAGATCCCATAGAAATTTTTCTCCCCTTTGAAAGAGGTCAAAGCCGGATGTGATTATTCCAGCTAGCAATAGCTATATATTAGTAGAACATGGAGAATTACATTAAGGGACACATATTGGAATGCAACTCAAACAAGGCTAATCTGAACCATAGTTAATCGTTTTCATGATAGAGGGACATACATGTCCAACAAACACCAAAAACAACACATTGTGAAGGGTAGAAAGATGCAAGAAACGGACCAATAGAAGAGCCATGAAACAAATCAACACAAGGCATAAGGTTGACAAGACAATAGTGGGTCGCAAAAACCAAATTGGCTTCTAAACTAAAATAAATGCTAGAGATCCTATGTGAAAATTCCTTGAAAAGAATGGAGATTTGTTAAGAAAACCTAAATTTGATTCCTTGGATTCCCACCTTGAGACCCAACAGAGCGGGTGTCTAACCCATCGTAGACGGGTCATGCTACTCATATTTACTTATTTCGAAGATGTTAGGTGTCACCAAAGGTAATGCTACGTGGAGCTCAAAGAGCTACTCTCTTCTCATTCCTCTTTCCTTGCAACGAGTACCCTAACCCACCGTCTACGACAAGCTGGTAACCTCCCACCCTCTCTCTCGCTCTCTCTCTCACCTTGGGCACATAAGCTCCTTAATATGCCTTTTTGGCAAACTGTTGCTGATGTGGCAATGAACTTTCTATCGGATGGAAAACGAAAGGGAAAACTGAGCCTGACGCTTGCAATCCGAGCACACATGCAGGGAAGGGGAGGTAATGAAAGGATAACCAGAGGTAGTTTAACACTTACCTGTATTATGATGAAGCTTACATGGTCAGATTACATGTGCCCATAACTCCTACAACTTCCACAGCAAACTTCTAATAAGCTTATGCCCGTAATTCTGATAGCATCAGATAGGCAGCTTTCTTGACGGGTTGGTATCTCCGGCACAAATGTGCCCAAGCTATCTCTCTTTCTCCATTCACATGTTCTTTATCTATGTCTGAAAGTAACAACAAATCCATTGGAGTGTCTCTCTCTGTGCCTTGTTATATGTATATAAAAACACAATTATTACAATTTTAATGTAGTGCCTTTACTGAGAAAACACTTTTACACCATCTCTCTCTCTCTCTCTCTCTCTCTCTCTCTCTCTCTCTCTCTCTCTCTCTCTCTCTCTCTCTCTCTCTCTCGCTCTCTCTCTCTCTACCGGTGTGTGTGTGTGTGCATGTGCATGTCTCCCTCTCCATCGTATATATATATATGAACACAATTAATAAACTTTGAGCTACTTTGAAAAATAATTTTATACCATTGCATCTCTCTCTCTCTCTCTCTCTCTCTCTCTCTCTCTCTCTCTCTCTCTCTCTCTCTCTCTCTCTCTCTCTCTCCACATGGACGTATAATAACACAATGATAGAAATTTCATTGTTGAAATCATCGAACAAAACATGAAAATTGAAAGTGCATGCATATCTGAAAGTCCATAAAGCTCCAATAGTCAGATAAGTGCAGGTGGACATAGAGGCTCGCTAATGAAATAAACATCGTGCAGGACGTCTTGGATGTGCAGGAATAAGTAGATGTCGACGATGCATGTATCCCAACGTGCCAGTGACACCTATGCAAGTAGAAAAGGATGAATGTAAGAATTTAAAAAATTGAATCGAAAGACACATTAGGGCATCTTTACAAATGAACCATGTGATGCTCCATGAGAGTGCTTACCATCACGTGGAGTGGTGAGTCGGTGTCTAAAGAAAGTGTACATGTAGTCACCATTTCTACCTCGACCAAAAGCAAGGATCGACCGACGCGCTCTGTCTCCTATAAAGGATATAGTGACCTAAGACGTCCATACGAACCACGAACTCTGCGACTCTTTAGTTTAAGAAGCCAAGCAATTCATTCCGAATGTGAAGCCTCATGAACCATGTGCCAATCGGAAGGTATCTATAATCAAAAGAATAGTCTCTTTACACATAGTCACAAAAAAGGCAACATTCATATATCTTCTTTTAAGAACGGAATGAGATGTTAGGGACCACCCACCCGTAGAAGTTGTTCATCTCCAGCCAACAGCTGTGCAGACGCGTGGCACTCCCATCAAGGGGGATCTGTTACAGCAAAGAAAGTCAATAATCATAATGTTGTTTGTTCAATAATCTATAATACACAAATGCGGCTTCAAAGCAATCATGCACCTGGCACTACCACAGCAGAGTGAGTGACGAATCTGAAGCTCCTATCCATCATATTTAGCTGCATGCAAGAGCATGTTTGTGGGTTTAAAAAAAACTCTTCATCAATACATGAGCTTAAAAAAACTCTTCATCAATACATGAGCTATAATGAAACTAATATACAAACAACGAAACATATGCTTTTACTTTTCAATAAAGAATGGTTAAAATGTAGGAAGGCAATAGCCATACATACTTGATTTTGTTGCTGCACTTACAGGACTTCCTTATACACAACATTTGTAGTATATGGTACCCTTGAATCCTCGACACTCGCCTCGTCGGCCTTGTCTTGAACAAATACCTTGACAACATTCGATCGTACACGTGAGAAAGCCACATATAATTGTCCGTGGTGGCTGAACACCGGTGTTGCGTATAAGCCAAGAATGGACATTGTTTTACCTTGGGCCTTATTAATTGTCATGCCAAATGCTAATCGAATGGGGAACTACCTCCTTCGGTAGTTGCAAATTGCTTGGAATGAAGGTTATCCTCGGAATGAAAACCCTGTCACCGATATGCGTACTGGTGATGATCTCGGCCTCCAACAGCTTGGTGTGGAACTCTTTGCATATCAATTGAGTGTCGTTGCATAGTCCCTTCCATGGGTCCAGGTTGCAGAGCAAAATGGACATGTATATGCTACTCATATATATTTACTTATTTTGAAGATGTTAAGGTGTCACTCAAAGGTAATGCCACGTGGATCTCAAAGAGCTACTCTCTTCTCATTCCTTTTTCCTTGTAATTCATTGCCACATGCCCAGCCGCCTCCCCTCCAGTCATGAATCTCACTGGGACGCATTCTCAAGCCTGTAAATCCATGCGGGACAAGACAACGAGGGGAAGAATAAATTGAGGAAGGAAATGGAGGAGGGGGAGGCAATGGCAATTGGAGATGACACTGGCTATGGCCATGGTGAAGAAGGGGGGGTTCTAATGAAGACTGGAAGGAATTCTACTGGTCTTTCCTTGCCTTGCTTGACTGCTTCCCGCCTCACCCTGCAAGGCTATTTGTTGTCCTTCCTTTCTCTTCTTTTGTCGAACATCCCAGAAAAAAGAGAGCCTCAGAAAGCTACTTGATAGAAGCTACTCTAGACAACTTCAATGAGCAAACGACAAAGCCATAGGCACGCATGAGGCAAGCGGTGCTCAAAGAACTTTAGCAACTAATTACACTACAACGCCAAGCATCTACGATGGACTACAATGAACAACATAGGGACAATGAAACAAAACATCGACTACCTCCAAGCTTCCGCAACTCCAGCCTTCTTTCTGCATAGATTTCAAGTTTATTGTTGCCCATCCCATCTTCACCGCCTCCTTCACTTCCTCAATAGCCCCCCTGTATTCTGTGAATTATATTCTGCTCATTCATTGCATACGGAGGTTCGAGGAGTTATTAATTTTTGTGAATAGAAATTCTATTAGAAGCGAGTGAGGGTCAGCATGCCATAACTATTGACTCTTTTGTTCCTGGTATGTAGGGCTTTGCACTGTGCAACATCAAAGGAGCATGGATTTCATGGATAAATCTGGCTATGATTGCACTCTACATGTAGGAAGCACCATATAAACTTTTCATCAAGAGACTCCCATCGATGAATCGAGGGATGAATTTTGGAATGGAAACCATGATGGAATGTTGGAGGGAGTGCTTCACGGAATTGCTAATGAGGCTCGGACAAGATTCGTGCTAGGAGCATAGATGGTAGAGAATGGGGTTCTTGAATAAATTCTTGATGTGAAGCTTGACCGAGGTTTTGACGGAAATTTTGACATATGTCACCATGTTTATTGTGATGTGATGCTGCACTTTGGGCAATTTTTTTTGAAATTCTGATTTCCAAAGTCATGTTGTAATTGAGCGCTAATACTTGAAGAGCTATCGTTGGCTTGGAGTTTAGATTGTGGCATAGATGTTTTTGTAGTTTTGAGACTTCTTGAAAGGAATTTCTAGGTCAAAGATATCCGGTGCAACAGCTCACACTCTTGACAACTCTCCCTCTCGTCCTCTCCACACTCTATTCAACTAGTTTCACTCCCCCTTCTTGATCCCAACATGCCTTTTCATTTTTTGTATGCGAACTTACCTAACATGGTTGCCTTCGTCAGCAAAGTTCCCAGAGATTTGTTAGGTGTGAATTACCATCATATTTGAGGAGTCAAAGATGTGGGGGTTAAAGGTCACTATGCCTTTACCCCAGTTATGTACAATACTCAAACACATATATAAATAAATGAAAAAGAAGATTAGACTGGTTCTGCACCCACCAAAACTTGTGTGGCTCTCTGTCTCTCTCTCTCCCTCTTCCGTTCTTGCTTCCATTGTGAGCACTCTCAACTGGTATCAGAGCCCGGGTGATTTAGCTAAGCGTACGTGAATGTCTGGAGGCTCAGCAACTTTGTGGGAGGAAGGAGAACCTCTGTGGGAAGCTTTGTGGGTGACTTTACTTGCATCTGAGTGTGCAGAGACCTTGGAGGAACCTTTGGAAAAGTCACTTTCGTTTTGCGAAGTGGTTTTGAGAGCCTGTTAAGTGTTTTCAAAGAAAAAGTCGTTTTTTGAGCTTTTCCCTGTTCCGTTCGATGACAGAGACTCTGTATTGACTTGTAGAGGCAACTATTGCTTGCTTTTGGTGTCCACTTCACTTCAGGAGCTTAGAAACACCTTCATTCTTGAATCTGGGATCATTTCATTGGATTTCTGACTCACTGTGTCAATTTCTGCGTTTTTTGCCCGGGTGTTGGAACTCAAGTTTGGAGCAACCATTTGCAGATCTGTCAGTTCCGATGGACTCAGGAGGTCCTAAAACTTCTATGTTGCTCATCATTCGCACTCCGGTGGAGTTTACAAACAGCTCTGTTTCCAAAAACGTTTTTCAGTCCGTGTGTTGGACCCAGTGATTGAGACCATGGTTTCCAAAACCGTCTATCCCATTGCGTTCCGGACGCCCAAAAACCCTACCTGCCAGTTCTTGCGCGATTCGGTGGAGGATTTTCAGAGTTATAGATCTCTGTGTATTCGATTTCGTCTCTCTGTTATGCATTTTTCATTCTAAGATTTTGAAACCTTAGATTTATGCCACATGGCAGTGGATAAGTGTTGACTCCTATTTCTCACTCATCAGTTGGGATTTTGGAGTTCTGGCAGAAGAGAGATATTTGCAGATTTTCTTGCTGATTCCGATTATGCAATGGCGCCCATGTTTTGAGGCATCTCAAGTTCTATTTTCAATAGCGGTCATTACTGTGGGACTATGATTTCTTGAGCATACCTTATGCAAATCACTCTGGTTGCAGTTTGAGCAGTGTGCGCTCATTCGTGGTGTGCATTGGGTTGTAGTGGATGATTTATAGGCCATTTGGATGCATTACGGTCCTTATTGGATGCGCTGATAGGCCCAAATTGCCTTGTGGGATGCTATTTTTTATGGACGCTTTGCACATGGATGCTATTTTATGCTGAGGGACAGCTTTGACACATTGCAGGTGATGCACTGATAGTGCTATGCTCTCTTGGATGAGATATTATTGATGCATATGCCAGTGGATAGTGCTTATGCTTGAGTCATTTAGCACTTATTGGCATTTTCTTTTGGGCCAGATTTGCTCATATGGATGCATAGTATATGCACATGAGTCAGATGCATCTTTTGATGCTTTGAGCTTTGAGTTTTGGTGATATTTCACTCTATTGTGGCATACACATTTGGGTGCACCTGGTATTTGGTGTGATTCTCTCTTGTAGGTACTAGCATTTGGGATTTTGTTTCATTTGCATCATGGCATCCTCTTCCATGTCTGAAAAGGAGTTTTTCAGCATTAAAAAGTTTGATGGGACAAACTTTTCTTTGTGGAAAGAACAAATAAGGGATGTGCTTATTCAAAAGAAGCAGATTAAACCCTTGGCAGGGATTGAAGCTAAGTCTGCAAATATGTCTGAGAATGATTGGAATGAGTTGGATGCATTAGCGAAGTCTACTATTAGACTTCATCTTGCAGAGTCAGTTTATTTCACAGTAGTAAATGAGCAGACTACGGAAGATTTGTGGAAGAAACTGTGTGCCACTTATGAGAAGGAAACTGCCTCTAATAAAGTTTACCTCATGAAGAGGTTGTTTGAGCTGCAGATGAAGGAAGGGGTCTCCATTGCTTCTCACTTGAATGAATTCAATATTATTTTCAGCCAGCTTCAGGCTCAGAAGATGAATTTTGATGTGGAGACTAAGGCAATATTTCTCTTATGTTCATTGCCATCCTCATGGGATACCTTCCGTACAGCTCTCAGTAACTTTGCACCTAGTGGAGTACTGAAATTTGATGATGTTGTGGGTAGCTTGTTGGCCGAGGAGATTAGACGGAAGTCGATGGATGGCAACAAGCAGGATGCAGCCTTAAATGTGCAAAGGGCCAGATCACGGTTCAGGGGGAAGTCCCAAGAAAGAGGGAAGTCACGTAGCAAATCCAGGGCACGGAACATTGAGTGTTACCATTGTGGCAAGAAGGGCCATATGAAAAAGGATTGCTACAAGCTGAAAAGAGAGCAAAAGGATAAGAAAAAGAATGCAAATTGGGGTGCAAATCAAAAGGAAGAGAGTCCAAGGGAGGACAAAGGAAAAGTGAAGATCGAGGAGATCAATGCAGTCACACATGATAGTGACAATGACGTTCTCTTCATGTCTAGTTTATCTACAGAGTTGCTTACCACTTCAAATGATGCATATTCCCAGGATTGGATTTTGGATTATGGTGCTTCATTCCATGTTACTCCCCATAGGGAATGGTTCTCCACTTATGACAGTGGAAAGACAGGTTGTGTGCATCTTGAAAATGACTATGCATGTGACATAGTGGGAGCAGGTGATAAAGTTTTCTTTTGCAAATGGGTCTGCATTTGTTTTGAAACATGTGAGACATGTGCCTAAGCTGACCAAGAGTCTTATTTCGGTGGGTCAGCTAGATGATGCTGGTTTTCACACCACTTTTGGCTTTCAAACTTGGAAAATTCAGAAGGGCTCTATGCTTTTGGCCAGGGGTGCCAAGTGTGGGACTTTGTATCCCTTACATGTATCAGGGATATTCGATCATGTTGTTGCAATAACCAAGCAGCCAAGCAGTTCTTTGTGGCATTGCAGGTTGGGGCACATGAGCCAGAATGGAATGAAACTCTTATGCCGTTTGGGTTATGTACCACATTTGAGTTTCTCTTATTTTGAATTTTGTGAGCACTGTCTCTATGGGAAGCAGACTAAATCAGCCCATAAAAGAAGGGGAAAGAAAGAGTTTGAAAAGCTTGATTTGGTGCATTCAGACGTATGTGGTCCCATGCCTACACGGTCATTAGGCGGGGCTGAATACTATGTGACATTCATTGATGATGCAACTAGGAAAGTGTGGGCTTATGCTATAGCTCGAAAGAGTGATGTGTTCTGGGTATTTCAAAAATGGCTGGCCTTGGTTGAGAATCAGTCAGGTAGAACGCTTAAATGCTTACGGACTGACAATGGTGGAGAGTATCTCTCTCATGACTTTCAACATTTCTGTGATACACGTGGGATTAAGAGGGGGCTCACATCCCCTCGTACTCCAGAGCAAAATCCAGTTGTAGAAAAGATGAACCGTACCATTCAAGAAAGGTTGCAATGCATGCTTTCCAATGCAAGTCTTTCTGGTGGTTTTTGGGCTGAGGCAATGAAGACTGCAGTACATGTGATCAATAGATCACCTAGTAAGAGTTTGGATGGTGGTATTCCTGAAGAGGCATGGAGTGGCAAGAAGCCCTCTTACTCTCATTTGCGTATATTTGGGTGTGAGGGCTATCGTCTCTGGGATCCAGAAGCAAAGAAGATCATACGCAGCCATGATGTAGTCTTCAATGAGAAGAAGATGCATAAGGCACCCATGAGGGATGTGGAAATGAGGAGAATCACTTTCCAGGATGTGAATCCACCTGCATATGTTGATAGACAACAAGCTGTCCATGCACCAAATGTGCAAGAAATGGTACCACCAAGTACTCCCACAGGTATACAATCAAGGGTAGATGATGGATCATCTATTGGTGGAAATGATGAGCCAAATGTGGCTGATATGCAAGTGGGACAGCAAGGTGAAATGCCCTTGAGAAGATCTTCTAGAGTGTCTAGACCACTTGATAAGTTTGTTCCAGGGGTAGACTATGTGATGCTTACTGATTGCAGGGAGCCTTCTTGCTATAGAGAGGCTATGATGCGCGAGGATCAACGCAAGTGGGAGTATGCTATGTAATCAGAGTATGAAGAATAAGACTTGGGACTTGGTTTCTTTGCCACATGGAAAGAAAGCATTGCCATGTAAATGGGTCTACAAAATGAAGGTCACAGGTGATGATGTGCCTAGGTACAAGGCCCGCTTGGTCACTAAAGGTTCAAGCAAGAGAAGGGTGTGGACTTTGATTAGATATTCTCTCCGGTTGTGAAAATGACCACACTTAGATGCATGCTTGGACTAGTGGTATTAGAGGATATGGAGCTTATGTAGATGGATGTCAAGACAGCTTTCTTGCATGGGGATTTGCATGAGGAAATTTACATGGTGTAGCCGGAAGGGTTTGAAGAAAAGGGCAAAGAGCATTTAGTTTGCAAGCTGAAGAAGAGTCTCTATGGTCTTAAGCAAGCGCCTAGAGAATGGTATCAGAAGTTTGATGCTTTCATTTGGTCCCAGGGTTTTAGAAGGAGTGAAATTGATCACTGCCTCTACACTAAAAGGGCTAAGGATAATAGCCTGATAATCTTGGCACTATATGTGGATGATATGCTATTGGCTAGCAAGAATACTTATGAGCTAGATGCATTAAAGGCCAAGTTGCATGAGGCCTTTGATATGAAGGATTTGGGATTTGCAGGTCATATTCTTGGTATGCGCATCACGCGTGATCGGAGTAGGAAACTCCTTTGGCTTTCACAAAAAGAGTATGTTACAAAAGTATTGCAGCGTTTCAATATGGAGGGGGGGAAGGCAGTGAGTACTCCATTGCCTCCATATGTGAAACTGAGTTATACAGATAGTCCCAAATTAGATGAGGAAAGGGCCATGATGGCCAAGGTTCCTTATGCATCAGCAGTTGGGAGTCTTATGTATGCTATGATAGCTACTAGACCAGACATTGCATTTGTAGTGGGAGTTGTTAGCCGGTATATGGCTAATCCAGGAAAGAAGCATTGGGAGGTAGTTAAGTGCATCATGAGATACATGAAGGGTACCAAGGAGATGTGCATCTGCTTTGGTAAAGGAGACATGCGTGTACTTGGGTACACAGATTCAAACTATGCAGGGCATGTGGATAGTAGGAGATCCACTTCTGGTTATGTGTTCACCTTTGCAGGTGGTGCAGTGTCGTGGATGTCTCGTGCACAGAAGTGTGTTGCTTTGTCTACCACAAAGGCTGAGTATGTTGCAGCCATAGAGGGTTGCAAGGAGGCTATATGGCTTGATCGGCTAGTAGGAGATTTGGGGATTCATACAAGTGTACCGACATTGCATAGTGATTCCATGAGTGCTATTCAGCTAGCACGGAATCTGGTCTTTCATGCAAAGACCAAACACATTGAGGTCAGGTACCATTTCATCAGGGAGGTACTTGAGGACAAGCGCATAGAGCTTGTCAAGGTTCATACAGATGATAACGCTGCAGATATGCTGACAAAGAGTCTACCTAGTCAGCGGTTTGAGTATTGTCATGTATTGATGGGCATTGGATAGTATGCTCACTAGTTGTTCTCCCTTAAAGGCACATTGTCCTTTAAGTGGGAGGTTGTGGGGGTTAAAGGTCACTGTGCCTTTACCCCGGTTATGTACAATACTCAAACACATATATAAATGAATGAAAAAGAAGATTAGGGTGATTCTGCACCCACCAAAACTTGTGTGGCTCTCTGTCTCTCTCTCTCCCTCTTCCGTTCTTGCTTCCCTTGTGAGCACTCTCAAAAGATTCGTAGGGAATACCGAGTCAAAAATTAGGCAGATTGAAACATGGTACAAAAAAACCTAAAAATTTGTTGCCCGAATGATATTGCCCATGGGTCATCCCTTACTACTTCATGTGATCACAAAAGCTCAGTAAGCATCAACTTTTACTCAGGACTATTCATTTGCATTTGCAGACAAATTGTAGATCTCCCAACTTGGTAGAGATGTTGAGGGCAGGCTTATGATGGTTTGTATAGCATGTTTTGTTAGAACAAGGTTCAATAACATCCAAATAGCAACGTCCCCTTCTCAATGAAGTCCCAGCTAAGAGAGAAATAGAGAGAGAGAGAGAGAGAGAGAGAGAGAGAGAGAGAGAGAGAGAGAGAGGGGGGGGGGGGAGGGAGGGAGGGAGAGGCTAGGAAAAAACAGAAAGATAGAGAGACAGAGAGAGAGGAGGGGAGAGAGAGAGGGAGAGAGAGGGAGAGAGACACAGAGAGAGAGGGGGGGGGGGGAGGGAGGGAGGGAGAGGCTAGGAAAAAACAGAAAGATAGAGAGACAGAGAGAGAGGAGGGGAGAGAGAGAGGGAGAGAGAGGGAGAGAGACACAGAGAGAGGAGAAGGAGAGAGACAGAGAGAGAGAGAGAGACAGAGAGAGACAGAGACAGAGACAGAGAGACAGAGAGAGACAGAGAGAGACAGAGAGAGAGAGTGTGTTTATATTTAGATATCTATTTATATACTTATCTTTCTATTTATATTTATTTATTTATATTTATATTTATATTTATATATTTATACATACATATTTATATTTATGATTTATATTATGCTAACACAACACAGGGGAGAGAGAGAGAGAGAGGGGGGGGTAGGGCGGGAGGAAGAGTATTGTGTGTGTGTGTGTGTGTGTGTGTGTGTGTGTGTGTGTGTGTGTGTATTTATTTATCTTGAATTTATTAACCATGGAAAAAGGGGGGGAAAAGCAAGGACACATGGCAATTTGGAAGAGAAGAGCCTGCCACGTGTCACAAAGAAGGAGGTCTTGGGTGGAGGTTGGGAGAGGAGAAGAGGTGGAAAGACAAGAAGCAGAGGCTTTGAGTGGGGAGGAGGTGGAAAGACAAGAGGCAACTTTGGGAGGAAGGAGGAGGTAGAAGGTCAATGGAAGTTCACCTTTGGGAGGAAGGAAAAGATGGAAGGTCAATTGAATTAAAGGAGGAGATAAAGCCATGGGTTAAGACAGTCAAAATTTCAAAAGCCAATCCAAGTAAGCAAGGTTAATTGATTAGCAATCCAAGTATGCAAGGTTAATTGATTAACAATTTAAGAACTGATCAATGCATGTGCCAAAAGTAGCTCTCTCTCTCTCTCTCTCTCTCTCTCTCTCTCTCTCTCTCTCTCTCTCTCCCGTGGCAATGTGCGGGTTCCAATCCAAGTATGCAAGGTTAATTGATTAGCAATTTAAGAACCAATCAATGCATGTGCCAAAAGGAGCTAGCTCTCTCTCTCTCTCTCTCTCTCTCTCTCTCTGTGTGGCAACCGTGAGCTCTAATACCATAATAAAATACAAGATAAGATACACAAATGGATCGCCACTAGCCTAGGGCAACAAGATTAGTGAACATGCTAAGGAGGATAAAACCAAACAAGGAAATCCATGAGAGAGAAGACACAAGCTATAGGCAACACTCAACAATATATTCCAATGTGCATAATAGGCTTCTTATATAGAGAGATCCCTTTGAATAGTCAACACTTGTGGGATCCTCTGATCCACATTTCTCCTTGTGGATATCCTTGTTGATCCACATCCTCACATCATGTAGTCCACATCCTAGGGTGACTACTTTAATACAGTCCTATACCATACCTTAGCCTCTAATAACTCTATCTTGGCTTTTAGTGAATGTGTTGCTTGCCACATATCAGTCGTGTAGTCAGTTGCATTTCTTTTTAAGATATAATAGATTTCTAACTTGACATGTATCGAGCAAAGGAGCTTCCATATATAGCAGCGGGAGTTGGAACAACTACTATGACATATCTATGTTGGTGACCTTCAATATGGGTATTAGGTGGCTCTTTCTAATGCAACTTACTTAGCTCAAAATTCCATTACTCCCTTGAGCTGCCAAGGCCTTAATTAGACAACATCCCTAACCAAACTCACAAAGCATCTCCCAAAACCCCCATCACATCTTGTGTACTTCTATGAATCATGTTGCAATAGTCTCCCACTAAGAGTCTCATCTAAGTAAGGCTATAGTCACAATTACCAAAGAATTAAATGGAAATCAATTTTTCAACGTCAAATGTCAAAGCTATGTCATAGAGAATTATGTTGAAGAAGAACAAATTCCATTTGGATCAGGGTAAAAGCTAAGGGGGAAACTCAGTTATGAAAGTGAAGGTCAATGGGCAAACTCTTCCCATGTAGAGTTACAAGTATTAGCCCAGTCCTTCTACTATCTTTAGGGAAATTTTAGAGAAATTTTATTAAAGATCTAAAGATTAGCCCATGTGTATTTTGGGTTCAATTTACCAAATCAGCAGCACTAAAAATTAGCTTAGACAACTTGGAGAAGCCTTCCGAATTCACCCTTGGGCAAATATACAAATAGCTTTTGTCTAGGAGGGCTTCCTCTTTAAAAGTAAACTTTCCCTCTCTAAGTGTAGACCTCATAAAATGCAATTACATTCTTTTTACTTTGTAGCATCTCAACTAATTTGCCTTGGGCAAATTTGCCTCTAATGTTTTCCCTGATTTGAGACGGTGGTCATGAGCTTGCAACTGCACCCTCACTTCCCCACTGACATTATACATGACATGCAGATAGCTTCTGCCTAGGAGGGAGAGAGCAATTAGAGCAGTTGAGCAATAGTGAGCACATGTGTTGATCATTAGAGTGGTTGGATGAGAGTGATGCCTGTACGTTGGGGAGGGGGATTTGAAAGGGACAAAGAAATTTTCAATTACAACGGGAAAAATGTTTCAAAACTTGATGGATGTTTTGACAAACTCAATACGAAATTGCATATAATCACTTTTAGATGAATTTAGAGAAGCCCGAGACAAGTTGCTTCAATGGATGCATTAGGAAACACATGATTTCTTTCAAGGTGTCTTTAGCCCATCAGACAGTCATGCTACTTGTATGATCAATGGGATATGAAGAGAGAGACACTGTAGATCACAAACACACACAACACACATGGAATTTTATAATGTACATATATTCAAAAAATGAAAACCTGACCTATATGTGCATTGTGGTGTTAGGTCCTCCTATTGTGGTGTACTACCTTTCCCCACACACTAACCTATGTAGAGCCTATGTATAGTAAGATGAGATCATAATATTAACCTAATTCTTTCCTTTTAGTTGAAGGTTTCAAGTCTAGGATACATAAATTTTCTCTAAATGCTTTAATATTTGCCCTTGGCAATGCCTTGGTGGATAGGTATGCCAATTCTATAGATAGACCATAGAACAGTGGAATTTATCCCTGCTTGATCAGTGTTGAATTGAATGATATAAAATATCAGTATGCTTCTCCTTTCCATGTTGATTAAAAAATTGGGCTTGAGTTATTGCAAAAGATATTAGTAGCTTTGGTCCAAGTTCTTTTAAAACTAAATTGAAAAAAGGACTTTCTATTAATGCTTAGAAAAATCAACCATACATGTTAGCTATCCTGGGGGCACCGACCATGGGAAACACAGCCAGAAAAATTGGTTGAAAGAAAACCAACTTGTTTCCAAAGAACATAGCTCACTACCTTGGGTGTCACTAGAACAAGGCTAGCAACCAAGGAGGAAGGCTATACAACCAATGAATCCCTCCCAAGATGAAAATGTAAAAAGCACCTACAGATCAAGCCTTGCAGAAATGCTCCTGTATTTTGGTGGTCACAATATAATCTGATGTCCCATGGTCCCAAGTGCCACACAGGGTGTAAATAATATCTTACCAGATGGCGACTAGAGTGGAACTGAACCCAGTGCATGCAACCTAGATGTTTCATGCCATGATGTAGGCCACTATGTTCCACATGCCATCCTCTAGAGAAGAGAGGGGATGATGCCACGCTAGTGGGGCTACCTCATGTGGGTCAATTAGGTGGATGCTTTATCCATGCTTCCTATATATTTGGGAGACATCATAAATGTGGAATGCATGGCCTCCCTCTGTCAACTAGGCTACCATGCCCTAGGTGAAATCCCGCTGGATACTCTGCATCCGAGCCAGGATACCAACCAAATCCTCTAAGTGCTAGGGCAAATCCATAAGCAGTGCAAGATGATCTCCAACACTCTATCCATGTAGTAGCGACATCCCCATCCACCCGCATCTTCTCCATCCATGGGCCTATGGGTAAACCCCCATTGGTGACGACCAACTAGAAGAGATCTGAAATCTTTTGTGGCCAAATGACTGAATCTAGAATCTAGATCTCACCTCTTGATGTGCCTACTACTCATCCCAATGTCTCTCTCTCGAGGGAGTCCATGCCGATGCCTCCATTTGAAGCCACAATCCTCTCCGTGTCATGGAAGAGAAAAAGGCTACATCCTCCATTCGCTCTATGTGGCCTACTCCAGACAACAAATGCCTCCATCTGAAGCTACTATCCTATTTGTATTGTGTAAGAGAAGAAGGCTACCTCCTCCACTCGCTCTGTGTAGTCTACTCTAGATAGACAAAACCACTCCCTTATCAAATATTCTGGTGCCAAATCAGGGCAGGCAAAATCCTCCTTGTGGCGCAGTCAAACTTGAATGAGTTCTTCTACCAGTCTCTAACAAACTTGTGTAGGCTTCGCATCAATGGGGATCCCTTCCTTGTGAGAGAGGCCTCTAAAAAGATCCATCGATGGGACTGCCGCCAGTATCTTTTAGTGCATGGGGTATTCTTGATAAGCCCATGCTATGGAGGAGGAGCTTCTAGGGCTCTATGCTTGGAGTGAGACCTCACACGACTAGTTTGCCCAGGAGGACTTTCCTCTACATCTCTAGATCAACGATGCCCAAGCCTCATCATGCTTGAGGTAGGATCACTGTATGCCATGCAAATTTGGCTCTATTATTCCTTGTGCCATCAAAATTGGTTCACACACCAAGCCTTTGAGATGCCCCATGCACTCCCTATGAAGCAACACCAATAGGAGGGTATGGACCAGTGGCGAGAAGGACCTGGTTGGCTACTAAAGATCTACTTGCTAGGAAGAGTTTGGTGCTCTAGTACAAAACCTTGCACTGCACAGTCTCTAGGACTATGTTAACCCTATGGCAACAAGGGCCAGAAGCATAGCCTAGAGCAACGAAGATGAGATCATCATGTGTGTAGAGTAACGGCGGCAAAGCTCTGCTTGTAATATCTTGAGCTTGAAAGATGGTATGATGAATCTAAAAGGATAAGGATATCCAAAATCCTCTCTAGAAAAGATCCAATTATACTTGTAAAAATCAAGATCTAGAGAGAGAACTACTAAAACTAGAGAGAGAAAGACTAAAAGCCTACACTTTTTGAGGTCCCTCCAAAAATTGTAGAGACCCAAGAGGTCCCTCCAAAAAGTGTAGATACTCTTATCCAAGAGGTCTCCTACAAAAGAGATCCCACCAAGAAGTCTCCTAAGAATTGTGGAGAGACCAACATATATAAATCTCTCTCAATGGAATGAAGCCCCCGCTCTTTGGGGTTTAGTGTTCAAGTTCACTTAATATGTGCTTATGTGATTGATATCCATTGCTTCCATGCTTCCATACACTACCATGTTCTAGCATGTCCTTACCCTTGCACTCCCTACCCTTGTACTCCTTGCTCCCATCTCCTCCTCCTCCTCCTCCTCCTCCTTCTTTGGGGTTCAATGTTCAAGTTCAGTTATGTGTTTATGTGACTCCTCATCCTAAACTCCTCCTAAACCTTACAACCCTTTCTAGACCCTAAAACTCCTAGTTAGCCTTCTCAACCCTATCCCCCTTCGCAACCTTGCAAACCCCTTCTAAACCCTTGAACTCCCGTGGAGGTGAGAGCCTCCATCCATCATTGTGATCAAGCCCTCTTTCTCCTCTAAGTGTGCATGAGAACTGCTTTCCATGCTTTAGCCTATACCTCTCATCGGAATATGACTCGAGGACCTATGATACACTTGTGAATACCTATGTTTATAATGAGAAATGGCATGACTATAGGTGACCAACACTCTCAAAACCTGGACTTGGGAGAGACAGTGACAATAGACTAGCCCAATTGATCCAAGCCGTAGAGGCCTCACAATATATGGCCAATGCTACCTTGATCCTCTCAAGGCTTGTTACTAAACCTCCATAGGCAGGGCTAAGTCACATTGAACTCTGAATCTAGTAGCTCCTCCTCTTGCCGGATCAGAAGTCTTATCCCAATCACACCTGTAGAGAAAGTAAAAAGTAACCCAACACCTCGGCTACAAAAAGGGGGATATGGGGCATCCCTATTATACCGATTGGGAAAGAGAAAATGCCTCACTCGTGTTGCCACTCATAAACATTTGATTGGAGCGACCCTGCATAAAGACCTGAAACTCTTTGATCCATCTATCTGAGAAGCCCAATCTATGCAAAATTCCCTTCAAGAAGGACCACTCCACCCTGTTGTAAGCCTTCTTGAAATCCAAGAGGAGGACCGCTAGAGGCTCCAACTCCTCCCAAGTTCAATCACTACCTATAAAAAGGTGAAGCTATTGTCCAGGATGTTGCGCTCCCAAACAAAGCATGTTTGCATGTCATGGATGATGTCAGATCGTTGGGGTTCTAGCCACAAGCTAAAGACCTTAGCTAATATCTTATATCGGTATCAAATAAGGTCATCAGCCTCAACTCTCCAATGGCCTGTGTTTGACCTATCCCCCCCCCCTTCTTTGAGATCAACCAAATCAAGCCCCGACTTAACAATTGGGGCTGAGAATAATCTCCAAGAAGAATCAAAAGAATGTTGGGGTCAATCTATCCTCCCCAAGGCACTTTTGAGGTGGGAGGGCCTTGAGGGCCTCCCAGATCTCCTCATCAGTGAATGGTGCCTCTAACTACCTACTCAAGCTCAATGGGACTACTATTGAAACCTAGTCCCACACTACCTCTTAGGCAATGAGAACCAAGGAAGGACCCTCCTCTGACTGGAACAGCGGTTGAAAGAAGTCTATGTGAGGGTCTGTATACATCTTCCCCTAAGCATCACACAATCGCTCGAGCTGCATCCTAGCTGACTGTGGCCAATGTTCTAAAAGAATATCTAGATATTTTCTCCTTGTTGTACCATCTGGAATGGGAAGATTTGTAAAAAAACTCAACCCATCATACCTTCATAGCTTGGAGCTCAATCCTCGCTCTCTCATTCTAATCATCGAGCCACTAGTAATTCTCTTTGAGTGTCTCTAAGGATGCTAAGCCTCATCTCAAAGATCTCTCATGCTCCTGTGAATGTGTCTCCATCTACACCCAAGAAGACCAGCCATTCCTAGGTCCACCTTATGGCCATTGCCAAATCTCAGATACTGCCTTCTGCATCTCCTCCTCCTATAGTAGATAGTCTAGGATATGAATCCTTGGGAGTGATTTGACATCATAGTGCCTGCTAGAATGCCCATGGAGCCTCCTCTATGCATCTCCCAATCCCCTACATAAAACCTATCAAGGCACTCTAGCAAGCCATCATGCCTCCTCTGTGTGAAACTAAAAAGAATGCTACAAGGGAGCCTAGTGAACTTCGCCTCTTTCCACACATCTCTACCACCACTGATCATGAAGATGAACCACTCCCAAGTACACTCTATTGTAGTCATATTTGAGAAACAAACTCTAGATTGTTAAAATCACCTCCAACAATTTAAGAGTCCACGTCTAGAAGGCACCCTATCAACTACCTCCTAAAAATAGGGCAATGTTGTCTACAAGCACGTGCATACACATTCAGGATCCCAATCCTAGACTCACCCACTTGGAGATGCATCTAAACTATTAGGCCTATGATACACTCGCCTTGATCAAAGACCTTTGGGGCCATTGGCTAGGAAACTAAAATGTAGACACCTCCACTTCAACTTACTACAAGGGACCGCACCTCTCCACAGGAGCAGATGGCCATTTAGCCATGATGTCCTCTTTCATGACCATGTTCTTGATTTGTGAGTATTTCAAGCCATCACGGTTATGGAATGGATTGGAAAGGGCAATTTCTTGTGCCTAGTTGGTATTGTTGATGGCTCTAATTTGTGTTTGTTCTTGTCGAACACCCTACTTATAGCTAGGCATTATTTTTCTATAATCCTCTATGTCGTCATGATACTAAATGTATATGTCGTGCACCTATTGTAAGATATGAATGTGAAATTTGTAGATCTATTGAAGGTTCCCTTGGTTGAAAAGTATGATTTTTTAAAGTTTTGAAAGTAAAAAAAGGAAAATACCTTGCTGCTGTAAACTAAGTAGGCAATAGCAGGTCCAAGCAAATACCATGTGTGTTTAAGGCTTAAGCATTCCCTTCTTCCAAGTACCTCAACACAGGAACAGAAAAAGAATTTACAATATGCAAAAGAAAAACTCAACAAAGAAGTTGAAATTGAAAACATATATATATATATATGTGTGTATACAATATACTTTATATAACCACACATAGTGTGGGCGGGGAGGCGGCGTGCTTCCTTCTACAAAAGTTATAATCCGAGGGAATGGGCCCTTCCCCGTGCATCAAGATTGGAATCGTTGAGAATATTAGTGCGGAGATTGACTATTGCGAATATATAAGAGACTAACATATTACCTAAATCTCAATGGACGTATTTGTATTCCAAGTCAAGCATCCAAATTCTTGTACGCACAAGTATGTACATGTACTTCACTTTCTGAAAAGGTGCAAAAAATATGTCCAAAATAAAAACAATATTAAAATACAATATTATTCAACAAGAAATTATTAATCTAGCCGGTAATAAAATTTTATAAATGAATTACTACATGTAGTGTTGGAATGTAAAATGACATTTTCGAGAATACGTTTATAAATTACTACATGTAGTGTTCGAATGTAAAATAACATTTTTGGAAATACGTTTATAATTTGATTTATAAAAGTAAAAATGCCTTAGCTCAAAATCTATTGTATTTAGTTACATAAATAAGGATGATGGGATCCACTTCAATCTTTTTTGGTGTGTCATATAAGTTAGGACTTCAAGATAGGACAATGAGACCCATTAATGATTTTTACATGCAAGGAAAGTCAAAGTTTCCTTCACTAAGTGTAGGACTTCAAGATAGGACGATGGGATCCACTTTGAGTTTTTATTGCACATCTTTCCATTAGCGTGAGATTTCATCTTCTTTTTGCATATATAAAATCTTCTTTTCATTAAAAGACTTTTGAATAATCTTCCAAGAAAACTTCTTTTGATTTATTGATTCTTCAGTACTTGTTAATGATACCATTGTTATCAACGTAAAAATGAAGAATTAAAAGCTTACTATATTGAGCTACAGGCTCGGATCCCTTGCTTCATACTAAACAATCAGTTGGATCTCGATCAATTGCACACCTAGAATCATAAAAGCCACTACTTTATTTAATTACAAAAAATATATATATCAAAAATATCATACGCATGATTGAATGATATACTTGAGCATGCATGTGCTAGATAATAATGAACTACTTTTAAAAAATGGAAAAAGTTTTGATTCAACGTTAGCTTTTCTGAAACTACTTAATGCTATTGTGAGCTCCTCCCCAAAACTGAAACTATTCCCTGCACCTCTTCTTTCAGGCCCTTTCCTATCAGGATGATGAAATACTTGTAAGTTTTGCTTCATTCAGGTTCGAGCACTCACTCTCCATGCTCACCTTTGTCTTCTCTCTCTGAACCTATCGAGAGCCTATGATCTCAGCAAGCTACAAGTCTATTAATAATGATTCTTCTTTCTTCCTGCTCGTCCTTTGTCATGTAGTGTCGGCAGAGATTTTCCAAGCCTAATCTATCTTAGTTGCTACCACCAGTTCTCATGCAATTGCAGAAGGTTTATCTAAAATTATAGGAAATTTTCCTAAATATTGCCTCAAGACACTATTCATAAGTGTCATAAAAGTTGCTAGAGCATTGTTAAACCAAATGGCATTACTCTAAACTGATAATGCCCATACCTAGTAGGAAATGATGTCTTATCCTCTTCTCTAATTTGCACTAGTTGATATCCTGATCTTAAGTTAGTTTTAGTAAAGTATTTTCCCCCTTGCAATTGATCAAAGAGCTCATCAATGCGAGGCATAAGATACTTATTTTATATTGTGATTCTATTTAAAGCTCAGTAATCTATGCGAGGCATAGAATACTTTTTTATATTGTTATTCTATTTAAAGCTCTGTAATCTATGCATAAATGCCTAGTACCATCCTTTTTCTTAACTAGCAAAATTGGTGAAGAAAGGTGAGTTACTTGGTTGAATTTGGCCCTTCCTAAGATATTTAGTCAATTTTCTTTTAACCTCACGTTCTTCCATTTAACTAAGTCTATATGGGGGTCTAAATAGGGCTAGATCCAAGAATTATATCTATCTTACGATCTACTTCTCTCTTAGGGTGTAAACCATTAGGCAAATTAGATAGGAAAACATCTTTAAATTCAACCATTAAATCATTGAAAGAAGATTTATACTTTTTAACATTATCAAGAACAATTTTACTTCTTTCACATGTGAAAAATATAAAATCACCAATAAAAGTAAGCTCAAAGAGATATACTTGGCATTCTTGTTGGTGTAGTAGTCATTTTAATTCCATCAAACAAATAAGTGGAGAATTGGGCACATCATGTTCTCCGTGAATCTAGAAGACTCTATCATATTTTTCAAAAGTGATGGAGTTATTCAAATAACTCTACCACAAGCTATGCCCAAGACTATATAACCATTCTCGAACAAGAATAACATCTATTTTGTTGAGGTGCATAATTTGAAAATCCAAGGCATCCTGATAGCCTTGAACGCCCACCTCTACACCATGTATCATAGTGTCCCAAACCTTTTTATCATTGCCCTTTGCCAAAGAGACCACATATTTATGGGCACTTAGACTCTGAGGCAATTTCAATTTCTTAATAAATGAGTAGTTTAAGAAATTATGTGTGGCATTATCATCAACCGTAATTCTTACTTTTTCCCCCTTAAGTTTTCCATGCATCCTCATTAAAATCATGAGGACCCAAAGTGGGCTACCACATTATCGATGATCGGTAACACAAGTGGGTGCTATCCTCATAAAAAACCTCTACCTTGCTCTACTTTTTAGTACATTTAAGTGGTAGCACTTGCACCTTGTGTATTTGTTTAGGTGGAGGTCTCTTTTAGTCCTTACTCCCGCCTATTTGTCCTAAGGGCAATTCCAAGTAGCATGATATTGCCTGAACATTTAAAGCAAAAAATTTCTGTGGCCTTCTCATAATCCTCTTTTTTTAGGAGAGGATGTCTTTGTATTTGAGCTTCTTGGGCAGTGCTTGAGAAGTTTCCTTCTTAAAATGCCCCTTCCTTTTTAAGTTGGGTTGAACTTTGGAACAAAACCATATTGTTCCAAAGTTCGTGCTTTAGATTTCCCCAGTGTCATCATAACTTTGGCATATCTCATAACTTCCTCAAAGGTTTTGGGAGAATTTTTTCTCACCTCAACCTTGTACGTGTCTTTAAGACCTCTCACAAAACCCTTTATCTTTTGAAATTCATCAATTCCTTTCAACTTAAAGACCGCCTCCCTATATTCAGCTATGTACAAGACTAAAGTTTTTTTGCTCATATACAATTGTCCCAAGGCTTCCATGCCCTTTCATTGTTAGGTAAAAATTATTTTAGGAAAGATTCCTCAATCTCAGCCTAATACTTATGCATCCTATCGATTTCTCTGAGGCTCATCCACCATTTATATGTTTAATTGCCAAGGGAAAGACTAGCTTCCATGACTTGATTTTCAAGAGGTATTCTTGAGTCAATGGAAGTCTTGCCACTTTTGCAAGAATGTATTTATGGCATCCTTGTTTTGTTCTTTTTCTTCCCCACTGTATATAGGTGGCTTTAAGTCCTTAAGAATATTTGAGGTTTCTTTAAGTTGAGAGGTTGACCTCTCAACTTTAAAAATATAGGAGGCTCTAAGTCCTATAAAATATTTGAGGTTTCTTTAAGTTGAGAGGTTGACCTCTCAGTTTGACTTGGAAGAGTCAATGACTTTATAGTAGGAGTTATTCATTGAGAATTGGATAACTTAGATATGGGTTCAGTTAATTTAATGACTCATTAATAGATTCTAACTGTGTTACTATGTTCTTTGTATGTGTTTCTAGTTTTATGAATTATAAGTACGAAATTCCATAGTCACTGTAATATATGTCCTCCAAATCCATACTATCCTCATGGGTTTTGTCATGTGTTTCACCTTCAACTATGGCCTTGCCCTTTCTTTCTCTTTCCTTGCTCTCACTAATCATATTATCTCCCTCTTGATTCAGCATTTTGAAATGAGAAATTCCTAGAAAGTACAAAGCAAAATGCTTTATGACAGGGAGAAAAATGCGATGTCCACTTTATTATTATTTGTTCGAGGTCTTGGAAATAGTCTTTGAACTCGTCATGCCTTTTTGCTTATGAGTGATCTTCACTTTATGCACCAATCCTCTAGACCCTAATTTTCTCCTGCTCTCGATCCCTTTCACTTTGAATATGGCGAGGCTAATGAGTTAAAAGAGCTATGGGTAATGAGCCTTAGAGGGAGATAGGAGGTAAAGAGGCATAAATCTTGGAGAGGTGAAGAAATTTGTAGAGAGAGGTGCAAATGCTTGGATGACGTGGCTTCCCCCCCCCCTCCCCCCAATAGTTCAAACCTTAGAAAGATTTTCTTCATTTTCTTTGATTTTTTTTTCTCTACGCAAGTCATGTCACCCTGAGAGTCATGTTCTAGCACTTCCTCTTTACAAGTCATTTTCTTTTTTCTATTGGACCAATATGGGAGCAGCTAAGTCATTTGTCTCTTGTAGAAAGTGACTATACCAAGCTTGTGAAGAAAGGGGTAGCTATAGCTCATGATTTCATGCAATTGATGCTGACTTTGCTAAGATTTGGGTAACAAAATCTGAACAATATGCTTTCAAACCATCTTATTAAGGACCCAGCTCTCTTTTTTTTTTAAGGGGGTTACTACGGCCAAGTTATCGACCTCAACTAAGCATATGATAAAAGAACAGGACAATAACTTCCAAAAGCGAGCTAGCAAAAACTAACCTCCTAGGTCTAGATGATTAAAAACGGAATATTATATGGGCTTCCCCAATTGGCTGATGGTTGTAGGAGAGATGCACACTATTTTACCCATAAGCAGTAACAAACATTTCTTTAAGCCCAAAAACTGCCCGTGAAAGGTAGGTGATAGATGTCAAGGTCTGAATCTACAACAAAGTAGGCTTTGAAGCTAGATGATAATTTTTTGGAAGCTCCTACAGATAAAAGATGGGATGATCCCCTCCCATTTATGATAGCTACAAAAGCAAATACAAGACAAAGAAAGAGTAGATGGCAGTAAGGAAATGAGAGTCAAAGGCTCTAATACTAGTCAAATAAGGAGGGTTTGCCACCCAGCCGTAGGATTTTGTATGCGATCAACTCTATCCTTTGAGTGTTGTGTCATGAGGTCGCCACCTCCTTCTTGGATGGGCTTTATCTTTTTGAATCCACCCCTGAACACAGTACTAGCCACTACTTAACTGCCATGTGTCCTTACCTTGCTACTATTCCCTCTAGACCTTAGCGTAGCACTCCATCTTATAGCCTAGGCCTAGGATTGTCCCTAGACCCTGACCCTCTAATCTCTCTTTGATGCAAGCATTGTCGAGCCCTTTGGTTTCCCACCTCACCATGAGTCGTGGGGCTTCCGTGATTATGGCTGATGTAACACTTATGGCCTTTGGCAACCACTTTTCAAACTTTACCATTTTGAAACTCTTCCACAAAGTAGCCGAATTTATTAAATCTCGCTTGATAATCTTGGTGATCCATTTGACCAATCAATACATGAATTTTTAATGATGGTAAGAACATACACCACATCACCAAAGTGCTCTTTATACCATTTTTATCAACCAATGGAATGTTTCCAATGTGAGTGATTCTATAGCCACAAACTCACCATTTGGCATCTTCTTTATGAGTAAACCATTTTCCATGATAAGTCATATGATTGGTGCCACCCGAGTCGATAAACCATTTATCACTTTGTGATGGCACTGACATGCTGCCCATAGCATGCTCCATGCTAAATAAATGAGCTCCATGCCTATGCTCATAATCATACTCCCTTTGGCCAACATAATTGTTGTATTGATGCCTTCCACCTCGGCCTCTATGGCTAAAATCTTGTTTGGCATAACAATCCCTCTCATAATGACCATACTTGCCATAAAAATTGCAATTTCTGGCTCTTGTGCATGGATGGCCTTGCCTCTAGGATTCTCCCCCTTCCTCTTTGCATATAACCATGACCTTGAGACACAATCATTTTTTTCCATAGGGTATACATGAACATATGAGGCTCTATTGTAGCCTCTAAAGGGCTCACTCCTACCTCTAAAATCACCTCTACCTCTCCTATGGTATAACAAATTACCTCTTTCACTACTACTTGTCCCTTTTAGTCCAAGCTTCACTTCTTCTGTCATGCATAAAGAAACCAATTCTTCAAATTTAGGCATAGAACCTCATGGAGATAGATGTGTCCAAGGATTTATAGTGTGGCCCTAGTCCACTCAGCATGATTGAAACTATGTCATCATCCTCCACATTGCAATTAATGGTGGCCAAATTTGCCTAATTTCTATAACATAATCTATAATACTTCTACCGCCTCTCGACATTCTATGGAGTCCCTACTTGAGCTGAATTTTTTCTTCTCCAGTACTTGTACTATACATTTTTTGCATTATGTCCCAAGCTTCTTTTGGATTGTTGGCCTTCTTGATATATGGAATGAGACTTTCATATTGCAACACCTTCTTGGACATATCAACCTAGGTCCTCGATATGTGGAATGAGAGTTTTTGAAATGCGTATTGATATCCAATGAAACACCTTCCTGGACTTCTATATTCCAATTATTGCTCTTCCATTGGGGTCATCCCATGGTAATTCACTGCATTTATCTTCTCCCGTAATCAAGCCATATACTCCTTTGCCCATAAGAAAATTTTCCATACGGTAGGACCATACACTATAATTGCCTTTGGTAAGTTTCTCACCCACAATTTGTGTAATTTGAGAATTTTCTCCCATCTTTACAATTTACTACAAGGGCATAAATTCGTCCAAGTCCAAGGTCCAAGTTGAACCAACACTTGCAAGTGTATGCAAATATAAGATTTACTCTCACGTAAATGGCATCAACCACACCACGTTCAAGGCTATTGCCAATAAATTTTTTTGATTTGTAAATCCACTTCAACTCACGTGAGAATAGGGGCCCCTAGTGAGAAAATGGCACCTATTAATTAATTCATCTTGCATGGGTGGGGGCACAAATTAATGTAGGCTTGAGCAAAAATTGACATGTAGATTAGCAAAAGCTGCATGAATACCTATGGAGAAGATCCTAGAGTGGGGAGCTTAGAGAAGCTTCTGCTCTCCAAAAGGTTCTTCAGCCTGGTATAAAGATCAGGGGGCAGGCTGAAAGGAGGAGGGTAGAGGAGAGGGGGGCCTATGAAAGGCTCCCAAGGAGTGCGATGATCATCCTCTCTATGCCTCCAAATACGATATGGTGAAAGGGGAGGGAGAGGGTAGAGGAAGAGGGGCAAGGTAAGCGGAGGAAAAGGGAGGACATAGGGAAGGAACCGAAGAAGAGGTGAGGGAGGGGGAGAGAGGAGGGGTTGAACGAAAGGCAAGGGGAAAGGAGAGGAGTGGGAGGATAAAGGGAGGAAGGAGGCAACGAGGTGGAGGGAGGGAGGGAGTGAAGGGAAGGAGATGCTGAGAGGCGAGGGAGGGAGCTACAAAATCGTAGAGGTAGGGAGGGAGGTGGGTAGACAGAGAGGTAGGGACGGAGACTTAGGTCAATTTGCAAATGCAAATTGATAGATTAGGAGCTTAGGTTAATTTGTAGATGAATATCAAAAAACAAATTAATTAATAGAATAGGTCGCAAATGATCCATTGAGCAAATCTCCCATAAATTGAAATTTCTCATTGCCGATTTTCATCACTTCATGTGAGGTATATGGACCAACCATTTACAATCTGTGCATCAAAACACTTCTAGTTCAAAGGAATTCATTTGCCCAACTCTGTAGTTTTGAAATTTACCATTATAGCTACAATTTCTACCACCTAAGGCAAATTCTACCACTGTACTACCCATAGTAGGCTATGCTAATCTCGTGCAAGAGTAATAAAAATAAATGGACACGAGAGGGCAATGATATCTTACTTGGTATCAAGAGATTGAAGGCCAAATAGCAACCAAAAACATCATCTAATCACCAAGAGCATATCACCTTTTTTTTCCCTTTTATCTTGAAAGGGGACATCAATAGCTATTTAAATCTCCTTGGATGGGGCAACAAACGATAGTAGCAGATCCTTCTTTATGGTAGGCAGCCTAAAGGGATGTTTTAGTTTTTTCCTACCTTCTTTAGCCACGTGTCATGAATATGAGCCCTTGATGTTGATTGATATTGTTTAATCTCAATTGTAGAGCTTTTAACCGTGAAACTTTTATCCAAAAAGTGAAACTACCTTTAAAACACAAGCTGAACAATCAAGGCTAAAAAGCATATTCTTGCTTTTGAAATGCAAATCATGACAAATCTATATAAATGTTTGAACATTTATTTCAAGTGGCATAAGCAAAGAGTTCCTCATAAGTAATAGCAAGAATTAAGAAGCTAGAGTGGCAACGACAACAAGAATTTATGAGAGGAGGTGCAGGAAGGAAAAGAGTCTGTGGTCCAGGTTTGTAAAGCACACTTCTGAATTATCCATCTCCTTCCTATCTAGATTCACGATTCAACATAAAACCTAGAGATGTATGAATCTCTTAAGAGTCAAACGGAATAAATTTGCATTTGTGACTGCATGATTGATGGTTAAGAACGTGAGTTTAAGATTGAAGTGAGTTTGAACATGAGATAGGTTGTTAGTGTCTGGTTCGAATGATGAGGATCATTGTCCTCCTCTCGATAGCTTCTTTGAAATCCAAGACATCGTCATTATTCTCTTTGGCAATCGCATTATCTGTTGTTGCTTTTTTGTTGTAGAATTGGCAAATTCTATTTCATATTTCTTACAGTCTGAATAGTGTTGCAAAAGGGAACGTGAAGGACCTTTTAGAGTGGTATTGTCTATGACTATTGTCCTCGTCTGATGAGGTTGTGGAGACAATTGATACCTCCTTTGATCAACAATTTTCTAATCACTGTAAACGTGATGATCCAAGATTTCTAAAACTAGACAATTGGGCAAGGACAAGACGAAGTGTAGAAGAACACTTTCTATGAACACAATTTATGCATTTCTATGAATGGTTTGTAAGCATCTCATCAGGTGATGACTCATATTAATATCCTCTCGACCATTTTCAAAAATACTATAACATCAGAAGTAAAAAACTATAATTATTTGCGTGTAAGTTCTAGGGAAAAGAAAATTTTGAGCAAAAAATGTTTTTTGCATTATGTCTCAAAAGACAAGATATAACCATGTCAAGTTCCCTTTACACTTGGTTCAACTGTAGGAACAAAGTGGAGACAGGTTGTGAACACAAGTGAGCAAGAGTACACACACAAGAAAGCTCCAATAGAAATGTTCAAATGAAACAATACAAGTACTTGGTATATATGTTAAATTACATGATGCAGTGGAACAGAAACTGAACAAAGAATAGGGAGTACACACCAAACTAGAGAGGAACAAACTTTTCCTTCAATACTGATGTAGTATAGATGATGGCTCCATCCACCCGTGTGCTCCCACAATGGAGCTTAGATGGCAATCTAGACAGATACTAGGTGAAGAGCTACTAGCTGGAAGATCTGATCTGATCTGAACTGATCTGATACAATGGACTGGGGAGGTCACCTCTTTATAGCTATGAGGGCGGTAGTCAGATCAATGTAGTCGGTGGAGTCGACCAGTCGGTGGAGCCGACCAGTCAACCTAGTCGGTGGAACCGACTAGTCATCCATGGAATATTCAAGGAATATTCCCTATAGCATCGCCTCGAGGGCTCCCGCCCTCGAACCCCCACCAGGGGGGCCGTTGGCCCCCTTGGGACCCCCTAGCTGGGAGCCAACTACCATCAACAGTCTCATTGATAGACCTCATCTGACATGCAAGTCAGGATCCATCTAGTGTCCTGGGCTCACACATGGCTTCTCCTCATATGGGGGCCTTACAACTTGAGCACCTTGGACCACTGGTGGTTACTCGGAGGATGGGGCATTGAGCATATCTAACACCCCCCCTCAATGTCCACCCATAGGTGAACTACCTTCTCGGCCCAATGCCGAGTCTCTGAAGATGACCCTGAAGCTTATCCTTCCCGAGTGCCTTGGTGAAGATATCTACTCCATTTCGCTTTGTTGGACAGTAGACCAATTCCACTATCCCATCCTCGATCAAATCACACACATAGTAATACTGAATCTCTATATGTTTTGTGCGCGCATGAAACACTGGATTTTTAGCAATGGCCATGCAACTTTGATTGTTGCACCTCAGCACAGTTGCCTCATCCTCTTGCACTCCCATGTGCCATAAGATCCTCCTCAGCCACACTGCTTCACATGCAGCAAAACATGATGCCTTGTACTCAGCCTCGGTAGAATATAATGCCACTGTTGGTTGTTTCTTACTGATCCAAGAGAAGATACCTGAACCTAAAGAGAAACAATATCCAAAAACTGATTTCCTGGAATCAACATCTCTAGCCCACCAATCTGAGTCACAATGACCAGCCAAGGAAGTGCCCGTACCATAGGTGATGCCATAATCAAGAGTGCCCTTCACATATGTAAGCTCCTGCATCCCTGCATTCCAATGATCATCCTAGGGCTTATTGGAGAACTTGCTCAAAACGCCAACAGCAAAACTGATGTCCGGTCTGGTGTTGCACAGATAGATGAGACTACCGACCAACTTCTTGTACCTCCCGATGTCTGCTGGTAGTGAGGCATCCTCCATAGACAACCTCGCATTTACCTCCATAGGTGTAGCTATCTCGTTGCACTCGGACATACCAAATGCCTTCAAGATCTCCCTTGCATATTTTTGCTGAGAGATGAAGATCTTGCCTGACTTCAATCCCCAAACAGTAGTGCATCAAGCCTAAGTCTGTCATCTCAAACAGTAGTGCATCAAGCCTAAGTCTGTCATCTCAAACCCTGTGCTCAATGCCTTTCTAGTCTGCTGGATCATGACTTCATAGTCACCTGTAATAAGGAGATCATCCATATATAGAACAATAATAGTAGTTTTTCCACCTTTCCTGTACACATACAAGTTAGCATCTGGGGCACATCTTTTGAAGTTTAATTTATGAAAGAATTTGTCTATCCGTTGGTACCATGCTCTTGGGGCCTATTTCAGCCAGCCTTCTTCAGCTTACATACCTTGTTCTCAGAATGGGGGCCTCAAACCTAGGTGGCTGAGCCACGTACACCTCCTCCTTGAGGTCACCATTCAAGAATGCTGATTTAACATCCGTTTGATAAACTGGCTACTTTTTATGAGCAACCACCGATAGTACTATGTGAATAGTGGTCATTCTAGTAGTCGAAGCAAAAGATTCTTGAAAATCAAACCCTTCAACATGCAAAAATCCTTGTACAACCAATCTAGATTTGTACTTTTCCAAAGTCCCATCGGCCTTGTACTTTACCTTCCGAACCCACTTGGTGCCAATAACCTTTCGTTAGGTGGTTGATCTATCAGCTCCCAAGTTTCATTCTTCATGATGCTGTCATATTCTACTTGCATAGCATTTTTTCAATCTCGGTCTGCAAGTGCTTCCTCCAAACTCGCAGGCTCCTTTACTTATGCAATAATCTCAGCCATCAAGGCCATATTGACTATGTGAGCAGAAGCCCTCCTTTGCTCCTCGATTCTCTGAGACCACCTTGGTCCATCTGCATGCTGCTCAATAGACATAGGCATCTAGTTATCATGGTCATAGAGATGCCTTACCCATCGCGACAATGGCTTTTCCGGTGGTGTAATAATAGGTTGGTGACTTATACCTTCATCATCTGATATTTCCTCCTCCTTTATAGCTCTTGGGACAGGTCCATAGTGAATTACCTCTTCGCTTGATGATAAAGTGGAAGAGCTCTTCTCTGCCTCCACTGCATGTGGCTGCTCCCTGAACACCACATCGCGGCTCGCTATGATCTTCTTTGCCTCTTGTTCATACAACTTATAGGCTTTCTTCTCATCACAATAGCCTAAGAAGATACATTTGGTGCTTTTTGGTTGTAGCTTGTTTCTCTCTTTGTCTGGTACATGCGCATAGCATTCACACCCAAATGTTATGAAGTGGGAGACAGATGGCTTCTTACCATTGTAAGCCTCATGTGGTGTTTTACCTTTGAGTGCCTTTGTATAGCTGTGATTAAGGATGTAAACCACAGTATTGACAGCCTCAGCCCACAGCCTCAGCCCAAAAGTGGTTTGGCAATCCAACACCTTTCAACATACACCTCCCCATCTCCACCATGGTCCGCATTCGACGTTCAACAACTGAATTTTACTGAGGCATATGTGGTGTCGTTGTTTGTCGCTTGATCCCTTTGCTCTTGTAAAAAACTGTAGCCATTCTTTAAATTTACCAAAAGCTTGAGCCTTTTCCTAAAGAAAGTACACCCACATCTTCCTACTATAGTCATCGACAATCAATAAAAAAAAGGAAGATCCCCCAAGGCCTGTGTAGGCATCTTACCGCACAAGTCAACATGCACCATCTCTAGAGGAGCATTTGCTCTATTCTTGCTTTCTTGTGGGAATGCCTTTCTCTGTTGCTTGCCCATCATGCAAGCTTCACACGGTTCTTTGATTTCTGTGACTGCAGGTAAGTGAGCAACCATACCTTGCTTTTGCATCTCCTTCAGCACTGCAAATCCAATGTGGCCGAATCTTTCATGCCAAAGTCTGCTTGTGCTCACTCCAGCAGTGGTTGTAAGAGCACTTAGCTCATACAGGTTGTTCCTCCTTACTCCTGTGCCAACAAGATTGCCTGCACTATTTAGAATTTTTGCTCCTGTCTTGTTGAACCTCACCTCATGGTCAAGGTCAGTTATGGAAGCAACTGATAGCAAATTTCTCTTGATTTGTGAAACATACAACACATTAGATAGTCTCTTAACATCTCCATTTACAGAAACAAATGAAATCGTACCTGTACCCTCAACAGGGCATTTTGCGTTATTACCAACCGTCACGGTGATGGGTTCCTGTAGAGGCTACATGGAACAATATAGACCCTTCTTGCAGGTCATGTGACGGGAGGCACCACTATCCAACACCCATGAATCAGTGGTTAAAGCTTCTTGAACTGAGGAACACTCTTCCTCAATGGCTAGAAATAGATCCAACTCTGCTTCCACTGTGTTAGCTGTCTCTTTCCCCTTATCTATCTTCTTCAGGATACCATTCTTTTCATCTCTTTCTTGACCCGGCAATCTGCAATCATATGGCCCTTCTTTTTGCAGTAGAAGCATTCTCCCTGAAACTTCTTCTTGCCGCCCTTCTTCTTTTTGTCACCACTAGTAGAGGACTCACCTTTGGTGGAGGAACCATCTTTTCCTTTCAAGTGGCAGAACAAGCAGCATCCCCATTGCCGCCTCCATCTCGAGCCTTAAGCCTCAATTCCTCCTCCACAAGTAAAGCACAGAACTCCTCAAATGACAATGGTTGGGGTCTCACCTGAGTGTTAAGCACTGTTACCAGTCCATCAAACCTTGGTGGACATATCCGGAGACACCGTCGAGCTAGCTCTTCGCTAGTCTTTTGTATCCCAGCACCAGCCATTTGGTCACATAGATTTTTGATTCGGGTTATGAACACCTCCACTGTCTCTCCTTCATTAAACTTCTCAGCTGCGAGCTACTAATTCTCAAGGTTCTGGATCCTTGTCTAATTCTGCGTCTCATACTGACTCTTCAATATGTTCCAGGCCACAGTTGCCTTAGATGTATGCTAAATCAAGGTCAAAACAATATCGGTAGTACTTGTAACCAGGGCACACAGAGCATCTATGTTCCTACATTTCCAAGCTCATAGAAGGTCGGCATTAGGAGGTATCGTACTCCCCGGATTTGCTGGGTCGGGGGTTCCTTGTGGTTCTGGGTCATAGTACTGTCTCCAAAAGCTCATATGAATCCAGAATAGCAGTAATTTTAAACTTCCACATAGTGTAGTTCGTACCATCTAGCTTGCCTTCAATGAAGGTTGGTGGGCGAATCCTCAACACCTAGATTGTTGGTGCAGCAGCAGCTGTTGAACTCGAGCTGCTTCCTGTGGAGCCGCTTCCTATTGCCATCACTCCGTATGCTGTTGAAGCCTCGCCTCTCTTCTATTCTTCGATCCTTAGAGCATCCTCGCTCTGATACCATGTTAAATTACACGGCGTAGCGGAACAGAAACTGAACAAAGAATAGAGAGTGCACAGCAAACTGGAGAGGAACAAACTTTTCCTTCAATACTGATGTAGTACAGATGATGGCTCCATCCACGCGTGCACTCCCACAGTGGAGCTTAGATGGCGATCTAGATAGATACTAGGTGAATAGCTACTAGCTGGAAGATATGATCTGATCTGATACAATGGACTGGGGAGGTCGCCTCTTTATAGCTATGAGGGCGATAGTCAGATCAACATAGTCCGTGGAGTCAACCAGTCGACCTAGTCGGTGGAGCCGACCAATCAACCTAGTCGGTGGAACCGACTAGTCATCCATGGAATATTTAGGAAATATTTCCTATACTGTCACCTCGGGGGCTCCCGCCCCTGAACCCCCACCAAGGGGGCCGTTGGCTCCCCTGGGACCCCCTAGCTAGGGGCTAGCTAGCCCCCAGGCCCCAACAAGAATAAGGGGCTCCCACACAATCACCTTTCTACCATCAACAATCTCATTGATAGACCTCATCTGACATGCAAGTCAATCTAGTGTCTCGGGCTCACACATGGCTTCTCCTCATATGGGGGCCTTACAACTTGAGCACCTTGGACCACTGGTGGTTACCAGGAGGGTGGGGCATTGAGCATATCTAACAATATATAGTACCCAAGTACTACTGTTTAACCATAGGGTTGACTTTATGCCTACAACACCATATCTTTGTAATCTCTTACAAATTCCCCCTGAAAGATATGGCTGAAAGTACCCTGGAAACATCTCAGGTGTACCCTGTAGTACCTAAAGTACCATGGTTGCACAAATTCATCGAGATGGATATGCAACCTATGGGAGTACATGAAAACAATGTCATTATGAATCACTTCACAACCCCCCTTGACATTGTGAGAATGTCTCTGATCCCCAAGCCATGTCGATGTCGTAAATAAAGATCTGTTGATAGGGCTTTGGTGAAGATATCCACCACATTGTCCTCAGATGGACAATAAATGAGATCAATGAAGCCATCAGAAATACAATCCCATATATGATGATAATGATTTTCAATGTGTTTCATGCAAGCATGAAAGACAGGATTGTTGGCTATGGCAATGCAACTCTGGCTGTCATAGAAGATAGAGTTTGCTTCGCCATCCTGTGCATGATGCAAGTCATGCAAAAGCTTCCTTAACCACATTAACTCCGTAGTGGCTGAATTTGCAACTTTGTACTCTGCTTCACTGGAGAAAATAGAGACTCGCTCTTGCTTCTTACTGAGCCATGAGATACAGGAGGCTGAACCCAATGAGAAGCAATAGCCAGTAGTGGACCATCTGTCATCAATGTCCCCTGACCAATCTGAGTCAGTGAAACCACTCAGCTTTAGATCACAATTTGAAGCATAATGCAAGCCAAGAGAGAGAGTGCCATGGACATATCTGAGAACCCTCTTTGCTGTATTCCAATGTGTGATCATAGGACAATGCATGAACTGGCTCAAAAGCCCTCTGGCGTAGGCAATATCAGGCCGTGTGGAGCATAGATATATCAAACTGCCAACCGACTGCCTGTACAAAGTGCCATCAAACTTTTCAGCAGTATCATGCTTACTCAGCTTGAGTCCCTTTTCCAATGGAGTAGCCACAGGCTTATAGTTCTCCATTTTAAATTTCTACAACAATCCTTTCGAATACTTTGTCTGTGAAATGGAGATCCCATCATGGGTCTGCCAAAACTCAATGCCAAGACGATAGTGCAATATGCCCAAATCTGTCATGTCAAACTTGTGAGAGAAAGCGGACTGCACTACTGTAATTTGCTGCAAATCACTGCCAGTGAGTATAATGTCATCCACATATACATCCACATATAGTACCAACATGACCAATTTTGATTTTTACAACAGAACATACAGATTTGGCTCTGTATGAGTGTTTACGAAGCCCTGGGATAGCAAAAACTGATGTATCTTCTGATACCACACACAAGGTGCTTGCTTCAGCCCATATAGAGCCTTCCTGAGCTTGCATACCTTGTGCTCTTGTCCCTTCACCTCAAAACCTTGGGGCTGATGTACATAGACCTCCTCTTTAAGATCTCCATTGAGGAAAGCAGTCTTGACATCCATCTGGTACACTAACCAACCATAAAACACAGCAAGAGAGATGACAGAACAAATGGTGGTCCATCTTGGCCACTAGAGCAAAAGTCTCCTCATAATCTATCCCCTCCTCTTGTGCATACCCCTTGGCAACCAAACGGGTTTTGTATTTCTCAATTGTACCATCTGAATAGTATTTCACCTTATAAATCCATTTCGAGCCAACCACATTTTTCCCAATGGGCGCATCAACCAAGTCCCATGTGGCATTCTTCTCAATGGATTTAATCTCAGCTTCCATAGCTTTCTACCATGCTGGATTATGCTGAGCATCCTTGAAGCTCTAAGGCTCATTTTCAGCTTCCATCACTGAGGTCATCAAAGCAAAATTGACCTTTTTCTGATTTTTTTGACTGCTGCTGGCCCTAGTTTTCCCCAAAGTAGGCTGATCCTTAGCATCTTGAATGGTCAACCTTGCCCAACGTGGAATAGATTTCTCTATTGTACCACTCGGGGCTGCATCAACATCTTTAGTGGCCTCACGACAGTTATAATGCCTCCAGCTATCTATTCTCATTAATTGGCTGCAAATCTGAAACATTTAAAGGAGAGCCATCTGAGAGTGCTCTCAACGGAAGCAAGAACGGAAGAGGGAGAGAGAGAAACAGAGAGCCACACAAGTTTTGGTGGGTGCAGAACACCCTAATCTTCTTTTTCATTCATTTATATATGTGTTTGAGTATTGTACATAACCGGGGTAAAGGCACAGTGACCTTTAACCCCCACAACTCCCACTTAAAGGACAATGTGCCTTTAAGGGAGAACAACTAGTGAGCATACTATCCAATGCCCTTCAATACACGACAATACTCAAACCGCTGACTAGGTAGACTCTTCGTCAGCATATCTGCAGGGTTATCATCTGTATGAACCTTGACAAGCTCTATACGCTTGTCCTCAAGTACCTCCCTGATGAAATGGTACCTGACCTCAATGTGTTTGGTCTTTGCATGAAAGACCAGATTCCATGCTAGCTGAATAGCACTCATGGAATCACTATGCAATGTCGGTACACCTGTATGAATCCCCAATCTCCCACTAGCCAATCAAGCCATATAGCCTCCTTGCAACCCTCTATGGCTGCAACATACTCAGCCTCTGTGGTAGACAAAGCAACGCACTTCTGTGCGCGAGACATCCACGACATTGCACCACCTGCAAAGGTGAACACATAACCAGAAGTGGATCTCCTACTATCCACATGCCCTGCATAGTTTGAATCTGTGTACCCAAGTACACGCATGTCTCCTCTACTGAAGCAGATGCACATCTCCTTGGTACCCTTCATGTACCTCATGATGCACTTAACTGCCTCCCAATGCCTCTTTCCTGGATTAGCCATATACCGGCTAACAACTCCCACTGCAAATGCAATGTCTGGTCTAGTAGCTATCATAGCATACATAAGACTCCCAACTGCTGATGCATAAGGAACCTTGGCCATCATGGCCCTTTCCTCATCTGATTTGGGACTATCTATATAACTCAATTTCACATATGGAGGCAATGGAGTACTCACTGCCTTACCCCCCTCCATATTGAAATGCTGCAATACTTTTGTAACATACTCTTTTTGTGAAAGCCAAAGGAGTATCCTACTCCGATCATGCGTGATGGGCATACCAAGAATATGACCTACAAGTCCCAAATCCTTCATATCAAAGGCCTCATGCAACTTGGCCTTTAATGCATCTAGCTCATAAGTATTCTTGCTAGCCAATAGCATATCATCCACATATAGTGCCAAGATTATCAGGCTATTATCCTTAGCCCTTTTATTGTAGAGGCAGTGATCAAACCCTGGGACCGAATGAAAGCATCAAACTTCTGATACCATTCTCTAGGCGCTTGCTTAAGACCATAGAGACTTTTCTTCAGCTTGCAAACTAAATGCTCTTTGCCCTTTTCTTCAAAGCCTTCCGGCTGCACCATTTAAATTTCCTCATGCAAATCCCCATGCAAGAAAGCTCTCTTGACATCCATCTGCATAAGCTCCATATCCTCTGATGCCACTAGTCCAAGCATGCATCTAAGTGTGGTCATCTTCACAACCTAAGAGAATATCTAATCAAAGTCCACACCCTTCTCTTGCTTGAACCCTTTAGCGACCAAACGGGCCTTGTACCTAGGCACATCATCACCTGTGACCTTCATTTTGTAGACCCATTTACATAGCAATGCTTTCTTTCCATGTGGCAAAGAAACCAAGTCCCAAGTCTTATTCTTCATAAGTGAACTCATCTCTAATTACATAGCATACTCCCACTTGCATTGATCCTCGCGCATCATAGCCTCTCTGTAGCAAGAAGGCTCCCCGCAATCACTAAGCATCACATAGTCTACCCCTGGAACAAACCTATCAGGTGGTCTAGACACTCTAGATGATCTTCTCAAGGGCATTTCAGCTTGCTGTGCCACCTGCATATCAGCCACATTTGGCTCATCATTTCCACCAATAGATGATCCATCATCTACCCTTGATTGTATACCTGTGGGAGTACTTGGTGGTACCATTTCTTGCACATTTGGTGCATGGACAGCTTGCTGTCTATCAACATATGCAGGTGGATTCACATCCTGGAAAGTGATTCTCCTCATTTCCACATCCCTCATGGGTGCCTTATGCATCTTCTTCTCATTGAAGACTACATCATGGCTGCGTATGATCTTCTTTGCTTCTGGATCCCAGAGATGATAGCCCATCTCTCCACTTTCACCATAACCCAGAAAGATGCATTTCCTAGACTTAGGATCTAGCTTCTTTCGAAGCTCTTTTGGCACATGTGCATATGCCTCACACCCAAATATACGCAAATGAGAGTAAGAGGGCTTCTTGCCACTCCATGCCTCTTCAGGAATATCACCATCCAAACTCTTACTAGGTGATCTATTGATCACATGTACTGCAGTCTTCATTGCCTCAGCCCAAAAACCACCAGAAAGACTTGCATTGGAAAGCATGCATTGCAACCTTTCTTGAATGGTACGGTTCATCTTTTCTGCAACTGGATTTTGCTCTGGAGTACGAGGGGATGTGAGCTCCCTCTTAATCCCACGTGTATCACAGAAATGTTGAAAGTCATGAGAGAGATACTCTCCACCATTGTCAGCCCGTAAGCATTTAAGCGTTCTACCTGACTGATTCTCAACCAAGGCCAGCCATTTTTGAAATACCTAGAACACATCACTCTTCCGAGCTATAGCATAAGCCCACACTTTCCTAGTTGCATCATCAATGAATGTCACATAGTATTCAGCCCCGCCTAATGACCGTGTAGGCATGGGACCACATACGTCTGAATGCACCAAATCAAGCTTTTCAAACTCTTTCTTTCCCCTTCTTTTATGGGCTGATTTAGTCTGCTTCCCATAGAGACAGTGCTCACAAAATTCAAAATCAGAGAAACTCAAATGCGGTACATAACCCAAACGGCATAAGAGTTTCATTCCATTCTGGCCCATGTGCCCCAACCTACAATGCCACAAAGAAGTGCTTGGCTGCTCGGTTATTGCAACAACATGATCAAATACCCCTGATACATGTAAGGGATACAAAGTCCCACACTTGGCACCCCTAGCCAAAAGCATAGAGCCCTTCTGAATTTTCCAACTCTGAAAGCCAAAAGTTGTTTGAAAACCAGCATCATCTAGCTGACCCACTGAAATAAGACTGTTGGTCAACTTAGGCACATGTCTCACATGTTTCAAAATAAATGCAGACCCATTTGCAAAAGAAAACTTTATGTCACCTACTCCCACTATGTCACATGCATAGTCATTTCCAAGATGCACACAACTTGTCTTTCCACTGTCATAAGTGGAGAACCATTCCCTATGGGGAGTAACATGGAATGAAGCACCAGAATCCAAAATCCAATCCTAGGAATATGCATCATCTGAAGTGGTAAGCAACTCTGCAGATAAACTAGACATGAAGAGAATGTCATTGTCACTATCATGTGTGACTGCATTGATCTCCTCGATTTTCACTTTTCCTTTGTCCTCCCTTGGACTCTCTTCCTTTTGATTTGCACCCCAATTTGCATTCTTTTTCTTATCCTTTTGCTCTCTTTTCAGCTTGTAGCAATCCTTTTTCATATGGCCCTTCTTGCCACAGTGGTAACACTCAATGTTCTGTGCCCTGGATTTGCTACAAGACTTCCCTCTTTCTTGGGACTTCCCCCTGAACTGTGATCTGCCCCTTTGCACATTTAAGGCTACATCCTGCTTGTTGCCGTCCATAGACTTCCGTCTAATCTCCTAGGCCAACAAGCTACCCACAACATCATCAAATTTCAGTACTCCACCAAGTGCAGAGTTACTGACAGCTGTACGGAATGTATCCCATGAGGATGGCAATGAACATAAGAGAAATATTGCCTTAGTCTCCGCATCAAAATTATCTTGGCCTGGCTGAAAATAATATTGAATTCATTCAAGTGAGAAGCAATGGAGACCCCTTCCTTCATCTGCAGCTCAAACAACCTCTTCATGAGGTAAACTTTATTAGAGGCAGTTTCCTTTCCATAAGTGGCACACAGTTTCTTCCACAAATCTTCCGTAGTCTGCTCATTTACTATTGTGAAATTAACTGACTTTGCAAGATGAAGTCTAATAGTAGATTTTGCTAATGCATCCGACTCATTCCAATCATCCTCAGACATATTTGCAGGCTTAGCTTCAATCCCTGCCAAGGGTTTAATCTGCTTCTTTTGAATAAGCACATCACTTATTTGTTCTTTCCACAAAGAAAAGTTTGTCCCATCAAACTTTTTAATGCTAAAAAACTCCTTTTCAGACATGGAAGAGGATGCCACGATGCAAATGAAACAAAAGCCCAAATGCTAGTGCCTACAAGAGAGAATCACACCAAATACCAGGTGCACCCAAATGTGTATGCCACAATAGAGTGAAATATCACCAAAACTCATGTCTCAAAGCATCTGACTCGTGTGCATATACTATGCATCCATATGAGCAAATCTGGCCGAAAAGAAAATGCCAACTGCAATGGCAATCCAAAATGCCAATAAGTGCCAAATGACTCAAGCATAAACACCGTCCACTGGCATATGCATTAATAATATCTCATCCAACAGAGCATAGCACTATCAGTGCATCACCTGCAATGTGTCAAAGCTGTCCCTCAGCATAAAATAGCATCCATGTGCAAAGCGTCCATAAAAATAGCATCCCACAAGGCAATTTGGGCCTATCAGCGCATCCAATAAGGACCGCAATGCATCCAAATGGCCTATAAATCATCCACTGCAACCCAATGCACACCACAAATGAGCGCACATTGCTCAAACTGCAACCAGAGTGATCTGCATAAGATATGCTCAAGAAATCATAGTCCCACGGTAATGACCACTACTAAAAATAGAACATGAGATGCCTCAAAACATGGATGCCATTGCATAATCAGACTCAGCAAGAAAATCTGTAAATATCTCTCTTCTGTCGGAACTCCAAAATCCCAACCGATGAGTGAGAAATGGGAGTCAACACTTATCCACTGCCATGTGGCATAAATCTAAGGTTTCAAAACCTTAGAATTAAAAATGCATAACAGAGAGACGAAATCGAATACACAGAGATCTATAACTCTGAAAATCCTCCACCGAATCACATAAGAACTGACAGGTAGGGGTTTTTGAGCGTTCGGAACGCAATGGGACAGACGGTTTTGGAAACCGTGGTCTCAGTCACTGGGTCCAACACACGGACTGAAAAACGTTTTTGGAAACAGAGCTATTTGTAAACTCCACCGGAGTGCGAATGATGAGCAACATAGAAGTTTTAGGACCTCCTGAGTCCACCGGAACTGACAGATCTGCAAATGGTTGCTCCAAACTTGAGTTCCAACACCCGGGCAGAAAAACACAGAAACTGACACAGTGAGTCAGAAATCCAATGAAATGATCCCAGATTCAAGAATGAAGGTGTTTCCAAGCTCTTGAAGTGAAGTGGACACCAAAAGCAAGCAATAGCTGCCTCTACAAGTCAATACGGAGTCTATGTCATCGAACGGAACATGGAAAAGCTCAAAAAACGACTTTTTCTTTGAAAACACTTAACAGGCTCTCAAAACCACTTTGCAAAACCAAAGTGACTTTTCCAAAGGTTCCTCCAAGGTCTCTGCACACTCGGATGCAAGTAAAGTCGCCCACAAAGCTTCCCACAGAGCTTCTCCTTCCTCCCACAGAGCTGCTGAGCTTCAAGCATTCACGCACGCTCAGCTAGATCACTTGGGCTCTGATACCAGTTGAGAGTGCTCTCAAGGAAGCAAGAACGGAAGAGGGAGAGAGAGAAACAGAGAGCCACACAAGTTTTGTGGGTGCAGAATACCCTAATCTTCTTTTTCATTCATTTATATATGTGTTTGAGTATTGTACATAACCGGGGTAAAGGCACAGTGACCTTTAACCCCCACAACATCCTCAACATGTGGATTTGAGGGAGAGCGATCCTTAACATGTGGCAAGCCATATGAACTATGAGAAGTAGAAGGGGAAGCATCAGGAGACTCCATCTCATCATCCTCAAACTGGATGATGTCTAAAGAGGTGTCATCATATGGTGGCAAGTCTGCACTAGCGGGCTGCATGCACTCATTCTCAGCAAAGAGAACATCTCTACTGATTATTACCTTCTCGGTTGCGGGATTATAAAGCCTAAATCCCCTGCTTTCAATGCTATACCCCACGAAAATGCATTTGACACTCTTGTAATCAAGCTTTGTCCGATGTGCATCTGGAACCAAAGCATATGCCACTGAGCCAAAAACTCTGAAATGACTAACCTTTGGCTTAAAGCCATATAAAGCCTCAAATGGAGTCACATTAACCAAAGCTTTGGTAGGGCATCTGTTCTGAATATAAGTGGCTATCACAACTGCTTCTCCCCAAAAATCCTTTGAGACTCTCTTGAATTTCAGCATCATGCATCTCGTCATTTCCATGAGAGTATATTCTTCCTCTCAAGGAGTGGATTCTGCTGTGGTGTGTAAGGGATGTCAAGTGATGTTTAATCCCATGTTGCTTCAAAAATCCTTGGAATGCATGTGACATGTACTCTCCCCCTCTATCTGAGTTGAGTGTTCCAATTCTAGAATTGGTTTGGTTCTCAGCCATAGCTTTGAACTCCTAAAACCAATAGAACACCTTAGATTTTTCCTTCATGAGAAAAAGCCATCTGAACCTGGAGAAGTCATCTATAAAGGTCACAAAGTACCTTGCTCCTCTATGTGTGGGAATAGTCATGGGGCCACATACATCACTGTGCACTATCTACAACACTCTGGTTGCCTTGACCCAATTCTTGCCTCGTTTATTGAATGGCAAGTGATGCAATTTGCCAAGTGCACAGCCCTCACACACTTCATTTGCTGGTTGCTGTAATTTTGGCATTCCCGGAGTCATATTATTGTTGTACAAGTAGGACAATGTCCTGTGATGGAAATGTCCAAACCTGGCATGCCATAATCAGCCTGGGAAGTGTTTGCTATAGCCAATACCTTCTGATCATAAGGCTGAGACTCAAGCTTGTATAAGCCTCTGTCATATGTGCCTATTGCTACAACCTCATACCCTTTCTTTGGATCCTTGATCCTACATTGGTTATCCTAAAATTCTACCAACATATGTTGATCATGGGCAATGTTTGAAACTGAAATCAGATTTTGCCTCAAATCTGAAACATACCAAACATCTCGGATATACTTAACTTTCCCATTATCAAGCTGAATGGGAATGTGCCCAACTCTGATGATGTCTTGAGAAGCATCATTGGCACATGTAACATGTCTGCCATGAACACATGTGATGCTCTCAAACCACTCCTAGTGAGGAATCATGTACTTAGTAGCACCACTGTCGATATACCATGTATCACTTGCAATAAGGGAAGCATCCCCTGATTGATTTTCAGTATCACTCATGACATTAATCGATGCACCTCCATCAATGTAAATATTAGAAATCACTTGACCATCAATGACAACATCAACCACAGGCACACCCACACCATCACCAACATCTATATCTACCTTTTGGACAACAGGGTTGGTACCTTTCTTCTTTTTCTTCTTTGACACCCTTGTGCTTTCTAGCTTTCCCTAATCTTTCTATAGTTTTGGAGACAAAGCAAGCAACTGAACAAAGATGATATGACGTTCTTTTCTTTAAGGTTGAACAACAAGTCATAGCTTCCAATGCCTTGTCCTAAAGGAAAGTTTGACTGGCTAATTCTTCTTTTAGATGCCTTCTTTTCTTATTACGGCATTCTTCTTCTTGATGTCCCTCATCTACTTCTTCCTTGCTTTCTTCTTCTTCTTTTGCTTTACCACGCCTTCATTTAGCCATCATCACCTCTCTTTCCTCATCCCTTGAAGAAGCTTCTGTCAAGGATACTTTTTTTTCTTCTTTCTTTCTCAATTTAGGACACTCAGGGCGATATTGACATTACATTCATAGCAAGTGACTCCACTCTTATCTCAAAGCCTATCCTCTCTCTTGGGTGCTCTAGGTTGTCGTACATTAACCAAATGCAATTTCAAATCAGCAAACTCTGCCATTAATTGGCAGATATTATGATCTAACTCAGAGGACTTTGGTACTTGAGGAGTTTTCATTATCTCCACCTTAGAAGATGAAGCTGGTGAAGACACAAAAGAGGATTTGATCTTTATAGAAGCTTCTTTCTTGATTGCAATGCGGAGTGCATCCACTTATGTTGTTGGATCTTTACTCATTACTTTTGAGCAAAAATGAGGCTCCAAATCCATCACACATTTGCTCATCTTTAAGTGCTCCATCCCTGAGAGACTTTGAGGGGTCGATGATGTAGATGCCACAGCTCGCAAAGCTGCCCTTTCATACTTTGTTAATAAAGCTTCATATCGGATTGCCAATGCAGAGACCATCTCACCCTCTCCTTGATAAAACTAGTCCAACTGTAGCATCAAAGCATTTGGTGACTCCACTTCCCCAAATCTCAGATTCATTGTAGCCACAACTCGGTCCCAATTCTCCTTGGTAGAGTCCGGCAAAGCCTCATGCCAACTCAAGGCTACACCTTCAAGAAAATCAGGCAAAATCTCCACCCAATCCTTCATAGAATATCCAAAAAGCGGGCATCCTCGAACAAAATCCTGAAGATAAGACTCTAGATCTTCCCCTTGTCCCTCGAAACACTTGAATCTTCACCATGATGAAACACAAAAAGGAAGCACCAAGATCGAAACAATATCCCAAGCAAGATCCAAACAAGCTCCCACAAAGCCTTGGTATACCAAGCCCAACTTATGATGCATAGCCACTTGTTCAAAAGCCTACACAATATGATCCTCAACCAAATCTTCAAAAATAAGAGACCAACCGCCACAGTGAAAACATTGTGTATAAATGCATTCAAGAATCACCCTTCTCACAATTGAAAGTGCACATAATAGCTTCAAGATATTGTACTTTTTATCATTTTCATAGCAAAAAAAGTTAAAAGCATTGAGAATCACCACTCCACTGTTATGGTCAAAAATCACCCAAGACTTAACTCTTCTTCACACCAGGCTGCCAATGCATAAATCAAATCCCAATCTATCATTGTGCTTGATGGCGCTATCAATTCACCAACATATTCAAGAGTGCAAACATAAAGGATATGATCATGATGACCATGCAAATAGCTTAAGCATCACCTTCACAATCTTCTAGTTCTATTAAACGGGCTACAATCTCTTCTAACGGAGTTCTTCCAAGCATCCTCTTTATCACATCAAAAAACACATGCCTATACTAGGCATAACATGCAATCCATTACACCCGAGACCGTTTAGTAAGGTGGGATAAATCCAATAACAAACATTCCCACATCTCCACTAAAAGATGAGACATGAAGTTGGGGGTAATAAAACTTCACGTACCTCTTAGCTTCCTATTGCTTCCAAACTTAGTGACAGAGATCTTCATCACTAGAAAAGGAGAGATTTAAAAAAAGAAACTTTTATACCAAGAGACCACCCCACACATTCTTTCTTTAGAATAGAATGAAGATGGTAACATCCCAAGTGATATTATAGTCTAGCATAGGGAGAAGGAAAGGATCAGCGGAGGCCATAATCTCACCAAGCTAGTTTGCACCAAAGAGAAGAGTGATACATTGTTGAAAGAAGATCTTGTGGCTCAATATGACGTGAACTAATATGTATCGAGGGGTTTAAAGGGGCTGATTGGGTCAGATGGGTAGGTTTCAGGGAAACATCGCACCTCCTTCATTAATGCCTCTAAGAGTAGCTCAAAACACTACAAACTATCATCAGACACAGAGGACTATAACTTCCAACGGAGAAATGATATGAAATATTCAATCACATATAGGGATGTGCCTTGAAATGATCTTCTTTGTGATATAAGTTTCGTAAGAAATAGAGAAGCGGTTGAAAAGATCTGGACATTTTACTAGAAGGGGATAAAAGCTGTCTGAAAAATAAACAGTCACACACAGAGAATCATAACTTTTGGATTTTACATTTGATGTAGAAATTGAAAACATAGAGTGATGCGCCTTAAAGATAGCTTTGTGTTGATATAGTTTGTGTCAAACTTGGAGCATTGAGTAGAAAGTTATGAGCTAAATACTAACAGGGGGACAAACTGTCATGAAAAACACCTACTCCTTCTACTGATGCCGACCTGGGAGAATACTCCCTGAGACTTCATCAACAATCCAAGGTCCATAGATTTTGCCTAGGAGGGAAGGAATATCTCCCTTCGTGGCTCAAAAAATGGATGAACCATGTATGCGCAATGAGCGTCCAAATAGACAGCACTTTTGAAGACTTTGGAAGAGAGAGCAATGGAAAAAGGGGAGAGACACTCAAGAGAGAGGACCTGAAGTGACCTTCATTACCCCAATATAGTGAGACTCCACTCAAATGCAACTCAAAATACTACAAACACAAGGGAGAAGAAGAGGTTTCATACATACAAGAGGGAGCAGGAGCTCCAAGGCTACTCATAGAAAGAGATATGGACTCAAGAGTCTACATAAAAGGATATCTACAAGAGGGAGAGAGAAGGCTCGTAGAAGAGGCTTGAGGGAACTAGAGCTACAATAGCATGAGGCTCAATGGTGGAAGAGATGTCGAACAAGGGAGAGGAGGGCTCCTTTTATAGAGATTTTGTCACCCTCCTTCACCCATTTACAATTGATGCCTGTAGATTCCTTTCCCCATTAATCACATAAGTCTATATGTCACCACAGCTCCCCTCAATCCTAGACTATGTGTGCTTGCATATTCAGCCTCCAACTCTAAGTAAATCTAGTACTTGTTGGAGACGTCCTTGAATGGTGCCATGAGTAAAGGAGTATAGAGAAGGAGAAGGTGTGGAGAAGCAGGCAGGAAGGGGGAGGTGGAGGAGGAGTGCATAATTATTTCTATGCTCTAAGATATTGTATGGGATTGAGAGGATGAGTAGAACGGATCATTATAAATACCATGTGTGTGAATGATAAATACCTTGGTATGGGGTGAGAGTTATTTGTATATGGGATATTATGGGGATTTTAGAAAATAGGAAGAGTGGTCTCATTTCCATGTGCTCCAATAATGTAAGAGAGATCACATGCCAAAAGCGTGTGGAAGACGGCATGTGGGGGAGTGTGGAAGAGTGTGGAGTCAAGAGGAATCCTTCTAGAATTCCTATGTGGAATAAGGAGGGTGTGGACATTTGGAAAAGAGAGGGTCCCTATGGGCTCCATACAGGGAGACTCTTGAATTTCTCAATATTTTAAGAGTCTTGAGCATCTTTTGATGGGACACATGTCAAGAGTAGCCAAAAACAATCACTTGATACTCACACTCTTATCAACCATAGAGAAAAGCAATACTAATTCCAAATTAAAAAAATTAATTGTTGGCGTCACAGCGGCCATGATTGTGAAGGGAGAGAAAAAGTAGGAGAGGGAGGGGGAAAAAGCTCAAACGATCTAGCAGGCTAAGTCATAGACAAGGAAGGGATGGGGAGCAAGTGAAGAATTCAGACTACCTATCTAAAGCAGTTGCAAGTAGAGAAGGAATATACAAAAAAGGAGGAGACGAGGTTGGAGCGCATGGGGGTTTTCCTTAGGGGGATGGGTAAAGAAGAAGGTTTTAGAGCAAGAGATATCTAAGAGCAAGGGAGGGATCTAAGATTTATCAACCTATCAAAGTATAATATCTACTTTGCTATTATTGTATTTTACAATGGTGATCAAGCCTTCAAATTCAATATGCATCTAAAGTCAATGTATGGGTATTGGACATGAAATAGGAACTTGCTCGTTGAAGATTGTCAAGAAAAGGGCTACACCTGTGCTGAGCTTCATGGACAAGGAGTTGCTCGGCATTGAGAGGATTGTACCAAGATGTTATGCCAACTATAATTGCAGAAGCTTATAGCTTGGTTATGGAAAGGCGAAAAACCATCAGGGATGGACAATGTTTGCATATATGGGACATTAATGGACATGCCACTTATTGGTATTGTGATAGGTTATTGGGGCAATCCTAGGCCTAGGCAACAAGCTTGGGGGTGAATTGGGAAGACTCAAGGATGCATGGAATTAGTAGGTCCTTAAAGGACTTATGGCACCAATATGGAGCCCAAGTGGCAAGCATCAGATTAAGGAGAGAAATCCACAAGGTTCTAAAGGAGGTTGCCAAAAAAGAGGAGCCTTGACAAGGCAACAAGGAAGGAAGAAGGTGGAATTCGTGGATGGGAGGAAAGAGATTGAGGAAAGATGGAATTCGTGGATGGGAGGAAAGAGATTGAGGAACCCTCATTTATTTTTTCTATAATACAAGATCCGCTTGGTGAACCAAGAGGATCAGGTTAGGCTCAGCAATAAACGTAATAGACCAAGGGGAAGGTGAGAAGTTGTAGAGGCAAAAAGAAACTGATTGCAATTATGTTAGAACAAAAAGAAATCACAAGGCCCTTGTGATGTATGTTAGCAAGGTGAATGCAAGTTTGGAGTCTCATTTGGAGTGAAAGAGCAATGGAGAGGAGAAGTGTGCATGAATGCAAGGCCAGAAGAGTCCAAAAACACAGGAGTTGGGAGTTGGAGAAGAGTTGATTGTTGAGCCTTCTAGCAGCCAGCTACTTAGCTACTCAATGGCTCTGGCTCTGGATTAGTATCAGATGCGTCAATTTTATAAGCAAATTTATCTGAGAGTGTTTTTCAAGAGAATTTAAATTTTTTATTTCTTTAGGAAACATCGTTTTTACACTTTTATTTTTACTAGAACTAGATTCCTTTATCATAAAAATATACAGACTAGTCACTCATTCATTTTTACATAACATAAATATTCTTATTCATAGACATCCATTTGTACCCCTATTATCACCTTACAAAAGTGTTGAAAAATAATTCCTTTAAGAAACATCCCTCATAATCATTCTCGATGTAATAATATATACATATAATTACTTATTCAACACATTTATATCAATATGACAAGAGCTTTCTAGTGCTTTTATAGCATAAATAACAAGATATTTATAGATATGTTTCTAAATAAGTTTAAATTACTATAAATAGGTATTAACTTGAACTTATATATCACTCTCATAAAATACATATAATATTTAATACTATAGATTTTCTAAAATATAACCCCATAGATGTGCTCAAATGGGATTTTCCGATTTAAGTGGTTGAATGACTATATTTGGACATTGGATGTGAAAGTTATGTCACTTTTAAAAGTGTTGTCCAAGGTAGTTTCGCTAGCTTGGAAGACCTACTTCAAACGGGTTTCGCTGGCAAAACTACCTTGATGGCTTGCTTCAATGAGGTTTCTTTGGAGAAACCCTTTCATGAATATAGGTTGAGAGATGGTTTTCAATGTCACCCCCTATTAAGTAAAAGTTGTAAGAAGGATCATAAGAGATTTTTCATAGAGAAGTCTACTCTACATGTGGGTTTCTTCAAAAGCCATCCCATTATGTTACTCACCATTCCCAAAGATTCATGTAAATATTTGTGTATAAAATAGGCATTGCTATAATATTGCATATTTATAAGTGAAACTATGTTTTCTTCCGATCCATTCTTGCCATATTTACATAGTTGGAAGCTTTTTTTCCCCCTTCGCTTGGTTGCTCGAAAGATTTCGCTCGGAAAATAGTCATCCCCGATTAGTATCCTATGGTGTAGAGGTAAAGGGAAAGCAAACCAGTGGATGAGAGGATGATGTCTATTGTGAATTAATGAGGGAATGGAGCTTGATGCTGGAATGAGAGAGAGACTCCAATTAGAGAATGGAGGAGACACAAGGAGAGAAGGCAAAGCTACGATCTCACTTGAACTTTCGTGTTGCTATGAAGCTCTCTCATATGGGAGCTTTGTTCACCCTATTTCTTTGTGAGTCATGAGCTATGAATCAACTTTTCTCCCAATCCTTGTATTTCATGTACTTCAGCACGTTCCATCCATGATCTCTTGTCATGTTGCCTAAGGCCTTAGACGAATTTTGTCCCTAGTGGTGGGCTAGTGGCAGATAGGGTTGCTCTCTCTAAGCATGCAAAGCACCTTGTAGTAACAAAATGGAGATGGATTGTGAACACAAGAGAGCAAGAAGTGAACACAAGTGAACTCCAACTAAAAATGTTCAACCAAATGAAGTACAAGTACTTGGTATATATAGTCCAAGTACTAACACACAAAATAAGACTAAGTCCTAGTCTATCCTACACCACCATCTCATTGTATATCTCCACAAATCACCCCTCAATAATATGTCTCAAGTACTCTGGAATGATCTCAGAAGTACCTGATGTACCTAAAGTACCATGGTTGCATAAATTCATCCAAATGTGGATATAGCAATCTATGGGAGTACAAAAGAAAGACAATATCATTTTACAATCTGCCTTGACATTGTTTAAATGTCTCTGATCCCTAATCCATATCGATGAAGTGTGAAGAGAGGCGCTGATAGGCTTTTCATGAAGATATCTGCCACATTGTCCTCAATGGAACAATATGTAAGATCAATGAAGCCATCCTGAATACAATCCTGCACATAATGATAGTGATTTTCAATGTGTTTCATGCGAGCATCAAAGACAGGATTGTTACCAATGGCAATGCAACTCTGGTTGTCACAAAAGATTGGAGATGCCTCACCATCCTGAGCATGATGTAAATCATGCAATAGCTTCCTTAATCACATACATTCCATAGTGGTTGTGTTTGCCTCTTTATATTCAGCTTCACTGGAGGGGAGAGAGAGATGCAGCTTTGCTTCTTACTGAGCCATCATATGCACGCGGATCCCAATGAGAAGCAATAACCTGAAGTGGACTTGCGGTCATCAAGGTCCCCTGACAAATCTAAGTCTGAAAAACCACTCAGGAATACATCGCCATCTGGATCATAATGCAGTCCATAAGAGAGTGTACCATGTACATATCTGAGAACCCTTTTTGCTGCGTTCCAATGCGTGACTGTGGGACAATACATAAACTAACTGAGTAACCCTATGGCATAGGCAATGTTTGGTCTAGTGGAACATAAGTAGATAAGACTACCCACCAACTGCCTATAGAGTGTGCCATCAAACTTTTCAGCCTCATCATGCTTACTCAGCTTGATTCCCTTTTCCAATGAGTGGCCACAAGTTTACATTTCTCCATTTTAAGTTTCTGCAAGAGGCCCTTAGAGTACTTTGCCCGTGACATTACTCTTTGCCCGTGACATAGATATAGGGTCTGCCAAAATTCAATGCCAAGACAATAGTGAAGCAACCCCAGATCTGTCATGTCAAATGTGTGACTTAAGACGGCGGACTTCACTGCTGCAATTTTCTGCAAATTAATGCCAGTGAGTATAATGTCATCCATATAGAGCACAAGAATGACCAAATCTGAGTTTCTTGCAGAACAAGCCGTGTGTATATTTCCATACCTTTTTGGAAGGAAACTAAAGAAGAAGAATATAATGACAACAAAAAGAAGGATCTGCATAAGAACGACCTATTTCCTCATCACTGGAGATGATTGAGCTGCCTATGTGGTTCCCTCTAGTGTACCCTAGTTCGCAATGTCGATCTGTCTCTCTCATGCAGATGGAGCTCTAAATGTTTCAGAACTGCAAACTCCAAAACACAGAAAGTGGAAAATGCCACGCCAAAAAAAATCCCATGAACGATTAAAGAAGGGGTGCTGAATTCTGAAGGGTTCTAGGAGTGAGGCAAAGAGGATCTGAAGCATGGTTGAGGAATGTAGGATGTGCAATGTGTGACAAAGCCAAAACAGCCACAGGCAGACCCAATGCCAGGAAAATATTTCCTCTAACATAAAATACACTAGGGAAACCTTTCCCTAATCATTTAATCCAATCCTTTCCGATTTTCATTTTGTCTGTCTTTGAACCAGTATGTAAGGCAACACTTTTGACTGTTTTAAAAAGCAAAAAGAAATCCTTTCCTTGTCTCAGGGTGGAAGGAATACTCTGTAATGCGTGCAATGCAAGTCCATTGCATACATCTGAATCCACTTGTACAAAGTAATGTCCAGCAAAGTACTGTTTAGATTCACTTTTCAGGGCATGAAATCCAAACTCTGATCACTGTATATACTCAAATGAACTAACCTAGTCATATTGGTGTGGTTATTAAAAATTTATAGTTTCAGAAAAATGTTGGTAGTAAAAGATTTGTGCGAACACTACAAATCAACTTATGGGTTCAGAGCTAGGAGAAGTAGTAAACCAATGCCATGTCTAATGATTCAATATCATGTTGAATTTCATAAATTGTCTTCAAGAAGAATACCTAAAGCATCAAATATAATTTACAGTTTCAAACAGACCAAACCATCTGCAGGTTCTGTAAGAAAATAGTACGCAGCGGAAGATAACAACAAAACGCAAGTACACGATGGAAAGCTGGAGAGAATACAAAAGTTCTGATATACCAAACTGCTGATACAACTGATGGTTGGCTGTCCACCCGTGCGCTCTACAGACAGAGCTTCGATGGTGATCTAGACAGATGCTGGACGGAGGACTATGAGCGTGAAGAACTGGTGATCTGATGATAGGGGGTGGCCACTTATATAGTGTAAGTGGTTGACGGTCGGCCCTGTAATAGGCAGTCGGCCTAATAGACAGTCGGCCTGGAAGACCACCGACCCTTCAGAAAACATGCCGGCGGGCAGATGAAGGATCGCGCATAGGTCATACCGTCGGGCCTGGGGCTACCGGCAGCCCCCGGACCCTGCCGCTGGGGGCTTTGCCCCCAGACCCCCACCGGGGGCCTGCGCCCCCCGGACCCCCTGCTATCGGGGGGGCTATCGCCCCCCCGAACCCCCCCTTTTTGCAGACGGGTATCTACTCTTGGCTCCTAAGCCGTCTCATAACCATCTGGTCTACTCTAAGACCCCTTCCAGTGTCTAAACTAGGGATCCCTCCCAATATCCGATACCCATCATGGCTTCTCCTCATATGGGGGCCTTACAACATTGGGTACACAGAATATTGGTGGGTTACATGAGAGGTGGACATTTGAGCTAACTCTAACAGGTTCATCAAGTAAGACATTTCACTCAAAAAAACCATTAATCCAAGATCCTCTTTCTACAACCAATGTTTTTTAGTTTTGTATAGTTATGCAACACTCGAGTTAAAACATTCCAGTGACATGTTCTCCAAATTGTTAAACTGGTAATAGCGTTGAATTTGATACCAGGTGGTACAGGATTGTAAATTTAGTGAATCACAGGACTGTACACAGTTTCTGCATTTGTTCCAAATCAAACGCTTTCTACCATGAAACCGAATTCTTCTCCCAGAAGTTTACAAAAGCAATGATGAAGGTTAATCATATGCCAAAAATACCCTCAAATATCAAGCCTCTGTGCAATTAGATAAATGTCCTTCAAAGAAAGGTAGCAATCTATCCAGTTCGAATGCGCTTAAATTCTGTGTCAGGAACACTTCCATATTCTCCCAAACCTTTCAAAGGCTGTGCTTCCTGGATGCTCACCTGCATACAACCATAGAAATATCAAGAAAATTTAGATACAAAAACCTTTAGTTGTGCAGAACCCAAAGATTCAGGTGATGTATCATGAGATGCAGATAACTTGGCATTCATGTACAAATCTCCAGACATTGATATGTGATGAATTTCTGTTGGTCAGAAGATAATACCTCATCCAAAATATCTACTTCACAAAGTTCGCACACCGATAAAGACAACGGGGTGCATTTAGCACTTTACGTAAAGATTTTGAACAAGCAGCAAACAGTAAACCATACACTGGCTGTCTGGTGAAGATGGTTGGCAAGCATTTTTACAGTTTCATCTGGCACAACAGCATATCTTTCGGAGGGTGGGATCCAGTTTGCAAAAGCTGCAGAAATTTAAGAGCTTTCATCAGAGTGTCACATTTTAGGTCGTCACATTCAGAGAGAAAGTTCCAAGCAGCACCACCATGTGAGTGAATAGAATTTCTCACTCATTCAACAGAAAACCAGCTAGAAGTTTGTTTCTACAAGGATGAATCTTCATGCCGTGCAATAAGCAATTGGGGACACTTATTTTTTCCGATGGAAATCATTTCAAGAAAGACAGAAAACACTGAACCTTTTGCAAGACATGAGTCTTCAGCAAACACTTTCTTTTGCACCCAAATCTAGAGATGGAATATGCATTTTCTGAAAGGGTCTTTTCCACATAGTACTACTTTGAGACCATTCATTCGAGTCAAACCTGCATTTTTTGTTGATTGAGAACTTTCAATTCCTGCACATGCATCACCATCTGCACTCAATGACACTATCATCTTCGGTAGAGCCCTGGTTTTGAAGCAATAGAAAAACCATATATTACCCCTTCAAATTGTTTCAGATAGAATGTGTCTTAGCTGCAAAATTAAGTTCTCATAGAAAATATTGCAAATAAAACTTTCGTAGGCAACGATAGAATGAGCTAAACATTTGTCTGCATTAAAAATTACACACTTTGTTACAAAATACATAGGGATGTCTTGGCTCCTGAAGGGAGATAGCTGCCACTATCAAAAGCATGGACCAAGGGAGCTTCTTGAAGCAATTAGATTCGAATTTTATATTTCTAATGTGATAACAGACCTTGGACTGCTGACAATTCTTCTAATTGAATAGAAAACGTTGAGACTCCTTTCCCTATGGCATTTAGTAGAAACAAATCCTTGGAAGAAGAATGACAAAGTTCCCTTAGAAAAGGAGTAGAAGGAATGAAGTATCAACAATGACACAATGTCCTAAAGAATTATCAACAAAAGAAGCAAACTTTTTATTAGTGTAACAATATGGCTACTAAGGATGGCTATCTTTCCATGCTTTGTAAGGTGATGTCTAAGGCTTTTGTCCTAAATTTCTCGTGTATTTCTAAGCAGTCACAGGATGATTCCAAACTTCTCTAACCCAATGATGAGGAAGAGCACTCACTTCAATATAGAACTCAAACATGTCAAGTTCAAGAGAAGTAAATATAGTATCATGAGCTCTTTTAGGATTGTTGGAGAGAGGAAGAGAGAGAGAGAGAGAGAGGGGTTTACAAGACTAGGAATAGATAAGATAGATAGGTGAAATCAGACCATATGCCATAGCACCTTATTCAATTGTATACTGTGACACCTCAATGTGTGCCACAAAAAACATAGGTTCCTTCAATTTATTGTTGAACATGATCCATTTATGGTCTTGACAAAGCTCATTTTGGGCTTTGTGAGATGACTCTTGGAAAGCCATGATTCCTGCATGGATGCCAAATTTGGAAATAAAGCTGGGCTTTCCATGTCTGTGAACTACATTTAATGTGCATCCTTACATTTCAAGGGCATTCCAAGTGGCCATGACCAGAACATTTGCACTCAAGGCACCATGAAACACCTCGTACTTGAGCCTGTTAGAACATGAAGTCAATTTGAGTGTGTTTTAGTGTGTTCTACTAGGAGTTCTAGTAGAGTCTTATGTGTGAGTGCCACGTGTCATATTGGGAGATATCCCATATACACTTTGGTATTCTAGTGTGTGTCCTATCCTATATAAGATTGTACTTGTGTGTCACATCTACACACATTAAGGAGTCTACATCAAGCTTTATCAATGTGAGTCTTTCCATTTTGGTCTATTGCTCATTTCCATTTCCTTTCACTTTCATTATGTTTCCATTTGATTATTATCTTCTCTCTCCCTAGCCTACCCTCCTTCTCTCCTTATCCCTCTCCACCATGTTCCTTCATGTGGTATCAGAGCCATCCTTCCTCCTCCCTTTCTTACTTCCTCCATCCTTCTCCTAGTCCTTTCCCTCTTGGTCCTTGCTCTTCCAAGGGATTGAGGTGAGGGAGGTCAAGAAAGAGGAGCTACTCTCCCTCTTTCCCCTTGAAAGGCAGTCGTTCTTCCTTCACCCTTGGCATCTCCATGAGCTGCTAATCTACATCGACTTTGGAGCTATTTTCGTGGAGTTGATTTATGGAGCTGCTACATGATTTGCAATGGATTTTTGCTGTGACCATCGGCCTTGATTTTGCTGCAGATTTGTGCTTAGATTTGGAGCAACTTGGTCACCATTCTTGTGGGCATTAGTCCTCATCTTCGTAGAGGAAAAGACAGCTAGTTTTTTGCTCAAAAGCAGCCCGTTTTTTGCTCAAAGACAGCTTGTTTTTGCTATTTTGGGGGCGTTTTTGTGAAGGAAATAGTTGCTTACTATTGTGGAGACGTTTCTACTACTAGTCGCCCTAAAAACGACCTCATTTGGAGCCCTTTTTTGAAGAAACAACCTACTTAAAGAGTGCTACTATTCACGCCTCAAGAATGCCGCCATATGCCTGTAAGAGATTACAAAGATATGGTGTTGTAGGCATAAAGTCAACCCTATGGTTGACCAGTAGTACTTGGGTACTATATATACCAAGTGCTTGTATTGTTTCATTTGAACATTTCTCTTGGAGCTTTCGTGTGTGTGCACTCTTGCTCACTTGTGTTCACAACCTGTCTCTACTTTGTTCCTACATTTGGTATCAGAGCGCTTCCGTCTCTAGAGCCCATTCCCGCGCTTGCTTCTAGACTCCCGCAAGATTGGTGCTCATGTGCGCGTTCCTGGTTCTCACATTCAGCTCTCCAGCTTTTGCTTGAGGTAGCTCCAACAATTCAGCGGCTGTTTTTTGAACTTTTGAGGTCCGATTTCGACGTTTTTTTGAAATTTCAGAGCTGCTCGCACACAAACAAATCTGTCCTGCACCATTTCAGGCGGGATTTTTTTTTCCTTTTTTTTTTTCGTCCATACGGATCTGTCCATACAGTTCCGCAACAGTGCCGCACGTCCGTACAACTTGTCAGAACCTGATTTCAAGCCCGTACGACTTGTTAGAAGGCGATTCGAGCAGTTTTTCGGCCGTTTTTCGGGAATTTTTCTCAGATCTGGACCTTTTCCAGCTCCAATCTCTCCCGAATGTGTTCCAACAGCTCCAGGCGTCTCCATACTTCTCTAGGCTCTTCTCTAGATGTGTATTGTGTTCAAAAGTACTCCCGACAGCTTCATTTAGCTCCAAACAGCTCACTTCAGCTCCTTTGTCATCTCCAGCTTGCCCACACAGTCAGTGGACTGTTCTGCAGGTGTTTTGGGCCAAGGTGCATTTTCAATAAGTGTTTTGAGCTGTGTATTTCGTTTCGGGACTGTTTTTGCAACCCATACTCTTGCACTCTCATGTGCATTTGCAGATACTCTGCATTGTTGGGTGCATTTGCAGTTACTTTACAGTTGTGGATGCTTTTGAGCTCTGTTGGATGCATTTGAGCACTCGTGGGTGTGCTCTTTCAGATTTGGGTTGTGCATTTTCAGTTTGGGATTGCACTTTAGATTGCAGCAGAGTGTAGTGATTGGTTGATGCCATTTTTGTAGTGATTGCATTGTGCAGTCAGTGGCATTTCAGAGCAGCCAGTCGTACTTTGCATTTGAAACCAGTATTAGTTTGGGATTTGCAAGCACATTTGCAGCCAGTTGCACTTTTGGGATTTGCAGTTCTTTTTGCAAGCACATTTGAAGCTTGTGGGTATCTCATTTTGCATCATGTTGACTCTTTCAAACAGTTTTGGCAATTTGTCCGAGGGTAACAAGCTGGATGGACCAAACTATGCCTTGTGGTCATTCATGCTTAAGAACATCTTGGTTGGTAAGGGCTTGTGGGATATTGTTAGTGGGGATGAGGTAAGGCTAGCAGCGTCATCTACATCCAGCACAACTTCTTCATGTCAGACTATAGGCAGACAGCAAACTGCTACAGTCCCTCCTGCTAGTCCCATAGCATCGACGGAGGAGCAGAAGAAGTTTGACCACCGCAGTGTCCAAACCATGTTTTTGATTGCCACAAATGTGAAGAGGCACATTATGAAGACTATCAAGTCGTGCAAGGATGCAAAGGCAGCATAGGAAAGATTGGCAAACATGTATCATGTTAAGAATGAGGCAAGAGCCATTGCCTTGACAAATCAGCTCAAGGATCCCGAGATGCAGGAAGGCCATGCCATCACTGATCATATTGCCAGGATCACTGATCTGCGTGGTCACCTCGTAAGTATTGATGAGGAAATAGAAGACAAGAAGCTCGTCTCTATTACTCTCAATAGCTTACCGCCCTCATATGGCACATTCGTCACTTCATTGACCATTGTTCTCAAGGCAGCCCCACTCTCGTTCGATGAGTTAGTTGGGCTTTTGTTGCAGGAAGAGGAGAGATGCTCAAATTTTGCCAAAGCCTCTCGTCAAGGTGAGCAAGCGCTTGCCATGGGTGGAAAGGGCAACAAAAAAAGTTTGAGCCAAAACACAGCCATACAACTCAGCCCAAGGAGGGAAATGCAAGCTGTTCAAGCAAAAATCAAAAAAAGGGCAAATGCAATTATTGCAAGAAGCCAGGGCATTACATCGCAGAGTGTCAGAAAAGGATTGCCAATGAAAAGAAGAGGCAAAGGGACAGCTCTAGCAGTAATTTTGTTGCTCCCACTGAAACTCGTGCTTCATATGCACATGGTGAAGCTCATCTTGCCCAAGGTGATAGAGATTTTGTGTTTGCTGCATTTAATGAGAAGATGGATGCCAGGGGGGATTTGAATGCTGAAAATCAATCAGGGGATGCTTCCCTTGTTGCAAGTGATACATGGTATATCGACAGTGGTGCTACTAAGCACATGACTCCTCGCTAGAAGTGGTTTGAGAGCATCACACCTATTCATGGCAGACAGGTTACGTGTGCCAATGATGCTTCTCAAGACATCATCGGAATTGCGCACATCCCCATTCAGCTTGATAATGGGAAAGTTAAATATATCCAAGATGTTTGGTATGTTCCAGATTTGAGGCAAAATCTGATTTCAGTTTCAAATATTGCCCATGATCAACATATGTTGGTCGAATTTCAAGATAACCAATGCACGATCAAGGATCCAAAGAAAGGTATGAGGTTGTAGCAACAGGCATATATGACAGAGGCTTATACAAGCTTGATGCTCAGCCTTATGAGCAAAAGGTATTGGCTGTAGCAAACACTTCCCAAGCTGATTTATGGCATGCCAAAATGTCCATCACAGGGCATTGTCCTACTTGTACAACAATAATATGACTCAGGGAATGCCAAAATTACAGCAACCAGCAAATGAAGCGTGTGAGGGATGTGCACTTGGAAAATTGTATCGGTTGCCATTCAGTAAACAAGGCAAGAATTGGGTCAAGGCAACCAGAGTGTTGCAGATAGTGCACAGTGATGTATGTGGCCCCATGACTATTCCCATGCATAGAGGAGCAAGGTACTTTGTGACCTTTATAGATGAGTTCTCCAGGTTCACATGGCTTTTTTTCATGAAGGAAAAATCTGAGGTGTTCAATTGGTTTCAGGAGTTCAAAGCTATGGCTGAGAACCAAACCAATTCTAGAATTGGAACACTCAACTTAGATAGAGGGGGAGAGTACATGTCACATGCATTCCAAGGATTTTTGAAGCAGCATGGGATTAAACATCACTTGACATGCCCTTACACATCACAGCAGAATCCACTCCCTGAGAGGAAGAATCGTACTCTCATGGAAATGACGAGATGCATGCTGAAATTCAAGAGAAGACAAAGGTTTTTTGGGGAGAAGCAGTTGTGACAGCCACTTATATTCAGAATAGATGCCCTACCAAATCTTTGGTTCATGTGACTCCATTTGAGGCTTTCTATGGCTTTAAGCCAAAGGTTAGTCATGTCAGAATTTTTGGCTCAGTGGCATATGCTTTGGTTCCAGATGCGCATCAAACAAAGCTTGATGACAAGAGTGTCAAACTCATTTTCGTCGGGTATAGCACTGAAAGCAGGGGATTACCAGGAAGGTAATAATCTGCAGAGATGTTCTCTTTGCTGAGAATGAGTGCATGCAGCCCGCTAGTGCAAACTTGCCACCATACGATGACACCTCTTTGGACATCATCCAGTTTGAGGATGATGAGACGGAGTCTCATGATGCTTCCCCTTCTACTTCTCATAGTTCAGATGGCTTGCCACATGTTGAGGATGGCTCTCCCTCAAATGTTTCAGATTTGCAACCAATTAATGAGAATAGACAGCCTCATGTTTGGAGGCATTATCAACGTCGTGAGGCGACTAAAGATGTTGATGCAGCTCCGAGTGGTACAGCAGAGAAATCTATTCCACATTGGGCAAGGTTGACCATTCAAGATGCTAAGGATCAGCCTACTTTGGGGAAAACCAGGGCCAGCACTCAGAAAAATCAGAAAAAGGTCAATTTTGCTTTGATGACCTCAGTGATGGAAGCTGAAAATGAGCCTCAGAGCTTCAAGGATGCTCAGCATAATCCGGCATGGCAGAAAGCTATGGAAGCTGAGATTAAATCCATTGAGAAGAATGCCACATGGGACTTGGTTGATGCACCCATTGGGAAAAATGTGGTTGGCACGATATGGATTTATAAGGTGAAATACCATTCAGATGGCACAGTTGAGAAATACAAAGCCCGTTTGGTTGCCAAGGGGTATGCACAAGAGGAGGGGATAGATTATGAGGAGACTTTTGCTCCAATGGCCAAGATGACCACCATTCGTTCTATCATCTCTCTTGCTGCATTTTATGGTTGGTCAGTGTACCAGATGGATGTCAAGACCGCTTTACTCAATGGAGATCTTAAAGAGGAGGTCTATGTACATCAGCCCCAAGGTTTTGAGGTGAAGGGACAAGAGCACAAGGTATGCAAGCTCATGAAGGCTCTATATGGGCTGAAGCAAGCACCTCATGCGTGGTATCAGAAGACACATCAGTTTTTGCTGTCCCAAGGCTTTGTAAACACTCATACAAAGCCAAATCTGTATGTTCTGCAGCAAAAATCATAATTGGTCATGGTTGTACTATATGTGGATGACATTATACTCACTGGCAGTGATTTGCAGCAAATTACAGCAGTGCAGTCTGCTTTATGTCACAACTTTGACATGACAGATTTGGGCCTATTGCACTATTGTCTTGGCATTGAGTTTTGGCAGACCCATGATGGGATCTCTATGTCACAGACAAAGTATTCGAAGGGGCTGTTGCAGAAATTTAAAATGGAGAACTGTAAGCCTATGGCTACTCCATTGGAAAAGGGACTCAAGCTGAGTAAGCATGATATTGCTAAAAAGTTTGATGGCACTTTGTACAGGCAGTTGGTTGGCAGTTTGATATATCTATGCTCCACACGGCCTGATATTGCCTATGCCACAGTGCTTTTGAGCCAGTTCATGCATTGTCCCACGATCACACATTGGAATGCAGCAAAGAGGGTTCTCAGATATGTCCATTGCACTCACTCTCTTGGCTTGCATTATGCTTCAGATTGTGATCTAAAGCTGAGTGGTTTCACCAACTCAGATTGGTTAGGGGACATTGACGACAGAGGGTCCACTACTGGCTATTGCTTCTCATTGGGTTCAGCCTGTATCTCATGGCTCAGTAAGAAGCAAGAGCGAGTCTCTCTTTCCTCCAGTGAAGCAGAGTACAAAGCTGCAAATTCAGCCACTAGAGTTAATGTGGTTAAGGAAGCTTTTGCATGACTTGCATCATGCACAGGATGGCAAAGCAAACTCTATCTTCTGTGACAGCCAGAGTTGCATTGCCATAGCCAACAATCCTGTCTTTCATGCTCGCATGAAACACATTGAAAATCATTATCATTATGTACGGGATTTTATTTCTAATGGCTTCATTGATCTCATCTATTGTCCATCTGAGGACAATGTGCCGGATATCTTCACCAAAGCCCTGTCAAGAGATCTTTTCTTATGACATCGACATGGCTTGGGGATCAGAGACATTCTCACAATGTCAAGGGGGGTTGTGAAGTGATTCACAATGACATTGTTTTCATGTACTCCCATAGGTTGCAACATTTAAAGTAGACATGGAGTATTTCAAAGCGGGAATTGTCATTGAAAAGTTTTATTGTAAAAACTTTCAAACTTGGCAAATCAACAAGCTAAGGCTTATGCTTATGAAGGAAGGTGTGTGGAAGGTAGTTAGTGGCAAAGACAATAAACCTGAATTTGTTGAAAAGAAACTTCTAGCGTGGGAAGTTAACTCTCAACGAAAAAGTCTTTCTATCAATGTTTGGGTTTTTTGGATGACGTTATTCATCACTTGGATTTTGATGACACTGCACATGAATTGTGGTACAAGCTAGAGCACTTATTTGACAACAAAATTATCAATTCCAAAGTATTTCTTAGACAGTAATTCTTCATGCTCCATATGAAGCATGAAGCTTCTCTTAATGCTCACTTGAATCATATGGAATCCCTCATCACCCGACTTGCTGCTTTGAAGGCCCCTGTTGGGAAAGATGATCAGGTGGTTGTCCTCCCAAAGATTGCATCTATGATGCATTCTCCCAAGTTCCAGCTTCACTTAAGAATATCGAGCTTGCAAGCTTTGAATATACCGACAAAAGGCAAGGATCATTTAAAAGACACATTGATACCTAGTAGATCCACCTCATCTCTTGCATTAGCTTGAGAAAACGTGCCACTAGAGGAATGTCTGCATTTCTCCATCACTGGTGTTGGAACTGAATGATGCTCGCATGTAGGGCAGAAGCAAATTTTTTGCTTCGCCCTTCGTGCACGCATGCTACGATAGCGGACCTGCAGTAGATGATGAGGACTCCTTACGTGAATTGCCCTCTTTTTGTCAAAGGCACACCTTGTAGGGAGTCCAGCTATTGTGAGTGCGCTTGTGACAAGTGCATCATTCCAAAGGAGCCATAAAAGTAGACTCTCAGTTTCAGAGGGATGGGGATGAGAAATTTGGCTCTCTTTGTTGAAGTGTTGTACTTTGAACTAAGAGTGAGCATTCCGAATCTCTTTGAATGCTTAGCGCATCTTTCAACAAGAAGGAGATGCTTGCGTGGGAGGTCTCTTCACCAAATGCATGTCTTTCAATTCCAGTCTGGTAAATGAAGATTCGAAGCCACTGTGGCGCTATTCAATTTTTGTCTCACATCACTCGAGGACTGAGCCCAACAAGTTATAATATAGATTCTAGCGAGTACTTGAGGATTGAGCTTGACAAGTTGAACATAGAACCTGCATTGAGGATATTCCTTAGTATCGTGATATCATACCAACACTTCGTGTAGCACGGGATATTTCCTTTGATGGAATGGTATTTGATTTCATGTTTTGTCTCTAAGCAAGAGTAATACACATTTGGTTTGACTATTTATCAAAGTCATACTTCCATGAATTTTGGAAAAATTTCCTAGATGAGACAAAACCCAAGTTACAACAAAGATATTCAACTTTTATGCTAAAGATATATGGAGCTATATTCCTATGATCGGCAATATCGGATGTATTTTACAACTCACAAGCGGTAATTGAAGAGAGAGTTTCTCTTGCAATGCTTCTCTCAATCATGAACGAATGCACAAGGATGTCCATGAGGAGCAGACATTATATTCCAAGGGTAAGAAGCCATTCAAACCTTTCAAATGTATGTATTGTAAGAATCTTGGTCATATGTGTGTGGCTCCATGTCGCCTTGTTTTGAAGCTAGGAGGGGGACGTATTGTGGGAGCCATGTATTGGATTTGATAGGGTCTCTTTATCACGCTTGACCCAATTCCAGGATGTTAGTGTATTCCTAGACCTATGCTGAGGTCATGTAGCCATGCTGAGACGTGATCTTTTGAGTCATGTTGAGTCTCAAGCCATGAGAGTTCTTGTATCAAACCTATGAACACGCTCAGCAGACTTTAGCCTCTGAGTTATATGGGATGCACAGATTAGTAGTCAATCATTGTCATGTTCTGTTCTTGGTTCCATTCCAGTAGTCCCTCACCTTTACTTCATGGGGGGGTGTTAGAACATGAAGTCAAGTTGAGTGTGTTTTAGTGTGTTCTACTAGGAGTTCTATATCTTTTATGCTAAAGATATATGGAGCTATATTCCTATGATCGGCAATATCGGATGTATTTTACAACTCACAAGCGGTATTTGAAGAGAGAGTTTCTCTTGCAATGCTTCTCTCAATCATGAACGAATGCACAAGGATGTCCATGAGGAGCAGACATTATATTCCAAGGGTAAGAAGCCATTCAAACCTTTCAAATGTATGTATTGTAAGAATCTTGGTCATATGTGTGTGGCTCCATGTCGCCTTGTTTTGAAGCTAGGAGGGGGACGTATTGTGGGAGCCATGTATTGGATTTGATAGGGTCTCTTTATCACGCTTGACCCAATTCCAGGATGTTAGTGTATTCCTAGACCTATGCTGAGGTCATGTAGCCATGCTGAGACGTGATCTTTTGAGTCATGTTGAGTCTCAAGCCATGAGAGTTCTTGTATCAAACCTATGAACACGCTCAGCAGACTTTAGCCTCTGAGTTATATGGGATGCACAGATTAGTAGTCAATCATTGTCATGTTCTGTTCTTGGTTCCATTCCAGTAGTCCCTCACCTTTACTTCATGGGGGGGTGTTAGAACATGAAGTCAAGTTGAGTGTGTTTTAGTGTGTTCTACTAGGAGTTCTATATCTTTTATGCTAAAGATATATGGAGCTATATTCCTATGATCGGCAATATCGGATGTATTTTACAACTCACAAGCGGTATTTGAAGAGAGAGTTTCTCTTGCAATGCTTCTCTCAATCATGAACGAATGCACAAGGATGTCCATGAGGAGCAGACATTATATTCCAAGGGTAAGAAGCCATTCAAACCTTTCAAATGTATGTATTGTAAGAATCTTGGTCATATGTGTGTGGCTCCATGTCGCCTTGTTTTGAAGCTAGGAGGGGGACGTATTGTGGGAGCCATGTATTGGATTTGATAGGGTCTCTTTATCACGCTTGACCCAATTCCAGGATGTTAGTGTATTCCTAGACCTATGCTGAGGTCATGTAGCCATGCTGAGACGTGATCTTTTGAGTCATGTTGAGTCTCAAGCCATGAGAGTTCTTGTATCAAACCTATGAACACGCTCAGCAGACTTTAGCCTCTGAGTTATATGGGATGCACAGATTAGTAGTCAATCATTGTCATGTTCTGTTCTTGGTTCCATTCCAGTAGTCCCTCACCTTTACTTCATGGGGGGGTGTTAGAACATGAAGTCAAGTTGAGTGTGTTTTAGTGTGTTCTACTAGGAGTTCTATATCTTTTATGCTAAAGATATATGGAGCTATATTCCTATGATCGGCAATATCGGATGTATTTTACAACTCACAAGCGGTATTTGAAGAGAGAGTTTCTCTTGCAATGCTTCTCTCAATCATGAACGAATGCACAAGGATGTCCATGAGGAGCAGACATTATATTCCAAGGGTAAGAAGCCATTCAAACCTTTCAAATGTATGTATTGTAAGAATCTTGGTCATATGTGTGTGGCTCCATGTCGCCTTGTTTTGAAGCTAGGAGGGGGACGTATTGTGGGAGCCATGTATTGGATTTGATAGGGTCTCTTTATCATGCTTGACCCAATTCCAGGATGTTAGTGTATTCCTAGACCTATGCTGAGGTCATGTAGCCATGCTGAGACGTGATCTTTTGAGTCATGTTGAGTCTCAAGCCATGAGAGTTCTTGTATCAAACCTATGAACACGCTCAGCAGACTTTAGCCTCTGAGTTATATGGGATGCACAGATTAGTAGTCAATCATTGTCATGTTCTGTTCTTGGTTCCATTCCAGTAGTCCCTCACCTTTACTTCATGGGGGGGTGTTAGAACATGAAGTCAAGTTGAGTGTGTTTTAGTGTGTTCTACTAGGAGTTCTAGTAGAGTCTTATGTGTGAGTGCCACATGTCATATTAGGAGATATCCCATGATTGTACACATCAAGGAGTCTACATCACGCTTTATCAGTGTGAGTCTTTCCATTTTTGTCTATTGCTCATTTCCATTTCCTTTCACTTACTTGGATGCGTCAATTTTACGAGCAAAAACCTATGAGCAGGTTTATCCGAGCGTGTTTTTCAAGAGATTTTTAAAAATGTTTTTCTTTAGGAAACATGGTTTTTACACTTTTATTTTCACTAGAACTAGATCCCTTTATCATAAAAATATATAGACTAGTCACTCATTCATTTTTACACAACATAATTTTCTTATTTAGAGACATCCCTTTGTACCCCTGTTATTACCTTAAAAAAGTGTTGATTCCTTTAAGAAACATTCCTCATAATCACTCTCAATGTAATAATACTATGCATATATAATTACTTATTAACACATTTATATCATATGGCAATATCTTTTTAGTGTTTTTATAGCATATTTATGGACATGTTTCTAAAGAAGTTTAAATTACTATAAATAAGTATTAACTTGGGCTTATATATCACTCTCATAAAATACATGTAATATTTAATACTATATATGAAAGATTTTCCAAAATATAACTCCATAGATGTGCTCAAATGGGGTGTTCCGATCAATTTGAGTGGTTGAATGACTATATTTGGACATTGGATATGAAAGTTATGTCACTTTTAAAAGTGCTGTCCAAGGTAGTTTCGCCAGCGAAACTACCTTGGAAGACTTGCTTCAAAGGGGTTTCGCTGGCGAAACTACCTAGATGGCTTGCTTCAATGAGTTTTCTTTGAAGAAACTCTTTCATGAAGATAGGTTGAGAGAGGGTTTTCAATGTCACCCCCTATTAAGTAAAAGTTGTAAGAAGGATCATAAGGGAATTTTCATAGAGAAGTCTACTCTACATGTGGGTTTCTTCAAAAGCCATCCCATTATGCTCTCACCATTCCTACAGATTCACCTAAAGATTTTTGTATAAAATAGGCATTGCTATAATACTTTGCATATTTCTAAGTGAAACTATGTTTTCTTCTGATCGATTTTTGCCATATTTATGCATAGTTGGAAGCCTTTTTTTTCCGTCGCTCGGACGCTCGGAAGATTTCGCTCAGAAAATGCTCGTCCCCCACTTTCAGTATGTTTCCATTTGAGTATTATCTCCTCTCTCCCTAGCCTACTCTCCCTAGTCTCTGATTATGTTTTCATTTGAGTATTATGTTTCCTTTCACTTTCATTATGTTTCCGTTTGAGTATTATGTTTCCTTTCACTTTCATTATGTTTCCATTTGACTATTATCTTCTCTCTCCCTAGCACACTCTCTTTCTCTCTCCCTCTCCCTCTCCACCATGTTCCGTTAGAGCCTCAAAAGATGAAACTTTCTTAGCTTTGTCAGAAATGTTTGGCATAAGCTCACTTTACCACTAAAGAGTGAAAAGGATGTACATAGAGGAGAACACGTCCCAAATCTATAAACAAATACAAAGAATTAGTTCTTCCAAAGACATAAGCCAGTCAGCAGTCTCAATCCCATTTCTCAGTACAACACTACATGGTGAGATCATATCACAAGCCTCTCTTCTCTCCTCAGCTCAATGCCAATCCCTCTACCCTCCATCCTCACCTTCCTCCTCGCCAGTTGTATCCATTGGTGATGGCTTATAATTTCTTCTATCGGCGGAATTTCTCCTCTTTGCTCTCATTGGTTCTCCTCCTATCTCCTGTAACCATTCTACCGCTCAATCTTGTAATGACTTTGGATATCCAACTACACCGATGTCCCATCATCCTCTTAATCTCCGGTGGCATCATAATTACTCCATGTGCACCTCTATGATGTACTCTAAACTGGTGGCTCGTCCTAGTGGCCTTCGGGTTAGATCACCTTGGATGCGATATTGTCTGTCATCATCTCTAGCTATTCCGATGACCTCGTGCTTGATTGATCAATTAGTGGGGTCACCTAGCCATGCCAATATATTGAAGTTAACATGGTAGCATAGGTCACATGTCATCTCTTATACATGGTCTCTTTTGGTCAAAGACCTTTGTTCATACCTTGTACAAGGTCTCTTATGATCAAGTTCTTCAGGTCATGCTTATACCAATGGATGACCTTTAAAATCCCCTATAACACTGAGTGTAAAATCAAATAATGGAAGGCAAAAATTAGCAATCACACACTTAGCACTGTTGCTCCTTCCCCGCCACCTTCTACTTGTTGTTGTCCCTCCCCCCCCCCCCCCCTTGTTCTACCCCTGCCTCCCTCCTCCCCCCTGTGCCTTCCCACCAAATCCTCCTCCACTATCTCCACTCCTCAGCCCCTCCCTTCCTCCTCTGCTACCTTTGCCCTCCCCATGCCTCCCTTTATCCCTTGTTGCCATTGCCCCCCCACTCATCCCTTCCTGCCAACTGTCCATGTCCCCCCATGGACTTCGCTGAGAAATAGAGGACCTAGCAATTGAAGGAGAAAGATGAGAAATAGAGGGAGCACTTCCAACCCAAGCGCCAATTTCAAGGATTTGCCTCGGCCAACCATGACCACTTTGCTTGCATATTATACATGGAAATTATGAGACTAATTAAACTCAGAAAACAGTCAGCCTCAGAATACTATGAACCCACAGCCCACACTCCTAAGCTTCCATCAAGAACAACAGCTCATAATTCCTGAAAGCTGCAACAGCGCCTCCTCTCCCTCTCTATCAGTATTCAGAAATCTCCCACGATCAAATCAACATAAGATCACAACCATGTCAAATAGGCTTTCGATTCCTTTAGGATAGCTTCTCTTCCCTCACAAAGTAGAAGATCAGTGATTGACGAACATCTGCAGCAAGCATCAATTGCCTAGCTCCTTTAGGACAACCATCATCGATGAAGGTCACGATCCATTGCGCCTTAGCCTACAATTCCTTGGTCCCTCTATCTCTTTGCATACGGAGTTCATGGAGTCTCTGTCGCCCAAAATCCTTCAGCTAGCAGACAACGATACACGGCTATGCCTTAAGCTGTGCTAATCCATAGATCATCACCAACTACACACAAACCCAACAGAAGACACTTCCAGCAATAGCCCTGCTGCCTTCATTTCTCACGGAGAGACTAGCTCACACTTATAGCGTCACCCGCACAGCCACATAGCTTCCTCAATCAGAAAAAAACAGAGCCCTTCCATATGATCTCAGCCAGACCACGATTCTCTGCATCAGCTCTAACGTGCAAACAACGATTGTCCTACCTACGTAGTAGCTATGCTCAGCCAACGAACAATAGCTCGTAATCTCTGGAGATCCCCAGCGCCAAGGTCTTCTCAGCGCACACACCCTCTTTCATCTACGAGAGCCCCTTCATATTTCGTCGTTCAGCCTCCTCTTCTCGGAGCCCCCCTTGCATCGTAGATCCTTCCAGCGTAAAACCGAATCAGCTCTCAGCCGCCATCTCCACGTAGCTCCAGCTCACAGCCTAGAAGCTCCCCTTCATCCATCACGTAGCCACCTTTGCATGAGCAGGATGCCTTCCCAATCAGTCCAGCCACCTCAGCCTAATTTGCCACCTCATCAATGACATTTTACCACTCTCAAGACATTTCCCCCAAATCACATTAAATGCACATTTTGGACCTTTAGTCACACAATTCCCACACACAATAGCATGCACATTAAAGCTTGCATGCAACCCCGTACACACACATGAAAAGCCCTTTGACATGGACACCATAACATATCAAATTCCTGTAACATGCAAGTGCACAGTGACTCAGGAAAATATAAAAAAACTCTTCATGACTTGACTTTACATGACCCCAAAAACATTTCGCTTGATCACACACTGGACACCCTTGCTCTGGAAGTCTGGTACAACCACATTGCATTTCATCATTTCCCATGAAGTCCCTGCAAAACACACTTTATTGTCTCAAAAAAAACTATACATCAGTCCATCATGCTTGTGAAAGAAAAATCCACAAATGCCAAAAGCCCACACCTACCCTAGATGTGTACAGCTATGTGCCTACCCATAGCTATACACAGTGCTCAAAAACTTGATACAGGTTTTATCCTATCATTTTGCCCACCCCCAGTCTTTAGACATTTATGTCTTGCAGATAGGTGTATATAAGATTTGCATTTCTTTAGAGATATCCTCATCCATGAGGTCTTCCGGCTTGTCTGGTTTCATCACAGTAGGTCCACAGCTGCCTATACTCATGATCCTATGAAAGTATTTCTTTAGTCTGAAGCCATTGACTCTATTCTTATGCTGCTGACCATCCAAATCCTCAAGTTGATATGAGCCATTTTTGAATTTCTTCGTCACACGAAAAGGTCCATCCCATTTGGTCACAAATTTCTTCTTGAAGGTAGAAACCAGACTACTGTTGTATCTCAAAACTAGATCACCCTCCCCGATTTTCTTATCCCTGAACTTCCTGTTTGCTCTCTTCTGATTCTCCTCTTGAATTAAAGCATAATGTTCCACCGCCTTTTGTCTGTCTAGTTGTGCTTCCTGCAAATCCAATAACCGGTTCTGGAAAGTAGAATTTGAATCCTCGTTTATCTTCATTAACATCTGTAATGCAGGAATTTCTACTTCCAAGGGTAATAGAGCTTCTTTCCCATAAACAAGATGAAATGGTGAAAACTGGGTGCCTTCTTTTACTGCAACTCTGTAAGCCCATAAAGCCCAGTGCAAAGCAAGATCCCACTCCTTCTCATAGGTTCTCATGATCTTTCCCATGATATTAGTACACACACCATTAAATTTTTCATTCATCCCATTACATTGAGGGTAATAGGGACTTGCATATCTGTGTTTAATCTTCAGCTTACCACATAATAAAGTTCACTCCTGAAACCTGGACCTCTATCAAAAAGCAACTCCAGTGGTACACCAAATCTACAGCAGATATCCTCATACACAAATTTACATACAGATTTTGCATTGACAGCCCGTACTGCTCGTGCTTCAGCCCATCTCGTCAAATAATCCACAGCTGTCAGCATATAACAATTTCCCCTGGCTGTCATGGGTAGAGGACCGATGGCATCTATTCCCCATTTCTCAAAAATACTATAAGCAAGCATGATATTTCTGAGTTCTGGATGTAAGATCCTCTTACTCATTTGCTCACACTGTAGGCATGACCTGCACCAATGTCTTATGTCTCTCTGGAGGGATGGCCACACATATCCTTCTGTAAGTATTTTCCTTAGCATGATTTTGAAAGCAAAATGTCCTCCACATACTCCCTCATGATTAGCTTGTAGGATATGAAAAACTTCCTCATGCCAGGGAATTCTTCTGAGCACCAGATCAGCCCCTTTCATGTAAAGAACATCATCTATCAGACAATAAGAAGTACAGCTTTTAATAAATCTGTATTTTCTTTGTTTCGGAACTTCTTCAGGCACTTTACCAGTTAACAGGAAGCTTTCCTCACAAGCTAATGTCTCCCTTCCTTTGTATAAGGGCTCCTGCACTCCTATTGCATCAACATAAGCTGCTGTAATTTCCTGCACAGCATCATGTGCATTTACATTCTTACCTCTTTCAATATGCTGGAGTGTCCAGGCATCCAATTGATTTAACAGTTTCTTCACCGCGCTTATCCATCTCGTCAAATGAACATGCTTAACCTTCAAGACACCTAAAATTTGCTTCACAACCAACAGAGCATCTCCCTTAATCATGAGTCTCTTAATACCCAGACTAATGCATACTTTCAAACCTTCAAAGAGGGCTGCATATTCAGCTTCATGATTACTGCTGGCTTCGAGCTGAATTCCCATTTTCCGAATCTCATTTCCTCCAGGATCATAAATGACAATTCATCCTGTACTTTTATTTGAACTTTTTTTGTAAGATCCATCAAAGTGTAAAACAAATGCATCCTCTAGTACTTTTTCTTCGTTCATGTCAGTGTTCTTTTCCACATCTTCAACTAAAATAGGTCCTTCCTTATAGGTGAGGAGATCAGCCAAGGAAGCTCTGGTAGAGTTCTCAACCAAGAAGGTAAAAGAGTACTCCTGTAACTCTACTATCCATTTAATCATGCTCTTGGAGATGTTTGTACTATTCAACATATGAGGCAGTAGTGAACGTGAGGTGAGAACCACAAAAGGCCTGGACAATAGATAAGACCGAAATCTCCTACAGGCATACAAGAGGCTGCCAGGACCAATTCAGCTGCTGAATACTTTCTCTCTACTTCACTCTTCACCCTACTGGCATAGTAGATTGGCCTCGTATATCTGGAACCCTCTCCCTGTTGCAAAAGAATAGCACCAATAGCATCTGGTCCTACAGACGGATTCACATAAAAAGTCCTGGAATAATATGGTGGCTTTACACTTGAAATATGAGTCAAGGATTCCTTAACTGCCTCAAACACCTCTTCACTCTCTGTCATCCATTTCAGAGGCTCAGATTTTACCACCTGCTGAAGAGGATACAAAATCTGAGATAACATATGAATAAATCTCGACAGATACTTCACCTTCTGGAGAAAGGTATGCAACTGCTTGGTATTCTCAGGAGTGGACAGCATAACTAAAGCTTTTACTTTACCTGGATCCGGCTCAATTCCATTCTCAGATACAATATGCCCCAATATTTTAATGTTGGTCTGAGCTAACTGAGTCTTCTTGGGATTTAATTGACCACCATTATTATCAATCTCATAAAATACCTGATCCAGCTTTCCACAGTGCTCCCTTCTTCCACTGTAGACACAGATGTCATCAATAAACACTTTACAAAATTTATCCAGGAAGGGTGATAAAATCAGATCTGAATTCTCCTGATAGTGCGAGGGGCCGTTGGTAACTCCAAAAGGCATTTTCCTATAACAAAAACAGCCCCAGGGGGTAATGAAAGTAGTCTTGATTTGATCTTCCTGGGCTATGGCTATCTGGAAGTACCCTGAATATCCGTCACACAAGCTGTACATTTCATGACCCGCCACTTTATCAAGAATATCATCCAGAAAAGGTAGAGGATAGTGGTTTCTCTTTGTCACTGCATTCAGAGGTTTGTAATCAACACAGACTCTCCATTTGTCTACACCTTTTGGCACTATGACCACAGGACTTATCCAATCAGAGTGAACTACAAGATAAATTATTCCTGCCTTGAGAAGCTTATCTACCTCTTCCTTCAGCACATCTCTCTGTTCCGGGCTTAATCTCCTTATTTTCTGAAAAACAGGTTTGGCACCTTCCTTCAGCTCAATCCTCAGAGGCTTCCCTTTAAATCCTTGATCTCCTCATAAGAGGTGATAAACAAATTGGGGTATTTCTGCAACATCTTCAAATATTCTTCTTTCTCTTCAACATTGAGATCAGGATTTAATGATTGCTCAATCAACACCTGGGTTGATTCTTGAGAACATTTGGGCTGCATTAAATCCTCGATAACCTCAAACCTATCCACCTCTTCCTCACTGAACCCTGCTGCTCCCTCAAAATCTACCTGTGAATCCTCATCTACCAAATCCACCAATTCTATTGTTCCTTCATCACTTTCTGAAGTCACCGAACTCTCATCCTCACTGCTGTTTCACTTCTCTCTTCCTCTTCACTTGTTGAATCTAAAATTTCAGCCCTGCTTACCATATCGAAATTCAATTTCTTCCCATTCGTATGTACAGAAAAGATTCCTTTCTACCAATTCTGAATTGCACCTACCTTCCTCAACCATGGCCTTCCAAGAATCAAAGGATAAGCTCCCAACCCCGCAGGCATCACATGACAATCCACTCGACATGAAACATTGAATGCCTCAACCTCCAGACCAGGTACTATCCCTAAAGTCTTCACCTTGGAGTGGTTTGCCATTCTGATGCGATAACTAGAGGAGCGGGATATCTTCAGTCCTAATCTTTCCACACAAAGCCTGGGTAATCACACAAATCTGTGCACCTCCATCTATATAGGCCTCTCCAAAACCCTTTCCTTTATGCCAGGCTTCTACAACAGGTAAAAGATCCGGCAACTCTGAGACAAACATCAGCTTAATTGTACCTTTATGAGAGTTCTTCTTTGCTGGATTTACAGCCAGCCTCCATTCTTTTTTAAGCTTTGGGCATAGACCAATCATTTGAGCAAATGTAATGTCTGGTTTCCTCGCTGAAAGATCTTCCACCAAATCATAATCTCCCTGCTCCTTCCCCATGGGATAATCTGCAGTTCTGTACTTCCTTCAGGGCTTCCTACTCTTCTTCTTTTGGTAGGTCATCATCTCCTCAAACTGCTTCCCCTTCTTTGCACTCGGACCAACCTCCTCTTCTCTATCTCTCTTCCCTAATGGCATGACATCTTTAACTTCCTCCAACTCCAACAAGCCAAATGTAACTGCCTTACCTTTCCCTTTCTCTTCTGCAGTGGCTTTACAGATTCCAGAGGTACTAGGCTGACCTGCATCTTTTACTTCTACACTATGATCATTCACCCTATTATTTAACCCTGTTGGCAATGGATAAACATCACCTCTAGCACGAGGAGGCTTATCACAGTGTGTGCTGTAATGTCCCCACTCTCCACAATTAAAGCACTGGACACAAGGTGCAAATGACCCTTGACCTCGTCCTCCCATGCTGCCTCTGCCATAACCACCCGATGATCTACCTCTTCCCCTACCGTTCATCAAGTTCAAACTCAAACTCTTCCTAAGCTCTGACATTTCCTGAATTTCTTCTTTTATATTCTCCTCCTTCTTGACTTCAGGCTTCTGTATTTCTGGCTTCACATGAGAGATAATTTCAGGCACATGCTGAACCATTGGCATCTCCTGCATCATTTGTGACAATCTTATCTGCTTCCTCTCCTTCTCTTTTGCTACCTTGAGAGCATCCTCATAAGTGACCAGCTCTTTACATTCAATCTTTATCCTAATCTCCGGCTTCAGACCAGCAACAACAAACCTATCCTTTTTTATGACTCTGGGAGGAACTTCAGGTAATAAGGCCACCTACCATTTATTCCACAACACAGTGAGCTTACCGACATACTCATCCACTAACTGAGTCGGCTGTTGCTGCAATAAACATAGCTCTCTCCAAATGCCATCAGGATCTCTAACACACATAAACCTGTCCAGGAAAGCTGTCCTCACCTCTGGATAAGTCGGGTTTCTGTGAGCACCCTGATCATCACGCATCCTTGCAGAGAAAGTTTGCAGCCAAGTTCTTGCTTCACCCAACAAACAAAAGGATAGAATCTGAAGAAGGACTTCTGGAGCATTCCTATCTTTAATAAGAGCTGTGAACTCCAAGCACTCTAAAAACCTCTATGGATCTTCATTGGGCAATCCGTGAAATCGAGGAAATTCATAAGCCATCTCTCCTCTTAACTAACTTATCTCAAACACACTTCCAACCAGAAATACCACCCAACCTCTTCTGGGAAGAAAGCAAAAATAATCCCTCTACTGAAGAAAACTTACCCTGCATCTGACTAGCATTCTTCTTCCTAAGAGCAATCACTTTCAAAGCCTTTTGAACCTTAGCACAGAGACGTATCACCCGAAGTTTAACATCAAGGCATCTATCTCTCCTGTGTCCACACCCCCCACATAACTCACAATGAATCACTCTCATGCAAGGCTTTGTCTTCATAGTTTCAATCCCTAACCACACAGAAATTCAAGCAACATTCCTCAGCCAATCTTCTGGGCTTTATTGTCTTGAGTACCCAATCTCAATTCAAAACTCCTCCATCCCCAGCAGGATCGCCAAAAAGATGATAAGAAAAAAAAAAGGAAAGACAACCAGGAATTATGTACTTCACCACGTCAGATAGCTGAGACTTCATAGGGATCAGCTGCAATGTGGGGTCGTAGATGATGAGCTTATGAACCCGGTTTCAGAGCAGGTGTCTTTACATTAGGCCAAACCCCCCACAAAAACTGACTGAACATAGATCACACAGACTCAGAGAGAACCAAAAGACTACACAGCCCAAAACAGACTGAACTTAGAACTGAACTTCCCCCCAAAACTAATAAAACAATCAGCCTCAGAATACTGCAAACCCACAGCCCACACTCCTAAGCTTCCATCAAGAACAACAGCTCATAATTCCTGCAAGCTGCAACAGCGCCTCCTCCTCTCCCTCTCTATCAGTATTCAGAAATCTCCCGCGATCAAATCAACATAAGATCACAACCATGTCAAATAGGCTTTCGATTCCTTTAGGATAGCTTCTCTTCCCTCACAAAGTAGAAGATCAGTGATTGACGAACATCTGCAGCAAGCATCAATTGCCTAGCTCCTTTAGGACAACCATCATCGATAAAGGTCACGATCCATTGCGCCTTAGCGTGCAATTCCTTGGTCCCTCTATCTCTTTGCATACGGAGTTCATGGAGTCTCTGTCGCCCAAAATCCTTCAGCTAGCAGACAACGATACACAGCTATGCCTTAAGCTGTGCTAATCCATAGATCATCACGAACTATGCACAAACCCAACGGAAGACACTTCCAGCAATAGCCCTGCTGCCTTCATTTCTCAAGTAGAGACTAGCTCACATTTATAGCGTCACCCGCACAGCCACATAGCTTCCTCAATCAGAAAAAAACAGAGCCCTTCCATATGATCTCAGCCAGAGACCACGATTCTCTGCATCAGCTCTCACGTGCAAACGACGACTGTCCTACCTACGTAGTAGCTATGCTCAGCAACGAACAATAGCTCATAATCTCTGGAGATCCCCAGCGCCAAGGTCTTCTCAGTGCACACACCCTCTTTCATCTAAACAGCCCCTTCATTTTTTGTCGTTCAGCCTCCTCTTCTCGGAGCCCCCCTTGCATCTTAGATCCTTCCAGCGTAAAACCGAATCAGCTCTCAGCCGCCATCTCCACGTAGCTCCAGCTCACAGCCTAGAAGCTCCCCTTCATCCATCACGTAGCCACCTTTGCATGAGCAGGATGCCTTCCCAATCAGTCCAGCCACCTCAGCCTAATTTGCCACCTCATCAGTGACATTTTACCACTCTCTCAAGACATTTCCCCCAAATCACATTAAATGCACATTTTGGACCTTTAGTCACACAATAGCATGCACATTAAAGCTTGCATGCAACCCCGTACACACACATGAAAAGCCCTTTGACATGGACACCATAACATATCAAATTCCTGTAACATGCAAGTGCACATTGACTCAGGAAAATATAAAAAAACTCTTCATGACTTGACTTTACATGACCCCAAAAACATTTCGCTTGATCACACACTGGACACCCTTGCTCTGGAAGTCTGGTACAACCACATTGCATTTCATCATTTCCCATGAAGTCCCTGCAAAACATACTTTATTGTCTCAAAAAAAACTATACATCAGTCCATCATGCTTGTGAGAGAAAAATCCACAAATGCCAAAAGCCCACACCTACCCTAGATGTGTACAACTATGTGCCTACCCATAGCTATACACAGTGCTCAAAAACTTGATACAGGTTTTATCCTATCAGCGTGATCCTGTCAACATTGACTCGCTCCATTCTTGACCACCAAGTTGTTTTTTTTCAAGAAAATTACTTCATTAAGTATGAATGAAAACCGCGACAGCAAGCTCAAATGCGGGAGTACATCATGCAATGCATGAGGAAAAAACAGCTCAAAGTGAGCTAATAAAGAACCAATGCGGAGGCTGAAAATGCCATCTCAACCCTGAAGGAAACTCAAAGAAGAAAGGAGATCCCCCAAACTCTGAAAGAAGTAACTCTCCTAGCAGTGGTTGCTCTAGAGGATCCCTGCATGCTCGCCCAAATGGCCATCAGAGTGTGTACTGTGTTAGTCCAAATACTGGCCATAGTCTGGGAAGGGTGAACCAAGTTCCAACTCTAGGGCACCCAGACCCAGAGGGCACAATAGCTTTACTCAGATCAATAGAAGCCCCTCGACCCTCCACTACTCCATATCTCCGGTGACCTCCCTAGTCCTTGCAGAGCGACACTATCTAGCCCCAAACAATAAAGAACTAGCTTTGCACCTCACCAAGTAATTTAATCCCTAGAGCTGCACCAACAAGAGAAAACAAACCAGGCCATGGCCAATAAAACCTAGTTAACAACCACCACCCTGTAAGCTAAGTCCAATTTGGTTAACTCCAAAAAATAAGTTTTCTTCTAATGCTCTCAAACACTGGAGAAAATTTCTATGAAGAAGAGATACCCATACCAACGTGGCATCCCAAATATCTAATAGTAATACCCCTTTGAATCCAAGTAAATTGAAAATCAGCCCCCCAATCTGGAGTGTCATCATCACTAATCCAAAAGCCATTGAATTTGTTCCAATTAATGTGTGCGACAGTTGTAGTACAAAAAAATCCAAGGCTTTCTTGAAAGAAGCGAGAGTCTAAGGAGTGGCATCCAAAAAACAGCAATATCATCTGCCAACTCACAATCTAGGAGTTCCTCACATTATGTCTCATGTCTCAAGGGAAGCTTCATCCCAAGGATGTGCTTTTGTGTCATCATGCCCCTTCACCTTAGTCAGTAGTCATGGGAGAATGTTCTCTAATGAGGTTTGATAGACTATTGGGGGTGGCCAAGCAATTACTCTACCTCATGGCGGAGCTCTTATGATGCCAAAAATTGATATCTTTTACTTTGTAAGTACATCTATTTTATGTATGTGAATAAGATTGTTGTAGAAGTGATCAAGCGGTGGCTTAGTGTTTGTCACTTTATTTTCCATCATATAAGATATTGCAAGGGATTGAGAGGATGCGTGATGAAGATTCCACTAGACAGAAGATTAACTCGGTGATGTTATTCAGTGGCTTTCTGTATGAATTATAAATACCTTGGTATGGGGTGAGAATTGATTGGGAATATGATAATATGCGGATTATAGAAAATAGGAAGAATGAGTTTATAAAGAAGTGGGCCTCATGTCCATATGTGCTCAATAGTGCAAGGGGAGGCCACATGCTAAGAGTGTGTAAGTCTCATGAAGTGTGTGGAAGTCACATGAAAATGTGGACTTCAAAGGAAAATCCTTAGGTGAACTTGGAGAACTTCACCATATGGAAAGTAGGAATCTATGTAGGCTCTAGCTCAATTGTCTCTTGTCCTTTGCATTGTCAAAGACACAATGGGATATTTTTACAAGGAAACATATCAAGAGTAGCCAAAAAGGACAAGAATGGGGACATATTGACTTATGTGATTAATGGTAAAAGGAATCTATAGGCAACAATTGTAACTGGGTGAAATAGCCCTCCCCTCCCTTGTTTAACAAGTCTTTGACCAGTCCATCTTCATGCTCATGTAGCTCTTGTATTCCCAAGCCTTGTTTATGATCTCTCTCTCTCTCTCTCTCTCTCTCTCTCTCTCTCTCTCTCTCATGAGTCCTCTATGTATTTTCTTTCTCAACTAGCTTCTTCCCCTCTCAAGTTTACTCTTCTTCCATGAGTAGTTTTGAAGCTCATGATTTCTCTTGAGTGTATGAAACCTCTTCCCTTCCCTTGTATTTATAGCATATTATGTTGCATTTGAGTGGATTATGGCAATAGAGGTCACTTCATATTGTCTCTTTTGAGTCTCCCATCTCTTTCCCCTCTCCTTGTTCTGCTTTTCTATCCAAGGGTCTCCATTTGTATGCACATGGCACATTAGTTTCCCAAGTCATGACAAGGGAGGATTCATCTTTCCTAGGCAACCTCTATGGGATTGTATCATTGATGAAGATTGTGCCTACAAAGATATTAATTTTCTCTCTGAAATCAGTGCGAGAAAGTGCAGTCCCTCCATGATTGTTCGACAGAAAAACAAGAACAGCCAAATGTGGGAAACGAGACTAACCTGTATCCCAATCTTGACAGTTTGGAGCCCCCTGTCAATATAATGCTTAAATTTTTCCTCTTGCTCGCCCAATTTCAATGAAATTTATATCAGATATCGCTCTTTAAAGAGCATCCACCTATATCTTTAATCTTTATATCAAAAATTAAAAGTAAAGTTATGAGTCTCCATGTATGACTGTTTATTTCCATGATATTTTTTTGCCCTAATTGAGCAAAAATGGCCATAAGGTTTCCTTAAAATTGGCCTATCCAACTATTCAACTTCTCATCATGTCATATTAAGCTACAAGATCTTCTTTCAACAACAATACATTGCCCTTCTATTTGGCATGGATTGACTAGGTAAAATCATGGCCTTCCTTGACCGATTCATTCTTCCCTTGCTAGGATATAATGTGACTTGGGTTTTCAGCATATTTATTCTTATTTGTGAGAGAAGAAATAAAATATGATTTAGTTTTTCTCCTCTTGCATAAATTTTATGCCGTCTTTCTCTCTTGTCAATGAGAGTCTTGCATGAGAGGTGTGAGGATGTTGGCGTGTGGATGTGCAAGGTGGATCAAAGACATGTTGTGCCTTGCTTGCCGAGCTGAGATTTATGCGAAAGGAATGTCATGCCCTTATCATGTGTCATTGAGGAGATGAGATGGACCATGTTGTTGAGTGAAAAGAAGCAAGAAGCTAAGAAATTTATGAAGTTTCATTACCCCCAACTTCATGTCACACTACTTAGAGCTATCCTTCAGTGGCTCATGCTTACATGTACTCCTTTATAGTTAGTGTCATCATATCTCTCCACCTTAGCCACACCTCATGGAATCATGTTTCTCTAATGAGTTTGTTTCATGGACCTCATTCCACCATCCTTCCTCTCAAGCAACTCCATGATACCGCATCTTTTTCTATCAATTGTTCGCTTGTGGATCACCTAGATATATCATGGTTGTCAAACAAACAGCCAATTGTTTCTTTGTCTTCAACAGAAGTAGATTATAGGGCACTCACTATAGGTGCATGTGAGGCTATATAGCTCAAAAGACTATTGTCAGAAATAGATTACTTTGATGAATTAAAGCTAACAACAATATATTGTGATAATCAATCAGCTCAAGCATGTCCACCTCTATGCTGCCTATTTCCTCCACGAAGAAGCTACCACATGCTTTTAATTGCCGCTTGGCTACTTGCCAATCACCTACAAGCCATCATGCTTTTGTTGATTTGCTTGGCTGCCTACAAGCTACAATGTCGCCTACAAGAGGCCATAGGCTGCCTTGCTTTTGGCTGCCATAGCTCAATATAACCAATAAAACCAAATCAAATCAACGCAACAAATGTATGAGATTCACTTTCAATTGCAAATTGATGTGAGGTTCAACGTCAAGTTCCAAACAGTTTAAAAAATCAAAATGCAATTTTAAAAACTCAAAAAATACAGATATGTAAAACCAGCATCTGTCATGAATTTGTGGATGCTTCGTCGGAGATTTTGCGAGCATATCAGCGTGGTATATTTGAAGATCCAGATGTACAGAGGCTTTGTATGGTTCCCAGGTCCACCCTGCAACACATTGGGATGGACACGGTACACACTTTGATAGTCATTTGGGGAACTATGCAGGGGTCTTCACAAGCAGTGTCTACCAGGAGGAATGTTTTCTTGAGGTAGTGGAGTGGATCTCCATTCTTCTTGGAAGCCCCTATAGGTTTGAGCTGGCACTATCAACCTCAACTTTGATTATTATCTCGCTCTATTACAGGAGCTTTATTTTTTCATTTGGATGGTGGAGCAGGCGTGAATGTCCTATCCAAGGATCTCTATGATGAATGGGGTCTCCCACCAATGCAAAAGGCTCATTTCAACATACGCCTTGCAGGTGATTCACGTGCAAAGCCCTTGGGTATAGTGAATGGAGTATCCACAAAAGTAGTAGGAGTCCGCTTTACTCTTCAGTTCACAATCTTGGACCTTTACTCTTCAATTCACAATCTTGGACCTCCCCAAGAAATCTTTCAAATCTTGCTTGGATGTCCTTGGTTGCGTGAAGCATCAATCCTCCTCTCTCTCTCTCTCTCTCTCTCTCTCTCTCTCTCTCTCTCTCTCTCATGCCTCACATGATGTACTTCTCCACTGAGCTTTGCTCTCGGGGTTTCTTTCATACTTACTAGAACTGTCTTTTCTGCAAAAAACAAAAAACTATGCATATGAGAGGCAAGATGCTGAGGAATTGAATAGATGGTAAGGTGGATGCAAGAGGAGGTGAAAATGGTGAGCACTGGAAAGAGAGAGATGATTGCAATTGTTGAAGGCAAATTTTACTATCTTTACATTTATTGAAATAATTATGGGACTAAATATGAAATTCTCCTTCAGTCTATAAGTCTCACATGTAGCTGCATGAGTGAGTCTCTTGAGTCCATCGGACTGTTTCAGTCCCATTGGATCAAGTCTTGTCAGGTCTATTTGAGCCCCATGAGCCCCGTCAAACCACTAACATGCCTTACTTGCTACTATGGATCAGATTATCATCTCCACTTGAGCACAATGGAAGAACTTGTACTAGACACATTTAACTCAACGGTCTTAAACTTAACACTTCAATGTTTACATACCAAACCTCTAGCCTAAGAATTTTATGGACATGACATATCTTCTATCAAATTTTAGTATCAAACATAGCGACTTGAAGTTTTACAATAAGACAAAACCAATGTCTCAACATTGTGCATTCCCCCTCAAAAAGGGAAGTGTTTTTTTAATATCTGCAATACACAAAACAATATGCTGCAGTAGGCATTAAAAAGCCTGCAGTTTATCACCCACCATAAGCATGCAGCAATGAAACATGGTAATAAAAAATCATATTTATTATACATGAGAGAAACATAGATTACTCATCAACTGCATCTCCATGACCTAATTGACCACTTGTTCCTCTGCCCCATGAGAACACATTATATTTATGTGTTATGGCCACGCTATGTCTCCATCCACATGACACTTGCATGACTCTCTGTATTATGCCATTACAAAAGCGTTAAGATCTCTCTCTCTCTCTCTCTCTCTCTCTCTCTCACTCAGCCTCTCTGCCTCCCCTCCACTCAGCCTATCCGTCTCTCTCTCTCTCTCTCTCTCTCTCTCCACTAGCCCCTCCGCTCAGCCTCTCAGCCTCAGCCCCTCACCCACTCTGCCTCCCCTCCGCTCAGCCTCTCCGCCGTCTCAGCCCCCCCTCACCCGCTCAACCTTTCCACCTCTTTCTCTCTCTCTCTCTCAATGAGTCTGTTTGTACAGGCCTACCACAGTCCTGGTTAGGCAATACCATAGTACCTATCCACAAGTCGGGGGACCCTATGGAGCCGTCGAATCACAGGACCATCATGATTGGCCACGTTATGGCCAAGATCTATGCATCAGTTTTGGAAAGCTGTATAAATGACCATGCCGAGATGACAGGACTTAGAGCCAAAGGGCAGGCTGGATTTCGCAGGGATCATTCGACACTTGACCACATCCTCACACTCAGGGCACTGGTAGAGGAGGCGAAGTCACGAAGGCAACGGCTTTATTGTTGCTTCGTGGACTTCAGGAAGGCATTTGACACAGTTCCGTGATTCAAATTGTTTCAGAGGATTCGCGAGATGGGCTTCAGTGGAGAGATACAGTGGGCTATCATGGCTTTGTATGAGAGGGTCACTGGTCGGGTTCGGACATGTGAGGGGCTCTCAGAGGAGGTATGCAGCGCTCTCTCCTACTCTCTTTGGATTATATATTGATGAGCTAGAGATGTTTATACAGATGACAGGCGGTGTGGGCTCTACTCTCTCAGGATCCTCCATTCCTATCCTCCTGTATGCGGACGATGTGGTTCTCATTTCCTCTACTGCTCAGGGCCTCCAGGCACATATTGAGGCACTCCACAGGTTTTGCCAGGACAGGGGGTTGACCGTAAACCTTGGCAAGACCAAGGTTATGGTTTTCAACACCTCTGATCGTATTTACAGCACGGATGAGTTTTGCTTCACTTATGACGGACAGCCCATTGAGCTTGTTAGAGAGTACACTTATTTGGGGGCAGTTTTCAGGGGACCGGTTTTCACCATGACATATGCAGCACGAGATAGGATTAGTAAAGGGTATGCTTCGTTGGCTCATCTTGAGCGTCAGTGTTTTCAGTCCCACTTTCAGCATCCCGATACGAAATCCTTGCTTTTTGATACATTGGTGAGACCAGCTGCGATGTATGCAGCTCCTTTCTGGGCAGGAGACCTCGGCGCTGCAGATTGGAGACGAGTAGAGAGGTTACAGATCATCATGTTCTTTCGGCTCATTAGGGCCAAGGCTACAGTCCCGCACGAGTCCCGCACGAGATCATGCTAGCAGAGTTTGGAGCTACTCCCCTTGCATTGGATGCAGCGTTTCAGTCGGTCATGTATTTGCATAGGGTTAGGGAGTTTGGAGACTCAGCAGCAGGCAGAGCTCGGTTGCCATGGTTAGCACTTGCATCTTCTATGGAGTTGGCACGATCTGGGGCCCGATACTGCTGGTACTTCAGACTCACTAGGCGGCTCACATCTCTTGGACTAGACATGGATAGACTGCCTCCCTTCCGATACAGCATAGATGCCCCTCATCTCGAGTTGACTCGCCACGAGCTTAGCCAGGTCACGAGAGCAGACTTGCTGCAGCTTCATACGTATCGCACTTGGATTTATCCCACGCAGCTTCCGACGAAGATGGCCACATATCGTGACCACTTCCTTCAGATCTCAGAGGATGGATTTGTCATTCCACCAGGCTATACAGGTATCCACATGTCCCACTCACTGAGGATTGCCCTTGGCCAGCTTAGAGTCTCTTCGCATCAACTCGAGATAGAGGCTGGTAGGATGCGACGCATGGAGGATGGACGGCGACCAGGCCGAGAGACCAGGATCTGCCCTTGTTGCACCATGGGAGAGGTGGAGTCAGAGGAGCACTTCATTTGCAGATGCCCACTATATTATGAGCTCAGAGGTAGATTCCATTGTCTCTTCACGGATGGCTTTGGACCTCTCTCACGAGTGATGGACTACGAGGATCAGCATTGCCTAGCTCTTTATGTCAGGGAGGCCACTATGCTTCGACGAGACTACCTCAGAGACCATCAGCACAGACCGGAGCATGATAGAGCCCAGCCTGATAGAGCTCAGGCACACGCTATACCAGAGGACAGAGACCAGGAGGAGCATGAGGAGGTCAGGGCTCACACAGAACACATGCCTCCACCCTGTGGATGTACATATGAGATGGTTTGTAGACGCCGCAGAATCTTGTTACATAGGGGACGTACTCGTCGCTTCATCTCCAGACCCGATCCAGGATGATGGCAGCTTTTCGGAGGAGACTTACTCATGGAGATCTCGCCCCACCAGCCGCTCACCTCACCTTTGCTCAGATTTGTACTCTCATAGCAGGAGGCAGAGTCGATGGACAGGATTTCCAGTATTATTTTGGTTCTCAGACTCCGTGACACCTGGACTTGTATCTTTGCATTGGCATATTGTACTCATCCCCCCATTTTGCACCCAGGGGCGGTTTCCTTGCATCTAGTTTACTTTGTATTTAGGCTCAGATTTGACATTATGTACTTTCACTTGCATTGTATTGCGTATCACTTAGATGATATTCGACGATGCCTCTTCTTTGTGGCACGTTGATTTTGTGCTATCTTGTATGCAGAGTTCTTGATGTCCCATGGGCCCATTTTGGCCTTTAGTGGACAATAATACACTTTCTTTCTTTCTTTCTTTCTCTCTCTCTCTCCCCCCCCCCCCCCCGGTCTGTACCTCCCCTGCTTGTACAGCCCCGTCCGTACCTCTCCACCCGTACTTCTCCGTTCGTACAGCCCATCGCTCGTCAGCAGCCTGTCAGCAACAAACACACTAACCCTAACCTCGAGTTGGGCTAAACCCCCAACCCAACCCGGGGGTTAGGTTCAGCTAGGGGGTTCAACAGAAAGTCAATTATGGACTGGCCTACCCTCTCCTCCAAGTCCCCCTCAACTCCTTCAACCTCCATCAAGACTCAGTACTCTACAATTGCAGCCATGACACCCTCTCCTTATGCACTGAATTACCAACAAGAAGGCTCAAAACAACCCATCCTTGGGCAACAGGAGATCAGATTTTGTATCTGCAGCAGGCAGTGAGAGAGCTACGATTGGAACTAGTAGAAGTAAAGGCTCAACTTCACATTTTGGAAGGGCCTGGTAAGCAGGCAGTAATTGATGAGGCTGTAAAATCTTGTAAGGATTGCCCCCTACCCCGCAGTTAGTCTCTATAGTCAAAGATCTTGTTCACATTGAAGTACAAACTGCTAAGAAGGAATTGATTGTGGAAGTGGACACCAAAGCAAGTAAGTCTGATATTCAAGCAAGGATCAAAGAACATGAAGCTAGAAGTGATAATGCGCTGCAGATTAGAATAGGGGGACTCCCAGAAGATTGGTACAAAGAAATGAAGTCCCTTGACGCATGGCCATGTGCTTGGTTGATAAGTGACCATGTCCTCCTGCTAACGGGATTTGTCTGCTATGTTAATTGGTACAACCATGAGCCGGTAAACGAAGCAAACGGATCGGGCGTTAAGCGGTACAAAATCGAATCAGGTTGCTGGAATCAAACATGTCAATACAGCACTTAAAAGAAACACAACAAGAACAAACAAAGACAAGGTTGGAAGCCATAATGCAGAACTTGAAGAATACAGCGCTTAAAGTACCCCACAGAGTGCTACAACTCAACCGACGGGCCTGACTGAGCAAGGTTACTTGTATTTCATAATTCTCAAAGTAACACCTTGGAATTTTGTTAGCTCGTTTTGAGCTGTTTTTTTCCTCATGCATGGCATGATGTACTCCTGCATTTGAGCTTACTCATGAGGTTTTCATTCATACTTAATGAAGCAATCTTTTTGGAGAAGGGTCAAGCATGGGTTGAGGGGGGGAGGGGATGGTTTGAGTGGTCCCCGGTGTAAGAGGAGTAGCCAATAGGGGTTGTTTATAGGTCTGCCCACCCTCCACCTCAACATGACATTGCCCCACAAAAAGGAGCACTCCCATTGGTACACCTCAAATACCTCACTAATCCCTTGAAATTAGGAAACACTAATTGGGGGCCCTTTGGAGACCCCAATTCTCCCCTAATGTAAGAAGAGGGGTCCAACTAACCAAGGAGCTTTCACTGAGGGGTCACATGGAAATGGTGACACACCACAAGTTGGTGATAAAGGACTCAAATGGAAAAAATATACTATTGAAGATGGCTACAAGGGTAGAGTATGTGTCCTAGATAATAATGACATTAGGTGCTAAATTCTTTTTGAGTGTCATGATAGTTTGATGGGACACCCGAAATTCAGAAGACGTATGCGCTTTTGAAGAGGACCCTTAAAGGCTTGTCAGAGGTGGGTCCAGATCAAATGACTCCAATGGTCAGACCTGCCGGTGTTACCGAAACGCCCACCCGGTCGGGGTGATCGGACCGGTTAACACTTTGGCACCCCCAAAAGACGGTTTGAAAAACCAAGAATCCACAAGGCATGAGGAGAATTTAGATACTCTATCAACATGGTTGTTGCATCCCAAGATGTGTGCAGATGTTCTAAAACATATATTGCTTATCTTCAATAATAAAGTTGTCTTTCTCCAATATCTCCAATAATATATTGCCTACGTTTATGTCATTTGGCTATTTCTCTTTTGGAGTCTATTTCTCTTTTTGGCCAAGGTTGAAAGCTCTCCTCAGTAATTAACATGTGGCACATGGTTATAGATAAGCATTTTGGATAGCGCATGAAGATTTGCAAAAGCTGGCCATGCGCAATCCAAAGTTTACTCGTGTTTGCATAACCACTTTGACAGATTATGTTATTGTTCATATGTTTGAGGCCGTCTGAACCTGGGCACTTCCCCTTGTGAAGGGTAAGAAGAGCCGACTTGAACTCTAAGTTGGTGAAAGGATCATCAAGAGAGAGACTCATATCTAGTTTCACCAACCTAGGAATACACTGCCCAATGATCTTTTTGGCATCATCAGTGGCCTCACCACCAAGATCTGCTGAAAGGAGGGAGGCATAAAAATATGTCGCTCCTCTCTTCCACCTTTCCTACATAGCCCCCCCCTCTCTCCCTATTGGCCGCCCCTCCTCTCTCTGACTCTCCTACGCACCTCCCTCTCCTACGCAATTTTCTTCCCCCCCTTCCCTCTACCCCCCCTCCCTCTCCTATGCAATCTTCTCCCCCCCCCTCCATCTCCTACACAGCTCCCCCTCCCTCCCTCACCTCTCCTACGCAGCCCCCTCCTCTCTCAACCTCCTCCCCTCCATCGCCTCTCCATCTAGTACCCCATCTCATGCCTCTGCTATGAGCAGCCCCCCCTCCCTCCCTCACCTACCCCCCCCCTCACCTCTCCATCATACCCCCCCCTCTCTCTCCTCTCCATCGCACCCCCCTCCCTCCCTCGCCTCTCCATCGCAACCCCCCCCCCCTCTCTCGCCTCTCCACCGGCAGCCCCCCCCCCTTCCTCCCTTGCCTCTCCATCGACACCCCCCCCCCCCCCCCCCCCCCCCTCTCTCCCTCTCAGCTCCCCTCCCCTCCCTCACCTCTCCATCAAACAGCCCCGCACTCTCGCCTCTCCATCAACAGCCCCCCCCTCTGTCGCCTCTCCATTGGACAGCCCCCCCTCTCTTGCCTCTCCATCAGCAGCCCCCCTCGACTACTCACAGCCCCCTCCCTCAGCCTCTCAGCCTCTCCTACGTGCACCCCCCTCACACACGTAGGAAAGGCGGAAGAGAGGAGGGGAGGTTGAGAGGGAGAGAGGGAGGGTGGCGCAAGGGGACAAAAGAGCGTGGAGCAGGGGCCAGTGGTCCAAGGGGAGGGAAGAGAGTGGAGCAAGGGGGCGAGTGGAAGAAGATGATGATAGGGAGGGCACGTGTGCTGCCAAATGGTGCAAGAGAAGCATTCAAAGCTTGAGTGGTGGTTAAAATAGAGGGGGGTGAGCTAAAAATAGCAAGGCCCGACAAAAATCAGCCAAAGATTGCTAAACATAGCGAGTGCTCGCCAATTTTAGCAAGTTTTGCCAAAAATAGCGAAAGTTGTTCCAAGACGTGACGGGTGAACCCCATGATGTACCTAGGGTGACATGGGTGTCATTGGAATGACCAGATTGTTAGAGGAGGACCCATTGAGAAGGAAGTGACTAAATTAAACATGGTGAAAGGGGGTGTTGTCACCAGAAGGATGGGGTGACAGGTTGTCACCAGAAGGACGATGTGACAATGTTGTCACTGAGACGACAAGGTGACAAGGTTGTCATTGGGATGACAGGGTGACAAGGTTGTCATTGAGATAACACAGTGACAAGGTTGTCACTGAGATGACAAGGTGACAAGGTTGTCACTGGGAAGACCAGGTGACAAGGTTGTCACTGGGAAGACTAAGTGACCAAGTGATCATGGAGACAAGGTGATCATTGGAAGACCAAGGGACATGAGTGTCCATCGGGAAATGAGGTGACAAGAGTGAACATGGTGAAGCAGGTTGACGAGTGAACATGGTGAAGCAAGGTGACAAAGTGAACCTGGAGTGAAGTAGAGTGACAAGGTTGTCATTGGAATGACCCAGTGATGACAAGAGTGAATAGGGTGAAGCAGGGTGACAAGGTTGTCACTGGAATGACCCAGTGACAAGAGTGAACATGGTGAAGCAGGGTGACAAGAGTTGAGCATGGTGAAGCGGGGTGACAAGGTTGTTACTAGAATTGAAGGAACATGGTGGAGAGAGGGAGAGAGGGAGAGAGAGAGAGGATAGGCTAGGGAGAGAGGAAGTGATACTCAAAAGGAGACATAATGAAATGGAAATGAAATGACTAGAGCAATGAACAAAAATGAAAGTACTCACATGTAGACCAAAGAGCTTGTAGCTTGATACTTGATTGATTTGATACTAGACAAGTACAACTCTTATATAAGAGCGCACACACACACATATGAAAACCTATGCATATGGGATAGCTCCCAATATGACATGTGGCATCCATAGGACACACTCGACTAGAACTCACACTAGAACACACTAGAACACACATTTTTGACTCACTTTGGCTTCATATTCCAACACCCCCCCATGAAGGCAAGGTCAGAGACTACTGGAATGGAACCAAGAACAGAACATGACAATGATGGTCATCAAAACTGTGCATGCCGGTCGAACTAGCCATGGCTCCCACACAATCTCAGAGGCAAGTGAGCATGACTCAGAGGCTAGTGAGCATAAAAGAAATACATCATTTTAGGAGGACAATCCAAGGCAGAGGACCTTTATCAACTCTTCAAACATTCATTTTAGAGGGACTACTCAAGGTAGAGAACCTTTAACTCAAACATATAAAAAATATAAAAGATTTCATTCATTTTATGCATAGCAAGGGTAGAAAAACCCATGAGCCCAAAGTAGCTACCGCACAAGAGTGTGCACATCCTGATGCAAAGAGGTATGTCGGTCAAGAACCAGGCGAGAATGCCTCGAATGATGTGTCGATGAAGGCCATAGGAGCAGCTACCAAGGAAGATCACGTCATACCTCTCAATGTGCCGATCGGAGAGTCACTGAATGCGCAGAAGAAGCTCAAAAAAATAAGAGAAAGTGCTCAAGGGAGCTGACGAGGTGTGAAAAGAGTATTCTCTGCTCTCGGAAGCCTCAACTCAATGTACCGGATTGTCGGTACAGTCGAAATGACTTGTGGGTAAGCTTGGGAAGCTCCAATCACTGGTGGAGGTCACGGGAGTCCAAATCTGAGCAAAAAATGCCAAAAAGTAGCCTAAAACTGCTCGAAATCGCCTTCTGACAAGTTGTACGAACTCCTGGCACTGTCTGCAGAGGTCCGTACGGACGTACGGACCAAAAAGCAATTTTTTTTTTCTCAAAATGGTGCGGGACAGGGTCATTTACGTTTGGGCGGTGCCAAAATGTCAAAAAACGTCAAAATCGGACCTCAAAAGGTCAAAAAACAGCCACTGGACTGCTCCAAAACAAGTTTTTGGCGACCAACTGACGAGGAATGTCTGCCAATGCTGAGGGAGAACCACAAACTGATGTGGGAGTGAGCTGAACTCACAAACGAGGAACCATGGCGAGGCTAAGGGAAGGGAGGCTCTACCTTAGAGGAGACAGGAGCTTCCATTTGCGGGCTTCTCTCATCCTCTAGATAGAGCAAGAAGAAGGGGAAGGTAGGAAGGGAGGCTCTGATACCAAATGAAGGAACATAGTGGAGAGGGAGAGAAAGAAAGAAAGAAAGAAAGAAATTTTATTAAAGGTCCACGGAAGGCCATACATGGCCTATGGGACACAAAATCATCCGAAAGGAAAATACATCATCAACGATGCGCCAACTAGGTTAGGCTAGGGAGAGAGGAAGTGATACTCAAAAGGAGACATAATGAAATGGAAATGAAATGACTAGAGCAATGAACAAAAATGAAAGTACTCACATGTAGACCAAAGAGCTTGTAGCTTGATACTTGATTGATTTGACACTAGACAAGTATAGCTCTTATATAAGAGCACACACACACATATGAACACCTATGCATATGGGATAACTCCCAATATGACACGTGGCATCCATAGGACACACTCAACTAGAACTCACACTAGAACACACTAGAACATACATTTTTGACTCACTTTGACTTCATATTCCAACATGAATGACCAATGACAAGAGTGATCATGGTGAAACAGGGTGACAAGAGTGAACTTGGAGTGAAGTAGGGTGACAAGGTTGTCACTGTGGGTCATTGGAATGACCCAGTGACAGGAGTGAACATGGCGAAGCAGGGTGACAAGAGTGAACATGGTGAAGCGGGGCGACAATGTTGTCACTGGAATGACCAGGGTGAACAGAGTGAAAAGGGTGAAAGGGGATGACAAGGTTGTCACTTGGGAACCAAGGTGATCAAGGTGACAAGGGTAAACACAGTGAAAAGAATGACAAGATTGTCATCATATGACCAAAGTGAAGGAGAGATAACACTTTCTTTTTTTTCTTTTTTTAAAAGTAAGGATAATACAAGAATCACCATAAGAGAGATGCTTACTGAACATTATACTTCCGTACCCTTGATCCATTTATGGGTGTTGCTAACCTTTTTCCTTCCAAGGTGGCCAAGTAAACACCACCACTTGGAATAATTTTGGTGATGTAGAAAGGACCTGTCCACCCACTAATGAACTTAGGTTTATGCTTCAGGAACTTACTCGAATATAACAAGACCAAGTCACCAACTTTGAACTCCCTCTTTCTGAGGTTCCTATCTTGCCATGCTTTTTGCCTCCTCTACAGATTCCAGAGGTACTAGGCTGACCTGCATCTTCTACTTCTACAGTATGATCATTCACCCTATTATTTAACCCTGTTGGCAATGGATAAACATCACCTCCAGCACGAGGAGGCTTATCACAGTGTGTGCTGTAATGTCCCCACTCTCCATAATTAAAGCACTGGACACAAGGTGCAAATGACCCTTGACCTCGTCTTGCCTGCCACGGGCCTGAATTATTTGAAGAAAGCATGCTGCCTCTGCCTTAACCACCCGATGATCTACCTCTTCCCCTACCGTTCATCAAGTTCAAACTCAAACTCTTCCTAATCTCTGACATTTCCTGAATTTCTTCTTTTATATTCTCCTCCTTCTTGACTTCAGGCTTCTGTATTTCTGGCTTCACATGAGAGATAATTTCAGGCACATGCTGAACCATTGGCACCTCCTGCATCATTTGTGACAATCTTATCTGCTTCCTCTCCTTCTCTTTTGCTACATTGAGAGTATCCTCATAAGTGACCAGCTCTTTACATTCAATCTTTATCCTAATCTCCCGCTTCAGACCAGCAACAAACCTATCCTTTTTTATGACTCTGGGAGGAACTTCAGGTAATAAGGCCACCTGCCCTTTATTCCACAACACAGTGAACTTACCGACATACTCATCCACTAACTGAGTCGGCTGTTGCTGCAATAAACATAGCTCTCTCCAAATGCCATCAGGATCTCTAACACACATAAACCTGTCCAAGAAAGCTGTCCTCACCTCTGGATAAGTCGGGTTTCTGTGAGCACCCCGATCATCACGAATCCTTGCAGAGAAAGTCTGCAGCCAAGTTCTTGCTTCACCCAACAAACAAAAGGATAGGATCTGACGAAGGACTTCTGGAGCATTCCTATCTTTAATAAGAGCTATGAACTCCAAGCACTCTAAAAACCTCTCTGGATCTTCATTGGGCAATCCGTGAAATTCATGAGCCATCTCTCCTCTTAACTAACTTATCTCAAACACACTTCCAACCAGAAATACCACCCAACCTCTTCTTGGAAGAAAGCAAAAATAATCACTCTACTGAAGAAAGCTTACCCTTCATCTGACTGGCATTCTTCTTCCTAAGAGCAATCACTTTCAAAGCCTTTTGAACCTTAGCACGGAGACGTATCACCCGAAGTTCAACATCAACGCATCTATCTCTCCTGTGTCCACACTCCCCACATAACTCACAATGAATCACTCTCATGCGAGGCTTTGTCTTCATAGTTTCAATCCCTAACCACACAGAAATTCAAGCAACATTCCCCAGCCAATCTTTTGGGCTATTTTGTCTTGAGTACCCAATCTCAATTCAAAACTCCTCTGGCCCCAGCAGGATCGCCAAAAAGATGATAAGAAAAAAAAAAGAAAAGACTCCTAAGCTTCCATCAAGAACAACACCTCATAATTCCCGCAAAGCTACAACAGCGCCTCCTGCTCTCCCTCTATCAGTATCTAGAAATCTCCCGTGGTCAAATCAACATAAGATCACAACCATGTCAAAGAGGCTTTTGATTCCTTTAGGATAGCTTCTCTTCCCTCACAAAGCAGAAGATTAATGATTGACAAACATCTGCAGGAAGCATCAATTGCCTAGCTCCTTTAGGACAACCATCATCGATGAAGGTCATGATCCATTGCGCCTTAGCCTGCAATTCCTTGGTCCCTCTATCTCTTTGCATACGGAGTTCATGGAGTCTCTGTCACCCAAAATCCTTCAGCTAGCAGACAACGATACACAGCTATGCCTTAAGCTGTGCTAATCCATAGATCATCACCAACTGCACACTGGGTCAAAGGAGCTCCATTAGAAAAGACACCATAACGGACTCTTCATGTTGCATTTTCATAAGGGTCCCACTCACCACATTTTGCTCTTTTGACATCAATTTGTAAAGGTTCCAAGGAGTCCTAATCATCTGCATTAACCAAGTCCATGGTCAAAAGGACCCCTTGCCAGTGTATCACCTTAGCAAAGCCCCCCATGTCTTCATACCCAAATCAAGGATTGCACTCTTGCATCGTCCATGATCCCCATAAAGCAAGCATCCTAGCTCAGTCCATCATGCTTGTGAAAGAGAAATCTACAAATGTCAAAAGCCCACACCTACCCTAGATGTGTACAGCTATGTGCCTACCCATAGCTATATACAGTGCTCAAAAACTTGATACAGGTTTTATCCTATCACCGCGCTTGCTTCCAGACACCCTCAAGCTTGGTGCTCTAGTGCACGTTCCTAGTTCTCACATTCAGCTCTCCAGCTTTCGTTTGAGGTAGCTCCAACAGTCCAACGGCTATTTTTTGACCTTTTGCGGTCCGATTTCGACGCTTTCAAAATTTCGGAGCTGCCCGCATATAAACAAATCTGTCCTGCACCATTTCAGGCGGAAAAAAAATTGTTTATTTTTTTGGGGTTTTTTTCATCCATACAGTCCGTAGGGATCTGTCCGTACAGTTGCGCGACAGTGCCATGAGTCTGTACGACTTGTTGGAACCTGATTTCAAGGCCGTACGACTTGTTAGAAGGCGATTCAAGCAGTTTTCAACTGTTTTTGGGCGTTTTTGCTCAGATCTAGACCTTTTTCAACTCTAGCCTCTCGCGGGTGTGTTCCAACAGCTCCAAGCTCTTCTCTACACGTGTGTTGTGTTCAGAACTACTCCCGACAGCTTCATTTAGCTCCAAACAGCTCACTTCAGCTCCTTTGTCATCTCCGGCTTGCCCACACAGTCAGTGGACTGTTTTGCAGGTGTTTCGGGCCAAGGTGCACTTTCAGTAAGTGTTTTGAGCTGTGTATTTCGCTTCGGGGCTGTTTTTGCAGCCCATACTCTTGCACTCTCAGGTGCATTTGCAGCAGATACTCTGCATTGTTGAGCGCATTTGCAGTTACTTTACAGTTGTGGATGCTTTTGCGCTCCATTGGATGCATTTGAGCACTCGTGGGTGCGCTCTTTCAAATTTGGGTTGTGCATTTTCAGTTTGGGATTGCACTTCAGATTGCAGCAGAGTGCAGTGATTGGTTGATGCCATTTTGGAGTGATTGCATTGTGCAGTTAGTGGCATTTCAAAGCAGCCAGTCGCACTTTCCATTTGCAGCCAGTATTAGTTTGGGATTTGTAGGCACATTTGCAGCCAGTTGCACTTTTGGGACTTGCAGTTCTTTTTGTAGGTACATTTGCAGCTTGTGGGTATCCCATTTTGCATCATGTCGACTCTTTCAAACAGTTGTGGTTTTTGAGGCAAGGTAAAAGAGTGGTAAAAGGAGGCAATGACGTGGAAATGAAGTGGAGAGGTGGCTTTGCATGAGGAAGCTACTATTTACGTGGAGCCAATGCTACAATACGTGGAGACTTGGCTCATTACGTGGGTGGCATGAAGGGATTTACAAAAAGGAGTCGACACTGCGATTATAGAGTGGGAGCGCAGATTGTAGAGAGGGGGAGAGAAGCTTTACTGAGGCGGGAGAGAAGGTGACGAATTTGGGATTTTGGAGAAGAGGAAGAAGAGTGCGCTGATTGTACGTTGCTGCTGATGATCTACGCTGCTTGTGCGCTGATTGTGAGGGAAAGCCTTTGCTTGCTTGAGGCGCACGTATGAAGCTAACCCCCCTTTCGATGGATTTCTGTCATTGGTTCTTGAGGAGCTGCTGATCGCTTTTTTCTTGAGGTGAACAAGAATTTGAGGAGAAAAGCCAAAGGATTGCGTAGGAGACTGCTCATACACTAAGGAAAGGTTGCTGTGTACGTGAAGACAATGTTGAAAGGGAAGCTTGGACAAGGAAGGGTGAAGACCTGCTCGACTGAAGCCTGGATGATCTTGGATGATCTGTAGTAGTTGTGGCTCATTCTTATCGCTTGTGGTACCACAGATGTGCATTGTTCCCGTCTTGTTCATCGTGTCATTTGTGCCATCTCGATTAAGAGTCTTCCTGGTGTCTTTGTGCTTGTTTGTGGCCTGTTGAGGGTATCATCTCAAGTCATTGTGGTCCGGGTACATGCTCTGGGCGTTGTGCATTCGCTCTATTTCTATTGGAGCCCATATTGCTAGTCTGATCCCATAGGAAGTCCCAACCTCATCTACAAAGCTAATTGAATAATGGTGATTGCTGGTTGTTTTTTTTCCTCTCCTTTTGCTTTCATGAAAGTTACTCCTTGTTGTCTGAGGCATGACCATGCATGCTGAACTGGTAAACATTTCCATGGAATGAAAGAGAGTTGCTTCGCACTGTCTTCGATTGCATAGGCTCTTCACTAGTTTCCTACCACTTTTCTTTCATCATCTGTTTTGGCAATCCTGCTGGGGAACCCTTGTGTGTCTTGAATTGGGATGTGTGTACCCATGACAAGGACGCCCAGAAGTGTGGAGAGTAGTATTTTATGATGAAGCCTTGCATGCGGTGGATGGACAAAAGTAGTAGAGCCCAGACCACCTTCACAGCCACCCTCATCCACATTTAAAGCAAGTGAACAACACTATCGGAAGGTAAAAGGCATTCATTCAACATCCTTGTCTCTACACCCCTTTACATTCAATTCATACACTAGCCACATTTCCTCTGGAAGCCTAACAACCTCAAAAAGAACCCAAAGACTACACAACTCAAGACAAGTGGTCTTTAGTACTAGACTTCCCTCAATAACTCACAAAGCATTCAAATTCATAACGCATCCAATCCCACAACTCACCGGACAACCACCCACAAAGTGACCATGGTCAGAAATCTTATTATATCTTTCCCAAGGTCATCAATCAAGCACTAAAAGTGATGCAGCCCATCTCCTTCACGTGATCATCCAAGCACTGCAGTTTCCCTTCTAGTCACACACCACTGCCCATAAGGACTCAAATACCTTCTGTCAGCATCCCACTGCCTTAGAGAATTACCATAAACTCAATGTAAGGGAAAGACACTGTCCGCCTTTCTCTGATGCATTACAGCCTCCTCTATCAAAGCATCAAAAGTCCTTCTCCAGTCTGCAGTCCATAGTCCTATTACCTCAACCAAGGCCTCTTTCCTTGTTCAACAATGAGCACCTTACTCGCTACAACCAGCCACCCTCAAGCTCCTATCAATTCTTGAAAGCTGAGGGGAGAAAGAATTAGCATCATAGCTCACCATCCTTGTCTTGTCCATGAAAGGAATCGGTAGGAGACCCCTCACGATCAGTTGCAACACTTAATGGCTACTTCTATGCAGCCATGCACAAACCCTTGCAAGCACAACTCATCACTGTGCACACTTCATAAAATCCTCTCTAATCACCTTCTGCAATAGCGCATCAATGGCCGAGTCCACCTACACTGTTGTCTGGTCAAATGTATGTGCAAAATCAAGGAACATCTTGCTCTTCAGTCCTCAGGTTGACCAGACTTTCTCATCACTATCTCACGTGATGATAACTCGTTGTAGCTTGTCCTGCTCACGGTGTTTACACGACCAAATTCTCGTTGTCTGAGGTCTTCCCAGCTGCACAGTCATCTATCAAGCCGCCTCCTACTATAGACATCCCATAGAGGTGCTTCCATGGTCGATTGCTTGGACCATCTCGTCTCCCTGCTTGCCTATGACACTCTCCTCACAAGAACCACAGGCCTCCATAGTCGAAACACCCCCTACACAGTAGTCGTGAGCCCCTCCCATGCGCAGTGATTCTTCTAATAAGCACCTTTGGTAGAGCTACGGCCTGACCTCCTGCAGCTTCTCTTCTACTCACAGTTCATACGAAGCTCACGGCTCTCCCCAAACAATCTTCCTGTGAAGTAGCGACCCCCACCAAACCAAGAAGACCTCCACACCGGCCACCGTCGACCTCTCCAGCAGAACCTTGGCTCCTGTGAATTACTTCAAGGCCTCTCCTACTCATGGCACACCTACAGCCATGCCATTGGTGAAAACAGACCGTGAAGATGAAGCAAGCACAAGTACAAAGAAAGGAGAACCTGTTGAACTGGGGGTTACTTACCATAGGAAGAGGATTAAATGGGTCAAGAAGCCTAGAAGGAAATTCAAGACTCTAGACTATCCGATTGGGAAGGAGCAAGGAGAATATGATCTGGTAGAGGATCTTTCCAAGTGGAAGCCCGACATCACGTTTGGTCAAATGATCAGCTTGTGTCCCAAGTTGAAGAAAGAATGGAGAAGAGCAGTAAACCCTGGTAAGTGGAGCCCTCGGAAGGAAACAATCAAACTAATGTCAGTTAATAAGCTTCCAGATATCTTGCCTTCAATAGAAGCCTGGCACAAAGGAGTGGGACTTGGTGAGGCTTATGTCGACGGTGGAGCTCAAATCTGTGTAGTCACATAGTCATGTGTGGAGAAATTGGGCTTAAAGATTTCATCCCCTTCAAGGTTACGCAACCGAATGGAGAATCATGCTAGGGTTAAGACCCTGGGAAGTGTGGCTAGAATGAAGATTGAAGCATTTAAGGTCCTCTACAAGGTAGATTGCCGTGTCACGCCGGCTGGTTTGGGAGCTTACCCTCTCATTTTGGGAAGACCCTGGTTACGGAAGGTAGGAGCAATACAGAATTGGGGAAACAGAGTGATCACAGTACATAGTTCTAAGGGACAGAGGATGCGGTTTGATATGGTTAGTCACGCTGAAGTTTTTGATCCTGAAAAAGAGGCAAAGGAGGATAGTGAAAGTGATACTGATAGTGAAGAGGAGAGCAGCCTTACTTCAGACAAAGTGAAAGTGATACTGATAGTGAAGAGGAGAGCAGCCTTACTTCAGACAAAGATGATGCTAATGTAGCCTTTATAGGAAGGATGGAAAATCTGCAAGTGGATCTCACAATTGAACTCAGTGAACAGGAAGAGGATAAAAAAGCTTGGAGTTGGACAAAAAAAGCAATAAAATACTAGCACTATGAATAATGTGGGGAGACACATAGGTGCACATAGTTAGCTAGTGATGGGGTTTTTTTCTGGCTCCAAGACATCTTTTCCCAAAAAAAGATGATATGATGTAAATATTTGACTATGAATAAAATGTTTGTAGGAACTTCCTATGGGAAGTGATGAAAACGCAATATGGATGCACTCTAGAGTAATGTACCCATGTGTGACGGGGTCGGTGGTTAAATGTCAAATGTAAAAAGTTTTTTGTGTTTTTTTACATGTGGTAAATGGTCTTCTATGCATGGAATGTTGTCATGTCAATATCTGTGTTACCATCTAGTGTGGTAATTGTGTGGACATGCATCAAAATGCCTTGCTTTGAAGGATTGTTGTGTGCTAGTGAAATGTGACCCCAACAGTGAGAGCAATGGTCTTGGTGCAATGGTTTTTGAGGCAAGGTTAAAGAGTGGTAAAAGGAGGCAATGACGTGGAAATGAAGTGGAGAGGTGGCTTTGCATGAGAAAGCTACGATTTACGTGGAGCCAATGCTACAATACGTGGATACTTGGCTCATTATGTGGGTGGCATGAAGGGATTTCCAAAAGGAGTCGACGCTGCGATTATAGAGTGGGAGCGCAGATTGTAGAGAGGGGGAGAGAAGCTTTACAGAGGCGGGAGAGAAAGTGACGAATTTGGGATTTTGGAGAAGAGGAAGAAGAGTGTGCTGATTGTATGTCGCTAGTGATCTACGCTGCCTGTGCGCTGATTGTGAGGGAAAGCCTTTGCTTGCTTGAGGCGCACGTATGAAGCTGACCCCCTTTTCGATGGAATTCTATCGTTGGTTTTTGAGGAGCTGCTGATCACTTTTGCTTGAGGTGAACAAGAATTTGAGGAGAAAATCTAGAGGATTGCGTAGGAGACTGCTCATACAAGGTTGCTGTGTACATGAAGACAATGCTGAAAGGAAAGCTGCCCATACGTGTGGACAAGGAAGGGTGAAGACCTGCTCGACTGAAGTCTGGAGGATCTTGGATGATCTGCACTGTAGGAGTTGTGGCTCATTCCTATCGCTTGTGGTACCACAGATGTGCATTGTTCCCATCTGATCGTGTCTTGTATCGTGTCATTTGTGCCATCTCGATTGAGAGTCTTCCTTGTGTCTTTGTGCTTGTTTGTGGCTTGTTGAGGGTATCATCTCAAGTCACTGTGGTCCGGGTACATGTGTTGGGCGTTGTGCATTCATTCTATTTCTATTGGAGCCCATATTGCTAGTCTGATCCCATAGGGAATCCCAACCTCATCTATAGAGCTAATTGAATTATGGTGATTGCTGGTTGTTTTTTTTCCTCTCCTTTTGCTTTAATGAAAGTTACTCCTGAATGTCTGAGGAATGACCATGCATGCTGAACTGGTAAACATTTCCATGGAATGAAAGAGAGTTGCTTTGCACCCATCCTGTCTTCGGTTGCATAGGCTCTTCACTAGTTTCCCTACCACTTTTCTTTCATCACCAGACTGTTTCCAACCAATGTGAGTCTGCTGTCCGAGCATACGCCCCTCCTGATCTCTAATCTCTGGGTGCCACATAAGGGGCTCACGCTCAAACTCTGGGTGCCACATAAGGGGCTCATGCTCAAACTTCTCTCTACATCTGGGTGGAGCACGAATGAGACCCCCTGCCAGTCTCTGTCAGACCCTGTGAAGGCTCCTCATCAAGGGGGAACCCTTCCCTAAGGGGGGCCTCTGAGAAGATCCATCTATGTGAAGGCTACCACTGTCCCCCAATGCGTGGGGTGTTCCTTAGAAGCCCTCGCTGCTATAAGAGGAGCTTCCAAGGCTCTGCACCTGGGGTGAGGCCGCGAACCACCAAATTTCCCAGGAGGGATCTGCTTTGCATCTCCGGATCAATAATACCCAAGCCTCCCAGTGCCTGCTGCATGATCACCGTCTTCCAAGCTACCCGGGCTCTAGTGTTCCTCGTGCCGTCTGAACCTGCCCAAAGGAAGTTCCGAACCAACCGTTGGAGCTGCCCAATGCATCCATGTCAATACCAACTTGGCATCTGAGGTATCTCGCTGTGTCTGGTCCCGCTGTATTCATCTGAAGCCAAAGTCACTCCCCCACTCACGGATCTCCTTTGTCTCCTCAGAGCCTGTGAAGAAACCTATGGATTTTTTCCAGATGATCCGTGCATCCGAGGCCTTGCAGTAGATAGCCAGGGCGCCCCTGCAGACTCACTGTGGTGCCCTCAACATATAAGACCGTGTCACCTGCAAGTAATAGCCCAAAGCCTCTGCCACAAACAATAAGATGAAGGGGGTGAGTGGGCAGCCCTGGCGGACCGAGCAAGAGAGAGGAAAGGCCTCGCCCATGTGTCCCTCCAACAATCCAGGAGTCTACATCCGAAAGCCACTCTGACAGCCTCCTCCAAAAGGCCGGGTGGTGCTGTTTGCACACTGGGGCATACACGTTCAGGATCCCAATCTTGGACTCTCCCATCCGAACTCCCATCCAAACTGCCCATCGTAGACCTCTAGAGCAAAGTCTGTGAGACTGAGATGGAGACCCCTCCGCTCTGTCCTACTGCGGGGGACCACTCCTCTGGACCTCTCCCTGGGAGAAGGTGGTGATGTCGTCTGATGTCTGAGGCTGAAAACATGTGCTCCTGAACCAAAAGGATGTCCACTGCCCGCCCTACCGCTGCCCTCTACAACTCTTGCCGGAGTATCAGGTACTGCGGCTGGCTACAAACACGGTCGTGGAGCCCGTGCATGTTCCAACTCTCTATGGTTCAATTCATGAGGACCGGGGTGCCGAGAACAAAGGCAAGGCTCTCTTGTGGGTGGGTGCTTGTTCTAGAAAAACTACCTTGTGTGACTTTGCCGGGGGTTTGAAGGCAGAATAGTTTGTGTCTGTGTGGCGGCGATGTACTAGGGTGGATACCGACTCAATACTAATCTTCCATGCCCACTTCATCATGAAGGAGACTTCCACCCTGAACAACTCCGCAAACTTTTGGAGGGGCCAGTAATATGCATGCTCCACCTTTGTCTCCAATGGTAATCTGATAACTCCTACCGCCAAACCACACATTGGCTCCTCACGCATGAAGCTCAGCTGAAAGTTCACCTCCACGCCATGGGTGTGCCAAAGGTCGAGTCCCTATGGCCCCATCCACTCATCCATCATGCGTGAAATCTAATCTCCCATAATAGCATCAAACACCTCTGGGGACCACTTCTCTAACCCTGTGGAGGCAAACTGGAATCTCCAAACGGGGTGTGTCTGAGACCCCACTGCATTGATCAAACCCCCCTTTCGAGGTTGTAGGACCATGAGCGTTACCTCTAGTGGTAGAGGATATGAGTCTGGAATCTCCAGATAGTTCCAGGGTCCTAACCTCCAGAAGTCCCGCGATAAGGGACGCTTAGGCTAGAGGTTGGGAGCTGCTGACAGGGAGGACAAGCCCCGTCCCTCAGGATCCCTCCCTAAACGGACCGGCTACTACGATGAGGAAGCAGAAGGGGGCACCATCTTTCCCTTGCCTACTGGCAGGTGTGTCAAGGCGGAAGAACCTACTGCGGAGGTGGAGAGGGGGGCGGTGGGGGAGGGGGGGTAGGGGCGCGGGGGGCGGAGGGAGGGGGACAGGTGGTGAGAGTGATCATAGCAGGGGGGCTAGGGGGGGGAGGGGGCAGGGGGCAGGGGGAACCCTGGAGGGGTGGGGGAGGTGGAAAGGAAGAGGGGGAGGGGGAGGGATAAGGACGACCGCAAGCCCCCCTCCTTCGTCGGGGCTCTGGATCCACTCCTCCGTAGCCGCTGTCGGGCTAGCATCCGCAGCTTCTGCCATCACTGCATCTGGAGCTCATGGGGCTTACTACTGATGCAAGGGTGAGTGCGGAGGATGAACCTCCAAAACGGGAGGATCATCTGGATTGGGTGGTGGCCGCTGCTGCCGCTGGGGGAGGTGGCTCTTGATGTTCCTCCTCCGAGGCCTCTCGGTCAACCCTGTCCCTCTCTCTGCATTTGGACCTCTGCCCGTGGCACTTGCGGGCCTATTTGCTTGGTTTCTTTTTCTTTTTAACCTGGGTCCAGTCCCCTTCTGAGGGGGTATCCCAGTGGGTCTGAGACTTTGGACCTCTGCCCGTGGCACTTGCGGGCCTATTTGCTTGGTTTCTTTTTCTTTTTAACCTGGGTCCAGTCCCCTTCTGAGGGGGTATCCTAGTGGGTCTGAGACTCCTGCTGCTCCTACCTGCGAGGGTGCTGGACTTGGGCCTGCTGACTCTACCTGCTTTGCGGGGCAATCGGCCTGGCCACGAGGGCAATCTCTGGCTAGGTGACCCATTAGTCTGCAACGGAGACACTGGCCTAGTAACCCAGAAATCTCCACTCATTGGCGAACTGTACCCCCTTCAAGGGTCTCTAGAAGAATCAACTCTGGGAGGGGGACTCTGGGCTCTCAACCACCAGTCTAATCCTAGGGACCTCGTCACCTACTACCAATGCTGCAGCCGAATCTTGCGGAGACTCGAGCACTGTTTCAAATGCCCGACCAATGGAGGGGAGGATGGCTTTGTACTCCTTTGGGGAGCCCTGGGAAGCGAAGCATAACCGGGAAGCGGGGAACATGGTGTGTTGTGTCCATGTGTCCTCCACTGTAAAACCATGGTACCAAGGAAAGAGGTACACCAGATGCGGGCCAAGGAGGATGGGGCTCTGCTCCACCAGTGTCAAGGCTATATCGGGGGGGCTTAGTTGGATGAGGAAGACGCCTCTCCCATAAATGGCGACCTCCTGAATGTGATCGCCCTCTAGTGCCAAGCTTTCCTGGATCCACTCTCACACCTGTTGCCTTGTGGGTGTGAGACCCATAATTCTGCCCACAATCACCTTGTCCTAAAGGGACTGAACTGTTTGTTGGACCTGTTGTTTGTCGGCTGGAGAAAGAAGGACCTCAACAGCTGTGGGATTTGAGGGTGCTGCCATAAAGCCCCTCTAGCCAGACCAAAGGTCACCACGAAGATCTTCTTCCTTCTGACAAACACGAATGCTACGGTTGCTGGTGAAGAAAGGAAGGAAAAGGGGGAGGTGGGGCGAGGGGCGGAGCAGAGGCTGAGGTGGAGGCGGAGCAGCGGCCTAGGTGGAGGGGAGGCGAGATGGAACAGCAGCCGAGGCGGGGGGTGAGGCAAAGAGGAGACGGAGGGGGGGCTAGAGGCGAGGTGGTAATGGCTGCAAATGAAGCATGAAGACTCTCTTGTTGCTCACTTGAATCATATGGAATCCCTTGTCACTCAGCTTGCTAGTCTGAAGGCCCCTATAGGGGAAAATAATCAAGTTGTTGTGCTACTCTTGAGCATTGAGGAAATTTCTAAGTACCGGGAGATCATACCAGCATTGCGTGTGACACAAATGGGTTATGAGCCTATGGTTGCTATGCTCATTGATCATGAAAGACGATATGCAGACACTCCGGACTCCAGTGCATTGTACTCCAAGGACAAAGGCAAATTCAAGCCTTTCAAATGCAATCACTGTGGGAAGCTTGGTCACACCGAGGATCGCTGCTTCAAGAAGCTTGCCAAGCAACAAAACAAAGATCATGCCAACTTGGTTGGGGCTGCAACAAGTGAAGATGATGCTTCGACACTGACTCACTGCCGACATCAGAGATCTCTCTCTCCATTCAGAGGTCTATGTACCTAATGATCAGGACTTTTGTTTCTGATCTATTCTATGTGTGCTTGGGTACTCTGCACTCGGTAGTCCCCCAAAAATGCTTGTAATAATGAGTCTTGTGTCCTTGAGTCAATAAAGTTTCTCAGCCTTGGATAGTCCTCCTCAAATGGTGTTTTATTTCCTTTATGAGTGGTGTGTGGCTTCCTACCAAGTCCTGTTATGAAGCTAGGGGGGGATGTATTGTGGGAGCCTTTCTATTGGCTTTGATGAGTCTCTCTATCAAGCCTAGCCGAGTTCCAGGATGTTGGTGCATTCCTTAGACCGATGTGTTGGTCAGGTAGCCATGCTTCATTTGAGCCTCTGAGCTACTTGGGGTGCACAGAGCAGTAGACTCCATCATTGCCATGTTCTGCTCTTGGCTTCATTCCAGTAGTCCCTCGCCTTTCCTTCATGGGAGGATGTTGAAATATGAAGTCAAAGTGAGTGTATTTGTGTGTCCTAGGTCCCTAAGACTTATTTTATAGTCTAGTGAGTCCTAGACAGTGCCACGTGTCATATGGGAGATTATCCCATATACATTGTGACTTTCTAGAGTCTAGAGGCTCACACTATATAGTCTTGTACTAGTCTTGAGTCTTTTCAAATCAGTCAACATCAAGCTATGTACATGTGAGTATTTTGGTTCATTGCTATTGCCTACTTCCATTTGAGTTCATTTCCATTATGCTTGCAATCTTTCCTTTCCTTTCCTAGAGATAGCTTGCCACTCTACTGCTCTAGAAATGGCTCTAAACTTGCTCCAATGTGACTTAGAAGAGACTCCAATCATGCTATGCTGCTATACCTTTACCCATCACCGTCATGCTAGTCTTGATCCACTTTCACCACACCTCATATACAGTCCCTACACCCATTATATTTCAATATTCATCTAGTTGTTCATGGGGGCATTGAACTTGCTACTTTTAAGTCACCCCTTAAGATGTAATATTTAGGGTCTTAATATGCCTTTTAATAGCTCCCACCCTTTTGTACTTTGAGAGTTAGTTGCACTTTACATTCAATGGCCCCAGTGTTTGTAGAAAAAAATCATTTTTTGGAACGAAAATGATCTATGCTCACCTCATTAGCAGGTATTTTTACTAGTTGTGGACTGTTGTGATCAATATTATTCCCCACTCCAACCTGACCAAACTGCAAGAGAATAAAAAATGTTGAAGTATGCCAAAAAAAAAGAGATCATTGGTAGGGGGAGTGAGGGAGCCAGATACTTGCAGCAGGCAGGTGGTCCTTTTTACCGTAATAATTTAATATTAAGCAGCAAAACTGGCACCAAATACACATCGAGACTCAAGGCTCACCTTGTTCCAACCCCAGCCATAGAGTTTTCCTTTGTCATCAAGAGCCATAGTATGCCTCCAGCCTCCAGAAATCTGCCCAGCCCAAAAAGCTAACCCTAATCACAATTGCTTTCATGACAGTTTATAGCAAGTAGAGGAGATTCATGACTTGGAAAATGCATGCTTTTCCCTGTAAATTAAAAAGAAATGATCTGATTTCAATATAAAACATATCTTTAGTGACCAAGAATATTCAAAATTTCTTGAAATTTTGTCAAGTATTGAAAACATACAAGTGACTATGGAGAATAAATTGGTAATCTGGAACATTACATTGTAAGAAAGATAAAATAAAGGGAGAATACAAGGGCACAAGGGGAAAAGGCTAAAGATTTCCCATGATGCATTGAGACACATTCAGATTGCATTTTCTAATTACATTTTGGGACATGATTGGTGATTATATCGCCTCAGCTCTGTAGAGCATTTGGGACTTTGGTGATCCTATGTGTGATTTTCTTACAAAGGATCTCATTCATCTTATCCCAAAGGGGGTGGGGGGTGAAGAAATTTGATATCCCAATGGAAGCCCATCACCCTCTTGAGCACAACATATAAGATCTTGGTAAAGGCAATCAGTTTGCGGTTGTAGCCTCTTTTGCCAGATCTTGATATGGAGACTAGCTTTATGCATCATTAAAGCATTTTTTATAATGTCTTTTCTTTTGGGAGTAGTGGACCAGCGTGGCGCATAATAGTCAGGGTTTGTTTATTCTACTTGTAGATTTCAAGAATCCTACGACAAAGTGGATTGATATTTCTTGGACGGACTTTTTTTGCTATTGGAATATGAAGCCAAAGTGAGTCGAAAATGTGTGTTCTAGTGTGAGTTCTAGTCTGGTGTGTCCACGTGTCATATTGGGAGTTATCCCATATGCATAGGTGTTCATATGTGTGTGTGTGCTCTTATATAAGAGCTGTACTTGTCTAACCTACAAGCTCTTTGGTCTACATGTGAGTACTCTCATTTTTGTTCATTGCTCTAGTCATTTCATTTCCATTTCATTATGTCTCCTTTTGAGTATCACTTCCTCTCTCCCTAGCCTACCCTCTCTCTCTCCCTCTTTCCACCATGTTCCTTCATGTGGTATCAGAGCCTCCCTTCCTACCTTCCCCTTCTTCTTGCTCTATCTAGAGGATGAGAGAAGCCCGCAAATGGAAGCTCTTGTCTCCTCCAAGCTAGAGCCTCTCCCTTCCCTTAGCCTCGCCATGGTTCCTCGCCATCAAGTACTGCGGTCTCCTAGTGATTGCTCTTGGTCCTCGTTTGTGAGTTCAGCTCACTCCCGCATCAGTTCATGGTTCTCCCTCAGCATTAGCAGACATTCCTCGTCAGTTGGTCGCCAAAACCTTATTTTGGAGCAGTCCAGCGGCTGTTTTTTGACCTTTTGAGGTCTGATTTTGACGTTTTTTGACAGTTTGGCACAGCCCAAACATAAACGACCTTGTCCCGCACCGTTTCGAGGAAAAAAAAATGATTTTTTGTCTGTACGTCCGTACAGACCTCTGCAGGCGGATTTACGATAGTGCCAGGAGTCCGTACAACTTGTCAGAAGGCGATTTTGAGCAGTTTTAGGCTACTTTTTGGAATGTTTTGCCTAGATTTGGACTCCCGTGACCTCCACCAGTGCTTTGAGCTTCCCGAGCTTACCCACAAGTCATTTCGACTGTACCGACACTCCGGTACATTTACTTTAGGCTTTCGACAGAGGGGAATACTCTTTCACACCTCGTCATCTCCGACATTGCGATATTGCGGTGTTTGACTATCCCGAACAGTCAAATATCATTTCTCTGATCTCGGTACACTTCAGTGACTGCTTCAATTGGTGCATCATCTCTACTACTCATTGCCTCTTATGCGCATTTGGTGACTCTCCAATCGGCACATTGAGACTTCATGACGTGATCTCCCTTGGTAGCTGCTCCTATGGCCTTCATTGACACATCATTCGAGGGCATCCTCGCCTGGTTCTTCACCGACATACCTCTTTGCATCAGGATGTGCACACTCTTGTGCGGTAGCTACTTCGGGCTCATGGGTTCTCTGCCCTTGCTATGCATAAATTGAATGAAATCTTTTATATATTTTTATATATGTTTGAGTAAAATGTTTGCCTTGAGTAGTCCCTCTAAAAAGAATGTTTGAAGAGTTAATAAAGGTCCTCTGCCTTGGATTGTCCTCCTAAAATGATGTATTTCTTTTATGGTGTGTGACTCCATGTTTCTAGTTAGTCACTGGAGTCAAGAGGGGGATGTACTGTGGGAGCCATCTATGGGCATTGATAGGGTCTAGTTATCAGGCCTGGCATATGAGTTCCAAGATGTTGGTGCATTGGTCTCCTAGACCTCTTAGTTGATCATGCATCCATGCATGATGAGCCTCTGAGCCATGCTAGATGAGCTTTCTATGTTATGCTCACTAGCCTTTGAGCCATGCTCACTTGCCTCTGAGATTGTCTGGGAGCCATGTCTAGTTCTAGACCGGCATGCATAGTTTTGATGACCGTCATTGTCATGTTCTATTCTTGGTTCCATTCTAGTAGTCTCTCACCTTGCCTTCATGGGGGGGTGTTGGAATATGAAGCCAAAGTGAGTCAAAAATGTGTGTTCTAGTGTGTTCTAGTGTGAGTTCTAGTCGAGTGTGTCCTATGGATGCCACATGTCATATCGGGAGTTATCCCATATGCATAGGTGTTCATATGTGTGTGTGTGCTCTTATATAAGAGTTGCACTTGTCTAGTGTCAAATCAATCAAGTATCAAGCTACAAGCTCTTTGGTCTACATGTGAGTACTCTCATTTTTGTTCATTGCTCTAGTCATTTTATTTCCATTTCATTATGTCTCCTTTTGAGTATCACTTCCTCTCTCTCCCTATACTACCCTCTCTCTCTCCCTCTTTCCACCATGTTCCTTCATTTGCCACATCGCCATCGTAGGCATTCCTCTTGCCATTTTTGTATTTGTTTTTCGCTCCTTCTGCTCGTTACGAGACGTTGATTCTTATGGAGCTAAACATCTACGGAAAACAACTAGAGCAATATGTGAAGATGCAAGACATGGAATGAAAGGGAAAGCAAGACTAGGAAAGCATAAATGAAATAATGCTAGAAAGAAATGTACAACCAAGCAAAGTACTTACATGATCAAGAAAGGCTTGAGGCTTGATGATTTAACATGAGAAAATACAATGCCTTTATAGGATAGGCACACACACTCTAAGTGTCAAATGTATATGGGATAAGTCCCATAGTGACACATGGCACTCTAGGATATAAAGTAGTATAGTACTACTCTAGAACACACTAAAAGTCACTCAAATTAACTCCATTTTCTAACACCCCCCCATGGAGGAAAGGTGAGCGACTATTGGAATGGAACCAAGAACAAAACATGACGGTCATAAAAAATTGTGCATGCCGGTCTAGAAGTAGACATGGCTCCCACACAATCTCAGAGGCAAGTGAGCATGGCTTAGAGGCTAGTGAGCATAACATAGAAATCTCATCTAGCATGGATCAGAGGCTCATCATGCATGGATGTATGATCAACTCAGAGGTCTAGGAGGCCAATGCACCAACAAATAGACCTATCAAAGCCAAAATATATGTCTCCCACAGTACATCCCCTCCTAGCTCCAAAGACTAATGAGGAACATGGAGCCACATACCAAAATTAGAAAAGAAATACATCATTTTAGGCGGACTATCCAAGGAAGAGTACCTTTATTGACTTAACACACATGATTTATTGCATTCATTTTTGGGAAACACCCCCAGGGCAGAGTACCCAAAATATATCATGCTTAGAAAGCAAAATCATGATCTCCATCATCCTCTAGATGCTGGAGACAGACAGTAAGAGCATGATCCTATGTCGGCTGGTCATCTTTGTCTTCATCATCACTTGTGGCGGATGCCACCCAACTGGCATGATCCTTTGATTGTTGTTGAGCAAACTTCTGATAGCACCTGTCCTTCGTATGACCAAGCTTGTTGCAATATGTGCACTTGAATGGCTTGAATGTCTTTCCTCGTGCTGGTGGAGTCGATGGCCTAGGTCTCCATTTGCTGGTGGAGGCAAGAGCCTGTGTAGTATCCGCTGAGTAGGATGGAGATTCTTTGTTGTGGCAATCCTTTTCAAGAAGAAGAGACACCATATCTTTGAATGTAGTCGATGCAATGCAAAGTACTTCAAGGGCATTCTCAAAGCGAGAAATCCCTTCCATACTTGTCATGAGGACAGCCATTTTGTCCTCGTCATCCGGGCAACACTTCAAGTTGGAGAGTTGTTGAACTAAAGATTGAATTTTTGCTATATGTTCACTCAAGGTATCAGACTCTTCCATTTTCAGCTTATCAAATTGCATTTTCGGAAATACCTTGGAGTTGGTGATCTTGTTACCAAATATATTCTCGAGGCATGCCCAAATCTCCTTTGCCTTGGACTTGACATCAATGTGATGAATCAATGAATCATCTAGGCAAAGCCCAATGATTGCGATGGCCCTCGAATTGTGTTGCTTCCAAATCTTGCGTGTTCGAGGCTTCGTTGATGCCTCAAGTGCTTCATCATCTTCGATGGCATCCCAAACATTCTCCTTCATGAGAAGGAGTTGCACTTTTGTTTGCCATGTGGGGAATCCGTCCCCCTTAAATTTTTCCACAGGAAGAGAGTTGGTGGAAATTGAACCCATAAAGCTGGCAGCTAGGAGAGAGAAGAGTGAATGTAGAAGAGGAAGAGCGAATAGAATGAGTAGATGGCGGGCGCAAGCGAGTAGAGGAAGAGATGGCAGGCACAATGGAGCTGTAGGTGGCGGACAGAATAGCAGCGGGCAGAGAAAAGGAGCGAGCAAATCAGGAGCGGGTGTATGGGCTGTTTGCAGGCCTGTTGTATGGTGCAACAGTCCGTACTGTTGTACGGTTGGATGTATAGCTGGTACAGGTAGAGAAGCGGGGGGCTGTTTGCTGCTTGCTGCGATCTGGGCACTAGGCGAAGAGAGTGGCGCCTATGAGCGGAGCATGGAGCTGCCACAAATCATTGGAGCTGAGCTGCCACACGCCATTGGAGCTGCCACTAGCCATGAGTTGAGTTGCCTTTGTTGGTGAGGCTCGGGGGGGTGGAGAGAGTAGAGCTCAAGATGGAATTGGAGAAGGCATTCCTCCAAGGGGAATGGGGGAGAGAGGCTTCAATGTCTTCAATCTCTTACCTCAACCTCTTGGAAGATAGCCTAGCTCTGATACCATATGAAGATGCAAGACATGGAATGGAAAGGAAAGCAAGACTAGGAAAGCATAAATGAAATAATGCTAGAAAGAAATGTACAACCAAGCAAAGTACTTACATGATCAAGAAAAGCTTGAGGCTTGATGATTTGACATGAGAAAGTACAATGCCTTTATAGGATAGGCACACACACTCTAAGTGTCAAATGTATATGGGATAAGTCCCATAGTGACATGTGGCACTCTAGGATATAAAGTAGTATAGTACTACTCTAGAACACACTAAAAGTCACTCAAATTGACTCCATTTTCTAACAATATGTCTACGTGCTGAAAACTTCCTAGATGGAAGAACCTCTAGCAAAACTCTCCACAAAAAAACTTGTTGTTAAAGGGGAATTTTAGAATTCTAAATCACTCGCAGTCTCTATCGCCACCACTTTGCAAGATTATGCATTTTCCAAAGATGATTTGCGTTGTGTGAAACCTAGGGATAGGGCAGAAGAACTTTATATAAGGAAGATACAGTAATGTGAGACAGCCTCAAAGGACGGCATGTCAATCCTAGCGAATGAAGAGTCCAATCTTGAAGCCGGTTTTCAATCTCTAGTGGCAGTACAGCTGAAAATGCTGAAGCATATGAGTAATAGTGTGCCATATAGGACGATAATGCATGCCAAGACCATATTTTGCAGCAACCAAAGGAAAAGAAAAAAGGGTTCTATCATCATGAACGACATCTACAACCCAGTGGATCCCTTTTAGACTAATGAAGTATGAACATCTATGCTCCTGCAAAGCTAGCGGAGGGACAAAAACCCTTGGCCAATGTATGCTCTCAGCTCTCAGATATTCTTAAAGAGAATACCGGTCATGCCATTCCAAATGTGAGAGGATATGTTTCCAGTCCATCTACATGTTGGAGACCATTGGACAGCCTTTGATCTTACCATCAATACAATCCAAAAGAAAATCCTAGTGAATGGGGTGCCAGTATGTGTTATTTGGCATAGACACACGTGTCCTGGAAATGCTTGAAGCGTGCCGATGGATCTTCTCACTCCTGTGCTACTCCTTGTGGGAGCATTCTGTAGTAAAGCCTTCACTTGTGTCACTCGAGTGGCTACCGGATCGTTGCAATGGGGTTTCCACCGAGAAGAAGGGGGTGAGAAAGAGAAAGGGAAGGGGGAGGGAAGAATCGATCTTTTGGAACTTTGGAGCTTTGGACCTAAAGGGGGCTCTTCCATTGCACTCATGGAGCCGATTGGAGAGGTAACTCTACTCAATCAAATTCTCAATTGGAGGAAAACTCGTGGTGAGCAGAAGTGGCCCCCACATATGTCAGGCAATGGAGGTCTAATTTGACCCTCACTTCCCCCTTGCTCACCTCGCGGGATTTGAGCATGTGTTAAACATTCGGGGGTCGTTATTTAGAACCCTATTCTTTATGGGACGTCAATATTTGCCAAAATGTCCATCAAAATTTGAGAGAGCTCTCGCTCAGGGAGAGGAGCATACCAAAACTCATCTACCGGCTAGCTTCACTACCAGATGGGTTCTCTTGAGGGAAGGTTTCCCCATGTTTCCCAACATTCTTTGGTGCAGACACTCACACCTGCTCCCCCATCTATGATGGCATCAACCTTTTGGTTTTGGTAGGTTATGGGGATAGCTGCATTAGTGTCATCCCCTTCAAAGTATTGGCCTAATTTATTGATGGGAACCTTAGGTAGGTTCCGGCCCTCCTCTTGTGGCTGGTTGTCTTCGGGGTTGGTAGGTCCTTGGGATAGGATTTGGCTGTTCATCCAGCTTGAGAGGTCTCACCAGAGGGTAGGATTCCCTCTTAACAAGGATGCAATTGGCATCTTAACCTCTGTGGAGAGGAAGGTTGCCAACCCAGCAATATCACGTAGTTCCTGGGAAGTCTCCCTTCCCATCGATAGTGGCTCCTCAAAGCCATAGAGATCATCCTCAACTCTTAGGTTTTGCAGCAATAGGTCCTCTTGAAACATCCATTGCATCAAGTCCTGAACCTCTGAGTCTTCCACTCTCTCTGACACCCTAAGCACCTTCGATCCCCTATGAGTGGTCAGGTGGTCAGGGTAGATGGTATCCAACCCTCTGTTGACCTTGAGTCTATGCTCAAATTTCTCTTGGCATTCTCGTACCAAGTTCTGAGCATCTATTAAGCATTGTTTCTCTAAGACTGGGTCTAGATAAGCTCCCTTATGAGAAGGTGGAGATGTGAGGCCTTAAGCCCGCACTGGCTTGTTTATGTCCGGATATAGGGGCATACTAGGATCCGTCCACGGAAGGGGCTCGTCCGATGTAGAGGAGGTGGCAAGGGTGGCTATCTCCTCATCTGAACCGTCTTGAATAAGCACCTTCGTGACCTTCTTGGGCTTGGTATGTGGGGGCTGGTGTGCCTCGGGAAATTGAGACATTGGAGTCTTGTCCTTCCTTGCTTGCTTCTTCATCCTTGTGATGACCGTCAAGGACACCACTGCTACTTGGCCTTGTTCAATGCTTAGTAAATTGATGCTAGTGCTCTTGAGCGGCGTGGTCGGAGTCGTTGGCCTCCTTAGGGGATAGTCTCTGAATAAATACTCCACTCTGCATCTAGCATGCAAGGGCATAAGACTTGTTGTGGATGAGACCACTGGGGTGAGACCTTGTATGGACAGTCCTTTAAAAAGTGCAGCCCTTGGCTTTAAAACATGATACAGGAGGGTTTGTTGAGCCCTTATTCAAGGATTTGCTTGCCCTGTGTGGAACTTGACATGTATAGCATTGGATCGGAGACCTTCATGCCAAGGAATTCATGTCTCCTGCCCTCGAGGTCATGGGCGCTGTCTAATATACCTGGACATGCTGATCCTCATGTAAAAGGTAGTAACTTATGATGCCACTTCCTTCCTCATGAGGATGATAGTCGGGATGACTATGATCATGCTCAAGCTCTTCCCAATCATTAGGTAGTTCTTCCACCAATACTTGGTTGATTGGAATTATACGTAGTGGGGGCGGTTGTTGTGGACCTAGTATGGGTGGCGGTAATTGAGGATGTTGTGCCTTATATTGCCCTGGATTGGCTAGAGGGGCTCCTTGTGCATTCACTAGGTTGGGTGGGGCTATCAGGGCTAGTTGGGGCCTCGGCTGGTAGATCGGTTGGGGAAGGACCTTTGAAAATCAGCACTGAGAGTTGTTGTATAGCAGTGTGCAAAATAGAGGGCTTGCCTTGCTTTGAGGCAGGGACACTCATTTGAGGGGTGAATGCTATTGCATACCCCACACCAAACATTGTCTCTTCTTGAGAATAAGTGGGGGTTACTCGGTGTAGGTTCCTGCCTTCCACTGCTAGCCTAGTTGATTCAGTAGACTAGAGACCGACTAGAGGCCAACTCACCCATATCTAAACCCTTAGACTTTTTATCCTCTTCTTGGTAGGCTCCGTACTGGAAGACCTTATCGATTGTGATACCTCGGACAGAGTTGTAGTTTTGTCCTTGACATCCTTATCCATCATATTATCGTCTATACAGATGGCTACCTTGCTATAGAGTTTGAACAGGATCTCTTTCTTTACCTGAGTATCCTTCAGGGTTGAGGTGGCATTTTCAAACACTTCAATTCCTGTTGCGAGCCACATGAGAGGATGAGCGACGAGTGAATGTTGCCACGCTTCCTCATTGGATTGGCGGACTCGAAGCTGCATGACCATTTGATGGTTTTTTTTTTTCAAAAAGATTACTTCATTAAGTATGAATGAAAACTGCCAAAGCAAGCTCTAATGCGGGAGTACATCATGCCATGCATGAGAAAAAAAAAAACAGCTCAAAAAGAGCTAACAAAAATCAAAGGTGGAGGCTGAAAATGCCACCTCGACCCTGAAGGAGACTCAGAGAAGAAAGGAGATCCTCTCCAAACTCTGAAAAAAGTAGCCACCTTAACCCTCATACAACTGATTAATCGGGCTCCACTTGTGACCACTGGGGGCGAGAACCCTACAATGAAGGCTTTATGCAATGCCTCCCAATTGACTTTCTCCTCAAGGTTGAGGGCCCTATACCGTTGGCCTACCTTGCCATCCAGGCTGAGGCCGAATGCGTTAACCATTTTCAGATTTTCGGGAGCACCGAATGCTTCACATATTTGTTCAAGTTGCTCGATGTGGGAGACCGGATCTCCTTCCCTAAGAAATTTAGTTTTCAAATTGGAGACGGCTATGGGTTGACTCCTAGAGGGATTGGTGTTCCCTGCTGGAAATATGGGTATAGCCGGGGGTGGCGCGGCTCCCCTTCCTAGTACGTCCACGAAGATGCGCATCGTCTCATCCGATAGCACTATTTGGGAAGCTTGAGGAGACACCACTGCTGTGGACCTAATAGGACGTAGAGGCGGTCTCACGCCTTGCCCTGGTAGCGGGGTCTATCACCGGTGCCGACGTTTTGGGTTGTAAGGCCTACTCCCCCGAATATCAGGATTGTAACTCTGGGAGTAAACTGTCAGAAGGGAGTAGGTTACCAAGCATCTGCATGGACGCTCCTTGTATTGGTCTGTAGGATGGAACTTGCAAGGGCACATAGCCGGTGGCTTGTGGCCTAACGGCAAATGTTGGGGGCACCTGGAAGGTTGAAGGTTCATTAGGGTTTCCCTCTTGGAAGTCTCCTGAGTTTCCAAGGCCAGGGTTTTGTCTTGCGAAGTCCCTCATCCACGGGTCTTCGTCTTTCATGCGTGCTGGTGGGTCAGGGTGCCCAGTGAAGACTGTGGAACCTGAGTCCACAAAAATGGCCTCAGTCCTCCCTGCCTGTGGCTCAAGGATTGGTTGTTGCTGGCCTCCCCTTTCTGTGGGCATACTGGTGAAAGGTTTCATTTCTACTGAATCGGTTTGGCCTAACCGTCCAAACATGTTGGATGTAGTCTCTCTTAATCTGGAGGCTACGGAAGGAGCAGGAGAATGACGTGGAGTTATGCTTGTTGGAAAGGTCACCTCCCCATCTGTAAGCCCCCATATGAGGAGAGCATGGGGGGGGTGAACCTAGGGTTTGAGTGTCTGTCACATGGGCATCTGATTGGATGTCATGTGGGCAAGAATCAAAGAGATGGTGGGTACCTGGAGCTAGGATGGATCTGCAGTAGCAAAAGGCAAAGCAGTAGCCAGCACAAGGAACCCGTACGGCACAGGACACGTGGCCGGGAAGAGGGCCTGGCAGAGGCACAGACATTGCAGGGAGTGCAGGCCCAGATCTGCAGCAGGAAAAGTGGCTGTCAGTGGGCAGGAAACAGGCCTTTTATAGGCTGGATATATGCCTTGAAAGGAGGGCCAAAGGGCCCTGGAAGTTTGGGCCAGAAAGCCCTGGGTTGTGTGCCTTATATGGCTGGACCAGCCACAGACTGGTCGGCCAGTCTGTACCAGGCTGGTCGGTTTTTACCAGCCCTCTTGGGCCTATATAAAGAGGGCATTCAGGCCTCATTTTGACATCACTTGCAGCAGCAGATCCAGAGCAGAAAGGAGCAGCAGCAGGCAGCCACCCTCTGGACCTACATTCAGGAGGATAGAGAGGTGCTATCAGGGCTGCAGACTTAGCCAGGAGGCTGCCCACCTAGGCTGGTTTCCAGACAGCAAGGTGGAGAGGATCATTCTAGACAGAAAGTTTACTTACGCTCGAGGTGGAGCACGCGGACTCTAGTCTAGAGATAGCCCAGCAGATAGGAGAAGGACTTTGTGGTAAGATCAGAGGACCACACCATTGGTGGGACTCTGGATCTGTCTCTCTTGTATTGTGTCCATAGTTGTGGACGGAAATATATTATTTGGTGGTTTCTCTATCTAGTTTGGTTCATTGTCTATTGATGAGTCTGCACACCTATTGAATGCACATAAGTAAAGAAGTTTGTGATTCCACACCCCACACCACACTGTGTGAGCTCCTGGGCATTATTATAAGTCTTCCGCTGCGTGTACCCTCTGTTAGGTATTTTCTAACATGGTATCAGAGCCCAAGTAGGAGGCTCACAGGTGTGGGAGCCTGAAGGCAGGGACCTTGCTGAAGGACGACCCTGATTCAGAAGCTCTTGGGAATCGACTTCCATGACTGGAGGATTGTGCCCTTGCGAGAAGGAGGGTGACTCAGGTTTAGTCACGTGCGTTCAGAGTTCTGGTTAAATGTAATTACTATCAGAAACTTGGCCATCTAGAGGATCGTTGCTTCAAGAAAATGGCAAAGGTACAAGCCAAAGAACATGCCAATCTGGTTGCAGAGCAGAGCGAGGACGAAGACGATGAAGCTACACCTTCTGGACCTGAGGAACAAGCCTGCACTGCTGCTATTTCTGGTCTATCCCTCCATGAGGTGATAGATGAAGAGTGGGCTTTCTAGAGTCATGTGTGTTAGGTACTCTGCCTTGGGTAGTCCCCCTAAAATGATGTAATAATTTGTCTTTTTGTGTGCCTTGTCCTATAAAAGGCTCCACCTATTTCCATGTACCCGTTTAGGAGACAGGGGGGGTTGTTATGTCTTTCCTTTATCAGGCCTGGCCGAGTTCTAGGATGGTGGTGTACTCCCTAGACCTATGAGTTGGTCATGCATCCATGCTCAGATTTGAGTCTCTGATCACGTTGACACCTAAGCCATGAGAGTGCTTGGTTCAACCTCTGAATTATGCTCAGCTGTTAGCCTCTGAGATTGCCTGGGATGCACAGTCTAGAAGATGTCATAGTTTCTCACCCTAGCTCCGAAGGGGGGTTTGTTGGAATCGGAGTCCTAGTGTGTGTGGTCCTAGTATGTGTGTCCTAGAGTCCTAGGAGTGTCCTACAGTTGTGTGAGTGTGAAGAGTCTTGAGGCCACTTGTGCCACCTCATGTGGTAGATGTGATTCCTCACCTAAATTATAGGATCTAGATTCTCTTGTGTGTGACCTCATCTATGAGGTGTCTGTGTGGGAAGATAAGGCTTGCCCAGCCTATAAAAGAGGCTATGTACTTGCTGTGATTTCACCCCATCTATCAATCCACATCAGTTCGTGCCTCAGCTCATCTCCAATCATGTGTCTCTCACCTTCTCCCCATTTTCAACAGGACGCTCTGCCACTGTCAGGATTCCAGATGCTTTTTATGCAGAGGAGAGCCTCACGGAGGATATTTTACAGATTTGGGTTTCTCACATACAGGGTGGACCTGTCCATCCATCTCAGGTAGCTGCAGCCTTATCCGGAATTAGTGACTATTATCATACAGTTGCTGATTCTAGGAGACGTGAGATTCTCAGATGTGATATTGGTATACGCCAGCAGTTAGCGTCCCTTCAGAGGGAAGAGCAGAAGAGGCCCACAGATGCTTGGATTCAGGAGCGCCTTGCTGCAGCAAGGGCTCATTTGCAGACATTGTTGGATCAGAGAGCAGAGTATGCCTTTCATGCATGGGAATCCTTTTGGATTCAGATGGGTGGCAGGGTCAACAAACACTTTTTCTCTTCATGGGCCTAGACATAGTAGAGATAGTGTTTCGCAGCTTGTTGACTCAGACGGGGTGTTACAGTCAGATCCTGATGCTGTCATGCGTGTAGCTTCATATTTTTTTGCATCCCTTCTTACTGCAGATCCAGGCACACAGGCCATTGATGATGCTAGAGAGGATATTTGGCAGTGTATCCCTGTATTGGTGAAGGATGAGATGTATGTTTCTCTGGATGCACCTTTCACCAATGCAAAATTCAAGACTGCATTACTTGCCCTTCACAAGGGCAAGTGCCTAGGTTCAGATGGACCTACCCCCTCCTTTTTTATTACTTTTTGGGAGTAGATTGGTGATCACATTACATCAGCCCTGTAGGGCGTGTGGGACTCTAGTGAGATGCCGGACTCACTTACAGATGGTCTCATTCATCTCATCCCAAAGGGGGGTAATAGGAATCTTGTGTCTCAATGGAGACCCGTCACTCTTTTGGGCACTTTTTACAAGATTCTGGCGAAAGCCATCAGTCTGCGGCTACAGGTTTTTCTTCCAGATTTGATTCATGACACGCACGCAGGGTTTGTGCATGGCAGAAGTATTTTTGATAATATTTCCTCATTTTGGGAGGCCTCAGAATGGGCCATGCAGAGCCGCCAGAGATTGGCCATTCTACTCTTGGACTTTGAGAAAGCTTACGACAGAGTAGACTGGGATTTTTTAGAGGGTACTCTATCTCGCTTTGGTTTTTCACATGCATGGATTAGAGGAGTATCCTCTCTCTACAGATCAGCCCATAGCCAGTTGCTCATTGGGGGGGTAAGCGAGGACATGTTTCAGATTTCCAGATCCGTCCGCCAGGGATGTCCTCTTGCCCCATTTCTTTTTCTGTTTGTTGCGGAAGCTATGAGGATCTACATTAGATCTCAAGCTGATATTTATGGGCTGAGGCTTCCTATCCGCCGAGAAGAAGAGCTCCTGGATAATGAGTTGGCAGATGACACAGCTGTTTTTTTGGATGCCTCCCCCAGGACACTCACTTCCTTCCGGACAGCCTTGGATTTGTTTTGCACGGCTGCAGGTGCACACATTAATTGGAATAAATCCAATGGTTTTTGGATTTGCGAGGATGACACCCCGGATTGGGGTAATGATATTGGCTTCACTTGGGTACAGAGGGGCTTCTCCGTCAGATATTTGGGCTGCCAGGTTGGGGTGGGCATCTCTCCCTCACAACAATTTGCTCCGGTGTTGGAAAGCATCACAAGAAAGCTCCTTTTCTGGAGCTCAGCCAAACTTGACTTGGCCTCCAAGGGGGTGGTGGTTAACCAGGTTCTTCTAGCCACAGCATGGTTTGTATGCTCTTGTTGGTGCCACTCTAGGGATTGTATCACTCAGCTTAAGAGGCCTGTACGAAACTTTTTATAGAGTGGTCTAGATGGCACAACTGATGTTATAGCCAGGGTGGCTTGGGAGACCTTGATTCTTCCTACAAGAGAAGTGGGTTTGAATATCATCGACCCAGATCTTTAGTGCAGAGCTTTACTCTGCAAGTTCGTTGTGAGAGGGCTTATGCCAGGACAAGAGCCTTGGAAGGATTTTTTTATCAGATGCATACAGTCTCGCACGCCCACTTCAGGAGAGGATTGGACACACAGTACTAGATGGGTTTTCACCACAGCCCACCTCAGGTCTCCCTCTTCCCCTCTTATGGTTGCTATCCTGAAAGCATGGGCCAGCTTCAGGAGTACTCTTCGCAGGATTCCCCCATCCACCCGTGAAGAGATTGAAAGGCAGCCTATCATGTGGAATGACAGGATTTTGGATGAGCTTGGCAGACCACTTGGAGCTTCTCCTTACATGCAGTGGCCAAGATGGGAGAGGGGCCCTGCATCTACAGTGGGAGCATGGAAAGCCTTCAGGAAGCTTCTTGCAGACCAACAGGCCCAGATGGTTCTTAATCTCAAAGGAAGTGCAGGGAGAGTCCAACAAATTGATGCAGCCTTGCCCTTGGATTGGGTGGACACAGATGACATGCCTATTACTTGCTCCACCTGGATGGGGGCATTTTCCAGATTGGGAGTTCCTTTACAGGTGATTGCTTTTCTTGACCCACATGAGGATGCCTTAGTATTTGATGTTTCTTCAGGGGGCAAGCTGTCCAGATCCACAGACGATATCTTGTTGGAGGTACCATTTCAGCCAGTCAGGATAGTGGGCTTCATGGAGCATGGCTCTCTTTCACAGTGGTACTTGGATCCTGACCCGCTTCTCCTCGCCCTTGGCTCATGGAGGCTATGGCTCTATGGAGGTGTCCCAATTAAGTTTTTGCAGTGGGACCCTGGGGAATGGGAATGGATAGATGAAGGGCACCGAGAGAAGGGCATCCCCTTATTTCGTTACACGGTCAGTAATGCCAGGAAATTCCAGCTCAGCTCTAGGGGTTGGAAGCCTACCAGAGCTCCTCATTGGGAGAACTTTCAGATTTCTGCTGACTTGCAGAGAATTTTTCGGCAGAGGCTCTGGAAATCCCACCGGAATAGAAAAATCACTCTCTTCTTTTGGCTTTTTATTCATGGTGGGATAGCAGTGAACCATTGGAGATCCAAGTTCGGAGCTGACCCTTCTTGCCCTCGCTGCCTTTCTACTTTGGAGACAATACAGCACTGCCTATGGGATTGCAGACATGCGAGAATCATATGGAAGGGGATTGCAAGACTTTTCAACACTTTTGTTCGCCTACCTTTCTATATGACCTGGGGATCAGTGGCTTTGCTTACTCTTTCAGGGCCCCAGGTATTTTTTGAGAGACTTGACTCCTCTTGGGCTCTTCACATCCAACGACACCTTGTGGAGTCGTGCTCTCTAGAGGATGTTCCGGCCACTCTTTTCACGGCTGCTCACTCCTCGGTCGACTCTCCATGGGAGATCCTAGCTAGCATTGCAGCATGGCACATTTGGAGAGCCAGATGCACTGAGGCTTTGGAGGGTTCTCAGGTTCACCCTTCTCAGATCTTGGCCAGTACTTGGATAGATACGATACACACTCTGATGGCCATTTGGGCGACCATGCAAGGATCATCTCGAGCAGCCTCCTCCAGGAGAGTTACTTTTCTCAGAGATTGGAGAGACTCTCCCTTCTTTGCTGAGACTCCTACAGGGTTGAGATGGCATTTTCAGCCTCAGCCTTGGTTTCTTTCTACCTCATTCCTCTGAGGTGTTTTTATTACATGCTTAGCATGGTGTATTTCCGCACAGAGCTATGAGAGAAGCCCACAAATGGAAGCTCCCCTCTCCTCTAAGGTAGATCCTCCCTTCCCTTAGCCTCGCCATGGTTCCTCGTCATCAAGTAATCCGGTCTCCTAGTGATTGCTCCTGGTCCTCGTTTCTAAGTTCAGCTCACTCCCGCATTAATTTGTGGTTCTCCCTCAGAATTGGCGGACATTCCTCATCAGTTGGTCGCCAAAAACTTGTTTTGGAGCAGTCCAACGGCTGTTTTTTGACCTTTTGAGGTCCAATTTTGACGTTTTTTTACATTTTGGCACTGCCCAAACATAAACGACCCTGTTCTGCACCATTTCGATAAGAAAAAAAATTACTTTTTTGCGTGACAGTGCCAAGAGTCCATACAACTTGTCAGAAGGCGATTCCAAGCAGTTTTAGGCTACTTTTTGGCATTTTTTGCTCAGATTTGGACTCTTGTGACCTCCACCAGTGATTTGAGCTTCCTGAGCTTACCCACAAGTCATTTCGACTGTACCAACACTCCGGTACATTGACTTGAGGCTGCCGACAGCGGGGAATACTCTTTTCACACCTCATCATCTCCGACATTGTGATATTACGGTGTTCTTTTTTTTTTTTTTCACAAAAGAGACTTCTATTAAGTAAGAAAGAAACCCGCTCTAGATACAGCAAGAAGAAGGGGAAGATAGGAAGGGAGGCTCTGATACCACATGAAGGAACATGGTGGAAAGAGGGAGAGAGAGAGGGTAGGCTAGGGAGAGAGGAAGTGATACTCAAAAGGAGACATAATGAAATGACTAGAGCAATGAACAAAAATGAGAGTAGTCACATGTAGACCAAAGATCTTGTAGCTTGATACTTGATTGATTTGACACTAGACAAGTACAACTCTTATATAAGAGAGCACACACACACATATGAATGTTAGAACAAATTGATGAAGGTATACCTATGTTTGTGTGTGTGTGCTTGTGTGTCCATGTGTGTGACCACCTGTGTGGTGAGTGTGCCTGTAGTAGGTGTGATTGATGATGTGCTAGTCAATAGGTGTGAGTGTGGAAGGTTCTAGTGGATGATTGAGAGATTCATGGAGAGATCAGTGGAGTGATTTGTGGATTTGGGATGCTCTCTCTTGAGCTCACATACAATGTATCACTGGCCTATATATTGGAACTTTCTCCCATGAATAAACACTCTTTCTCCTTCATTGTTGATCTCATCATGACTTCTTTTCACTTCTTTCAATGAACACCTATGCATATGGGATAACTCCCAATATGACACGTGGCATCCATAGGACACACTAGACTAGAACTCACACTAGAACACACTAGAACACTCATTTTTGACTCACTTTGGCTTCATATTCCAACAGACACTACCCCAAGGGGAGCGGAGGAGGAGGATGATAAAAAGGAGGACCTACGATAGGTAACCTCCCATTACAAGGCCTACACGATCTCTCCTCTGTGGCTGGTGTCATTCAGGATGACAGTACTCTCTTGTCCTTTCCATTGCCTAAAAAATATGGGTTAGGGATGCATTATCGCCCTGTATGGTAGGCTATTACTCGTATGCTCCTCTCCTTTCAACAAGTACTATTAGGAAATGGAGTCAAGATGAGTCAGTTTGGTGTGTTCTAGTGTGAGTTCTAGTCTAGTGTGTCCTATGGATGCCCCATGTCACATTAGGAGTTATCCCATATGCATTGGTGTTCATATGTGTGTGTGTACTCTATATAAGAGTCTATATAAGAGCTGTACTTGTCTAGTGTCAAATCAATCAAGTATCAAGCCTACCAGCTCTTTGGTCTACATGTACTCGTACCTTCATTTTGTTCATTGCTCTTGCTATTTCATTTCCATTTCATTATGTCTCTCTTTGAGCATTATTATCTCTCTCCCTAGCCTACTCTCTCTCTCTCCCTCTCCACCATGCACCTTCTATGATATCAGAGCCTCCTTTCCTACCTTTCCCTTCTCCATGCTCAATCTAGAGGATGAGAGAAGCCCGCAAATGGAAGCCATCCTCTCCTCCATGATTGAGCTCCCTTCCACTCCTTTCTCCCCATCTTCTTCTCTTCTCCTACCTTAGCCTCACCTTTGGAAGCTATGGAGCTTGGTTTGCTGCCCACAAAGGAGCAACTTGGTCACCATTCTTGTGGGCATTAGTGGGCATCTTCGTAGAGGAAAAAGACAGCTCGCCCTTTTTGGCTTAGAAACAGCTCGTTTTCACTGTTTTGGGGGTGTTTTGTGATGGAATTAGTTGCTTACTATTGTGGAGATATTTCTACTACTGGTCGCCCTAAAAACAACCTCATTTGGAGCCCGTTTTTGAAGAAACGACCTACTTGAAGAGAGTTGCTGCTACATCGACCATTGGTATTCGTGCTCACCTCGGGATGCGCACCCAAACCTGCTGCTAATTCCCGTACGGACTGCCTATCTACTACGTCATTTGATCTGTCCTTTGACCTCGATTGAAGTACTATTTGCAGCTGCCTACTACCTCAATTGATGCCCCCGCTTTGCTGCTCCATTTGCCTGTGGGAGCTACTAGTCCACCACTTCACTACCTCATATTGATTTGATACCATGGAGCCTTGTCCTCGTGAAGAAGTCATATCATCTATGGACAAAGCATTGGCTCGTATCGGTATGAGGTTGGATAACAAATTACTTCGTTACTTTGACCCCACTGCTTCAGCCACGGAAATCAAAGCCAAGTTCCAAAATCTTTACACCACATCTACTGGGCCTGACCGACGAGCTTTATCTATTGTTTTGCATGATCCATATATTTTCTAAGCATGTTCTATTTTGGGTACTCTGCCCTGGTGTTTCCAAAAAATGAATGAAATAAATGATGTGTGTTGAGTCAATAAAGGTCCTCTGCCTTGGATTGTCCTCTTAAAATGATGTATTTCTTTTATATTCATGGTGTGTGGCTCCATGTCCCTAATTACTCCCTAGAGCCAAGAGGGGGATGTACTGTGGGGCCATGTATTGGCTTTGATAGTTTTTCCGTCATATCAAGGACAACAAAATTGGAGAGAAAAGTTACTCCCCCAATCTTCATGTGAACACCTTTGACTACACCCATTGGTTTTGCTCTGCGTTGATCAGCCATGCGTACTTGAAAGTGAACATCACTTGTCAACTTCAACCCCAATTTTTGGAGTGTACCTTTCGGCATAATGTTCACGGCCGCCCCACCATCAAGGAAGACGTCCTTCAGCTCCACTCCATGAATCTCCACGGTGAGCTTGGGACTTTGTTCACAAGTGAGGGCAGCATAGGTAGAGAAGTGGTCCGGTGTAGACCAATGCTGAGCTAGTGATGTGTCTGGTGTTGGCTCACTCGGAGTAGATCCCTTCTGTCGACCTCTTGGGAGGTGGTTAAGAAATGTAATAGTCTAATGCTTGATTTGGGGGGACAACAGACAAAGTTGTCATAGAGTAAGGTTGGGCTTGAAACTCATAAGATCTTCGAACAGGGAGTAGTGTTGGACACTAGTATTAGCCTTGTGCGACCTCATCCTCCTAGCCTCTGGCCGAGGGTCAAAGCTTACATGAGGATGCGGATGCACGTCTAAACTGTGAGTCATTGTCTCCCGTGGTGTCTCTTCCATCACCCCTTTTCCTTTTGCCTGGGCAAGACTAGGTCTTTTCCCCATCACCCCTTCTCTATTGAGTGCAGTTGGGGACAAAGTGGAAGGTCCTACTTGAAATAATAAAAGAAATATACAACCAAGCAAAGTACTTACATGATCAAGAAAGGCATAAGGCTTGATAACAATGACAATGCAAGTACAATGCTTTTATAGGATAGGCACACACACTCTAAGTGTCAAATGTATATGGGATAAGTCCCATAGTGACACATGGCACTCTAGGATATAAAGTAGTGTAGTACTACTCTAGAACACACTAAAAGTCACACAAATTGACTCCATTTCCCAACACCCCCCCGTGGAGGAAAGGTGAGGAACTTCTGGAATGGAACCAAGAACAGAACATGACAATGATGGTCATCAAAAATGTGCATGCCGGTCTAGAACTAGACATGGCTCCCACAAAACCTCAGAGGCAAGTGAGCATGGCTTAGAGGCTAGTGAGCATAACATAGAAATCTCATCTAGCATGGCTCAGAGGCTCATCATGAATGGATGCATGATCAACTCAGAGGTCTAGGAGACCAATGCACCAACAAATAGACCTATCAAAGCCAAAAACACATGGCTCCCACAGTACATTCCCACCTGGCTCCAAAGACTAATGAGGAACATAGAGCCACACACCAAAAATATAAAAGAAATACATCATTTTAGGAGGACTATCCAAGGCAGAGGACCTTTATTGACTCAACCCACATGATTTATTGCATTCATTTTTTGGAAACACCCCCAGGGCAGAGTACCCAAATATATTATGCTTTAGAAATCAAAATCATGATCTCCATCATCCTCTAGATGCGGGAGACAGACTGTAAGAACATGATCCTGTGTCGGCGAGTCATCTTCGTCTGCATCATCACTAGTGGTGGATGCCACCCAACTGGTAACATCTGTCCTCCGTATGACCGAGCTTGTTGCAGTAAGTGCACTTGAATGGCTTGAATGTCTTTCCTCGTGTTGGTGGAGTCGATGGCCTAGGTCTCCATTTGCTGGTGGAGGCAAGTGCCTGTGTAGTATCCGCTGAATAGGATGGAGATTCTTTGTTGCGGCGATCCTTTTCAAGCAAAAGAGACACCATATCTTCGAATGGAGTCGATGCAATGCGAAGTACTTCAAGGGCATTCTCAAAGCGAGAAATCCCTTCCACACTTGTCATCAGGATAGCCATTTTGTCCTCGTCATCTGGGCAACACTTCAAATTGGAGAGTTGTTGAACTAAAGATTGAATTTTTGCTATATGCACACTCAAAGTATCAGACTCAGGTATGGACGGAGGCTATGGAGGGTACTCAGGTTCATCCCTCACACACATTGGCTAGTATCTGGACAGACATCGTACACACTCTGATGGCCGTATGGACGGGTATGTAGGGGGACTCCCGTGCAGCCTCAGCTAGGAGGGCTTCTTTCTTCAGGGAATGGAAGGATTCTCCTTTCTTCTCTGAATCTACTACAGGGTTGAGATGGCACTTTCAGCCTCAGCCTTGGTTTCTTTCCACCTCACTCTGAGGGGGTTTTTTATTATCCTCATGATTTCATGATGTATTCCGCTTTGAGCTTGCTCTCGCGGGTTTTTGTTCTTACTTAATAGAAGTCTTTTTCATGAAAAAAAAGTATCAGACTCTTCCATTTTCAGCTTATAAAATTGCATTTTCAGAAATACCTTGGAGTTGGTGATCTTGTTACCAAATATATTCTCAAGACGTGCCCAAATCTCCTTTGCGTTGGACTTGAAGTCGATGTGATGAACCAATGAATCATCTAGGCAAAGCCTGGTGATTGCGATGGCCGTCGAATTGTGTTGCTTCCAAATCTTTCGTGTTTGAAGCTCCGTTGATGCCTCAAGTGCTTCATCATCTTCGATGGCATCCCAAACATATTCCTTCAGAGAAGGAGTTGCACTTTTGTTTGCCATGTGGGAAATCCGTCCCCCTTGAATTTGTCCACAAGGAGAGAGTTGGTGGAAAGCGAATCCATAAAGCTGGTAGCTAGGAGAGAGAAGAGTGATGGATAGAATGAAGGGCACAAGCGAGCTGAGGGAGAAATGGAGAGCTGAGGAAGAAATGGGAGAAATGGCGGGCAAAAGGGAAAAAAGTGACCGGCACAATGGAGATGTAGGAGAGGAAGAAATGGTGGGCAGAATACGGGCACCAACTTGCGGGCAGCAGCTCCAAGAGAATGTCAGGTAGAAGGAGCAAATGGCAGCGGGCTGGAGCAGAGGTCAACAATGAAGAGGATGGCCAGCTCCATGTTGAGCTGGCTGCATCATGCTTGGGCTGTCAAATCATTGAGCTCCAGAACGAAATTCGCGCGGAGAAACAAATTTCGTCACTTCTTGCAAGGGCTATAACTTTTCACAGAAAACTCAGATTGCAATGATGTAAAACGAAATTTATAGTACTCAAGGTCCTCTACAACTTTGCTGAAGACACAGCCGTGATTCTGCTTCTAGATCCGAATAGAAGCGTCACATCATCTGCAGGTCACAGACAGATGTAGCTGAAGGAAGGAGAAGAGAGGTGGCAGATCATGGCATGGAGAAGAGAGCTCTAGATGGAATTGGAGAAGCCATTCCTCCAAGGGGAATGAGAGAGAGAGGCTTCAATATCCTCAATCTCTTACCTCAAACTCTTGGAAGATAGTCTAGCTCTGATACCATATGAAGATGCAAGACTAGGACATGGAATGGAATGGAAAGGAAAAGCAAGACTAGGAAAGCATAATGGAAATGAAATAATGCGAGAAAGAAATATATAACTAAGCAAAGTACTTACATGATCAAGAAAGGCATGAGGCTTGATGAAAATGACAATGAAAGTACAATGCCTTTATAGGATAGGCACACACACTCTTAGTGTCAACACACAAATGTATATGGGATAAGTCCCATAGTGACACATGGCACTCTAGGATATAAAGTAGTATAGTACTACTCTAGAACACACTAAAAGTCACTCAAATTGACTCCATTTCCTAACACTTCTGACTTCCTGACTCGCCAGCCTCTTCTAGTCAGGCTAGTGTAAATTCTCCATGTGCAGGTGAGCTGGATCACTGCACCACTGAACCACTGTGTAACTGTAAATACTCTTGACCGCTCCATGTGCTAAACTGACTCTCCATGTGCGCAGCTCTCGATGAGATCGCCTTGGGCATGATACTCGTGGTTGACCTCTGATTGACATGTGCCGATGCATGGTTGCCTCGGATAGTACTCCTGGATGAACCCGTGTGGTCAACTCCTAATGTCGTGTGGCTGACCTGTGTTGACACATGGTCAACATGTGGTCAACACCTGTCGTCATGTGGTCAACGCCTGTTGACATGTGGTCAGGGTTGTTTCTATTGTAACACATATATCTTCATAAATAGGCTAAAAAGGAAGTTAGGAGTTACTGACATCTCATTGGAAATGAAGTCCTAGATGAACTTATTGAGCCTACTACTTTTGCCACATGAACCATAAAGAATTTTAGATAGACAAGAGAAAAGAACAAGACATACAATATATCAAGAATGTCTGGTTAAGTGGAAAGAAGACGTAAAGAGAGTCCAACATGTGAAATGGTAAGCAATCTCCAGAGAATGTTTCCCAATTTTATTTTCGAGGACGTAAACCATTCTTAAGGGGAAGGGAATGTTACATCATCCATAATGCAACTGGAATACTCTTGAAGGGGGTTTAATTAAAGGTCCATCCTAGACACATGGCACACACAGAAGGTACCACATGGTGGGTATTAGGCATGGGGGAGGGTTCCAAAAGAATGGAGCCCCATTTTGAAAGGAGGTCGGCCAAAAGGGGTCTCATGAAAGAAGTATCAGGACAGAGGGGAGCTCAGAGGAACCTGTGGTTGGGTGGAAAGCAATTTTGAAGCCCTCTTAGTTTGTTCTACGTAAAAATCTGGATATAGGTGCCTAGTGGTCTGCCATGCTCGTCAAGTATACTATCATTCTACATGATTGGCTGCCTATCAATCTCTTCCCGAGAGGAAGGGGAAACTTGTTGAAGGGTACTCCTGAAGCTGGGCCCAAGCTAGTTTTCAATTGTTCAAGCTCTGTGAGTGGTATTTCACCGCCAGATTTTCATGCTCTGCATGATGTATTTCTGATTTCTGCCTTGAGTTCCTTTTCGTGGCTATTTCTTTCATACTTAAAAGAATTATTTTTCACAAAAAAAAACAAATCACATAAAGTTTCATACCTGGAAAATGTGGCTACTTTTTAGAGAAGCAACTTGGTGTGGTACAAGATGGTCTTCATAATCACCATGCCCAAGTTGTCCATATTTACTCCACCCATATGTATAAAGAGTTCCAACATTTGACACGATGACTGTATGTCGCCAACCACATGCCACCAAGTTGATTTTCTCTCCCTACATGGAAAAGACATTGCATTGTACTAAATTTTAAAATCCTCCTATAGTAGAAAGAAAATGAACACATTGGAGTGATAGGAGATTCGCAAACAATAATACAAATGCTGAAAAATCTATTCAATTAAATAAGTGAAATACATAAGCATTGCCATTGGATAATTGCATGTGTATTGATCTCCAAATCATCCTCTAAAAAGAGGAAGGCATGATTTATCTATCACTTCTTATCGATTCATAAAGCTACCAATATTGCTAAGCAAAAAATGATCACATACTAGAAGAGAAGAAACTTCTGTTGGAACTAATCGATCACTCCGATCTCCCAAGCCTAAGTTTCCATAGCGACCCCATCCCCAACCATATAACCTGCCGCTTTCTGTCACTGCAACCGTGTGCTCAGCTCCAGCTGCCACGATCTTCACGGCAACACCCTGTGGAAACACCGATACTTTTGAGCCCTTTACAAAAGTTAATTAGGGTCATCATGAAGTATAAAGGAACCTTTTTCACAACCTGGTGACTCGTAGTAGCTACCAATACACCCAAACTACAATTTGCTGAATTCATTATAGCAATATATACAAACTTCTATTTTGGCTTCACTATAAAAGCCCTTCAATTACATTGTTCTCCGTCTGCTTGGTGCTTAGATTCGTGGCCAGATTCGTGATGGTCTTTTGCCTCAGATTCGTGGGCTTCTTCAGCTTGTTTCCCACATTGTTTTTATTTGTGGCAGTGGTGTGGACAAGTGAAACTTTTCTGATCTACTTCGAATCTATCAGAATACAGGTCGTTTTTGGCACCAGGACAGATATTTTCAGTTGGGTATCAGCTCTGGGTCACTGACATAAAAACCGACATGTTTTCAGTTGTTTCCAACTCGTTTTTGTAGCTAGTGCTCGGGTTTTTCAGCTGCCATCACTTCGTACTTTTGTAACAGCTCGTGGAGATTTCAGCTCGTTTTTTAAGCTTCCTCAGATCATGATCAAAGGAGGGAACACAAAAGACCTATTTCCAGCCTCATTTCAGCTCCAAAATGGGAAACATTACTTCGTGGACTTTTCGCATTTTTGGCTGTTCTAGATGACCAAGGAAGCAGGTTTGATGACCGCATTGTCTGGTGAGGATAAATTGGATGGCTCCAACTACTCCATTTGGAGTTTTAATAATATCTTGGTTGCAAAGGGATTGTGGGATATTCTCTCAGGTGATGAGAAATGACCCATCCACATTGCACCTGCAACACCTGCACGAGGGCTGTTGTCGGGCAGCCCATAGATGAGTAGTAAAAGTGGGATAGACGCAATGCAGTTGCCATGTCAGTAAAGACAGTCATTCAAGACAACCAAGGATGCATGGGATGTTTAGAACAATGTATCAAACGAAAAATGCTGCTAGATGCTTCATTGAAAAATCAATAGGATAATTGCATATGCAGGAAGGTGATTAAATGACTGAGCACTTAACCAAGCTAAGGACATTAGAGCAGTTATTTAAAATATAAATGAGGTGGTCTCTGATGAGCACTTGTTCAGTGTCACACTAAACTCATTATCCCCTTCATATTGGCATCTTGTCTAATGCCAAGGCTGTCGAGGATAATAAGAAGAGTGCCTCTTTATTCTTGCAGAAAAAGAGGGCAAATGCTATTATTGCCACAAACCTAGCCACCATATTACTGAATGCAGAAAGGGGATTGCAAAGGACAAGTGAGAAGCTGGTATGCCACTACAGATGCAGTCACAATTGCTGACACAAAAGATGAGTCGCAGCAGGCAACTCTTGTTTTGATGCATGAGGATCAAGATCGGGGGCTGAAATGCTCAGCTCAAGATGCACATGCATATGCATCCCGTGATGCTTCATCAACTGGATCTGACATCGAATGGTTGATTGACAATGGTGCCTCAAGGCACATGACATCAAGAAAAAATGTCTTTCGACATCTCAAAGAAGTGGAGAGCAAGCATAAAGTTTTTTGTGCAGATAACTCTTCCTACCGCATCAAAGGAGTTGGCAGTGTGCCTTTGATTTTACCCAGTGGTGAGGACAGGAGTATAAAAGATGTCTTGTATGTTCCAGTTTGCAAAAGAATTTGTTTTGAGTTCCAACTAAATCAAAACTTGGTCTTATAGTGAAGTTCTGTGAACATTAATGTTTGATCAGGGTCCAACTCAAATGCATAAAATTATAGCGTCTGGAACATTGGAAAAGGGACTTTACAAGCTGGATACTTATGATAAAGTGCCAGATCATGCATTTGTGACACAAGCTGTGACACCTTCCACGCAACAAGCAGAGTTATGGCATGCATGCTTTGGTCACATAAACTTTTGGCAGCTCTTACAACAACATAAGATGGTTGAAACTCTGCCACACCAGGAACAACCTCACAGGAATGTATTCTTGGGAAACTTCACAGGAAGTCCTTCCCTAAGATGGATCAGTCAGAGCTATTCATAGATTGCAGCTCGTACACAGCGATGTGGTGGGGTCCACTTGTTCCCTCAATTGGAAAGTACAAATATTTTGTGACTTTCATTGATTATTATTCCAAGTATGCATGGGTGTGTCACACAAAAGAAAAATCTGATGTGTTTCAACATTTTCAAGGTTTTCTTGCATTGGTTGAGAATCAATCAGGTTATAAAGTCGAGACTATAGGAAAAAAATGGAGATGGATTGTGAACACAAGAGAGCAAGAAGTAAACACAAGTGAACTCCAACTGAAATGTTCATGCAAATGAAGTACAAGTACTTGGTATATGTAGTCCAAGTACTATCACAAAAAATAAGACTAAGTCCTAGTCTATCCTATACCACCATATCATTGTATATCACTATAAATCCCCCCTCAATGATATGGCTAAATTACTCTGGAATGATCTTAGAAGTACCTTAAGTACCATGGTTGCACAAATTCGTCCACATGTGGATATAGCAACCTACGGGAGTACAAAAAAAAACAATGTCATTTTACAACCCCCCTAGACATTGTTTGAATGTCTCTGATCCCCAAGCCATGTCGATGACGTGTGAAGAGAGGCACTTGTAGGAACAAAGTGGAGACAGGTTGTGAACACAAGTGAGCAAGAGCGCACACAAAAGAAAGCTCCAATAGAAATGTTCAAATGAAACCATACAAGTACTTGGTATATATAGTACCCAAGTACTACTGGTCAACCATAGGGTTGACTTTATGCCTACAACACCATATCTTTGCAATCTCTTACAAATCCCCCCTCAAAGATATGGCTGAAAGTACCCTGGAAACATCTCAGGTGTACCCTGCAGTACCTAAAGTACCACAGTTGCACAAATTCATCCAGATGGATATGCAACCTATGGGAGTACATGAAAACAATGTCATTGTGAATCACTTCACGACCCCCCTTGACATTGTGAGAATATCTCTGATCCCCAAGCCATGTCGATGTCGTAAGAAAAGATCTGTTGACAGGGCTTTGGTGAAGATATCCGCCACATTGTCCTCAAATGGACAATAGATGAGATCAGTGAAGCCATCAGAAATACAATCCCGTACATAATGATAATGATTTTCAATGTGTTTCATGCGAGCATGAAAGACAGGATTGTTGGCTATGGCAATGCAACTCTGGCTATCACAGAAGATAGAGTTTGCTTCGCCATCCTGTGCATGATGCAAGTCATGCAAAAGCTTCCTTAACCACATTAACTCCGTAGTGGCTGAATTTGCAGCTTTGTACTCTGCTTCACTGGAGGAAAGAGAGACTCGCGCTTGCTTCTTACTAAGCCATGAGATACAGGCTGAACCCAATGAGATGCAATAGCCAAAAGTGGACCGTCTGTCGTCAATGTCCCCTGACCAATCTGAGTCGGTGAAACCACTCAGCTTTAGATCACAATTTGAAGCATAATGCAAGCCAAGAGAGAGAGTGCCATGGACATATCTAAGAACCCTCTTTGCTGCATTCCAATGTGTGATCGTGGGACAATGCATGAGCTGGCTCAAAAGCCCTGTGGCGTAGCCAATATCAGGCCGTGTGGAGCATAGATATATCAAACTGCCAACCAACTGCCTGTACAAAGTGCCATCAAACTTTTCAGCAGTATCATGCTTTCCAATGGAGTAGCCACAGGCTTACAGTTCTCCATCTTAAATTTCTACAACAACCCCTTCGAATACTTTGTCTGTGACATAGAGATCCTATCATGGGTCTACCAAAACTCAATGCCAAGACAATAGTGCAATAGGCCCAAATCTGTCATGTCAAAGTTGTGACATAAAGCGGACTGCACATCTGTAATTTGCTGCTGCAAATCACTGCCAGTGAGTATGATGTCATCCACATATAGTACCAACATGACCAATTCTGATTTTTGCTGCAGAACATACATGCAGAACATACATATTTGGTTCTGTATGAGTGTTTACGAAGCCCTGGGACAGCAAAAACTGATGTATCTTCTGATACCACGTACGAGGTGCTTGCTTCAGCCCATATAGAGCCTTCCTGAGCTTGCATACCTTGTGCTCTTGTCCCTTCACCTCAAAACCTTGGGGCTGATGTACATAGACCTCCTCTTTAAGGAAAGCGGTCTTGACATCCATCTGGTACACTGACCAACCATAAAACGCAGCAAGAGAGATGGCAAAATGAATGGTGGTCATCTTGGCCACTGGAGCAAAAGTCTCCTCATAATCTATCCCCTCCTCTTGTGCATACCCCTTGGCAACCAAACGGGCTTTGTATTTCTCAACTGTGCCATATGAATGGTATTTCACCTTATAAATCCATTTCATGCCAACAACATTTTTCCCAATGAGCGCATCAGCCAAGTCCCATGTGGCATTCTTCTCAATGGATTTAATCTCAGCTTCCATAGCTTTCTACCATGCCGGATTATGCTGAGCATCTTTGAAGCTCTGAGGCTCATTTTCAGCTTCCATCACTGAGGTCATCAAAGCAATATTGACCTTTTCTGAGTGCTGGCCCTGGTTTTCCCCAAAGTAGGATGATCCTTAGCATCTTGAATGGTCAACCTTGCCCAATGTGGAATAGATTTCTTTACTGTACCACTCGGGGCTGCATCAACATCTTTAGTGGCCTCACGACGTTGATAATGCCTCCAAACATGAGATTGTCAATTCTCATTAATTGGCTGCAAATCTGAAACATTTGAGGGAGAGCCATCCTCGACATGTGGCAAGCCATCTGAACTATGAGAAGTAGAAGGGGAAGCATCAGGAGACTCCGCCTCATCATCCTCAAACTGGATGATGTCCAAAGAGGTGTCATCATATGGTGGCACCCTGTGATGGACATGTTCAAACCTGGCATGCCATAAATCAGCCTGGGAAGTGTTTGCTACAGCCAATACCTTCTGATCATAAGCCTGAGCATCAAGCTTGTATAAGCCTCTGTCATATGTGATTGTTGCTACAACCTCATACCCTTTCTTTGGATCCTTGATCCTGCATTGGTTATGCTGAAATTTGACCAACATATGTTGTTCATGGGCAATGTTTGAAACTGAAATCAGATTTTGCCTCAAATCCGGAACATACGAAACATCTCGAATATACTTAAATTATCAAGCTGAATGGGAATGTGCCCAACTCCGATGATGTCTTGAGAAGCATAATTGGCACATGTAACCTGTCTGCCATGAACAAGTGTGATGCTCTCAAACCACTCCTAGTGAGGAGTCATGTGCTTAGTAGCACCACTGTCGATATACCATGTATCACTTGCAACAAGGGAAGCATCCCCTGATTGATTTTCAGCATTCAAATCCCCCCTGGCATCCAAGTAACTAACCTAGGTTAAACCTAACTAGGGGGGGGGGGGGTGGGAGGGTTTCGGGGCGGCGGGGGGAGTGACTCAGAGAGGGGGGGGTTTTTAATGGAGGGGAGGGGAGGGTGGAGGGTGGAGGGGAGGGGAGGGTAACGGGCGCGCGAGGAGGGGGAAGGGGGTGAGGGTGAGCAGGCGTGGGGAGGAGGTGGCGGGGGTAGGCAGGGGCGTTTCGACTTTTCATTAAATGCAGCAAACACAAAATCTGTATCACCTTGGGCAAGATGAGCTTCACCATGTGCATTTGAAGCACTAGTTTCAGTGGGGGCAACAAAATTACTGCTAGAGTTGTCCCTTTGCCTCTTCTTTTCATTGGCAATCCTTTTCTGACACTCTGCGATGTAATGCCCTGGCTGCTTGCAATAATTGCATTTGCCCTTTTTCTGATTTTTGCTTGACTTGCTTGCATTCCCCTCCTTGGGCTGAGTTGTATGGCTGTGTTTTGGCTCAAACTTTTTCTGAAATTTGCACTTTCCACCCATGGCAAGCGCTTGCTCCTCCTGACGAGAGGCTTTGGCAAAATTTGAGCATTTCTCCTCTTCCTGCAACAAAAGCCCAACTAACTCATCGAACGAGAGTGGAGCTACCCTAAGAACAATGGTCAATGAAGTGACAAATGTGCCATATGAGGGCGCTAAGCTATTGAGAGTAATAGAGACGAGCTTCTTGTCTTCTATTTCCTCATCAATACTTGCGAGCTGATCACGTAGATAAGTGGTCCTGGCAATATGATCAGTGATGGCCTGGCCTTCCTGCATCTCGAGATCCTTGAGCTGATTTGTCAAGGCAATGGCCCTTGCCTTATTCTTAACATGATACATGTTTGCCAATCTTTCCCATGCTGCCTTTCCATCCTTGCACGACTTGATGGTCGTCATAATGTGCCTCTTCACATTTGTGTTAATCAAAAACATTGCTTGGGCACTGCGGCCGTCAAACTTCTTTTGCTCCTCCGTCGATGCTATGGGACTAGCAGGAGGGGCTATAGCAGTTTGCTGTCTGCTGACCCGAAGAAGCTGTGCTGGATGTAGGTGAGCCTGCTGGCCTCACCTCTTCCACTAACAATATCCCACAAGCCCTTACCAACCAAGATGTTCTTAAGCATGAATGACCACAAGGCATAGTTTGGTCCATCCAGCTTGTCACCCTCGGACAAATTGCCAAAACTGTCTGAAAGAGTCGACATGATGCAAAATGGGATACCCACAAGCTGCAAATGTACCTGCAAAAAGAACTGTAAGTCCCAAAAGTGCAACTGGCTGTTGCAAATGTGCCTGCAAATCCCAAACTAATACTGGCTGTAAATGCAAAGTACGACTAGCTGCTCTAAAATCCCACTGACTGCACAATGCAATCACTGTAAAAATGGCATCAACCAATCACTGCAGTCTGTTGCAATCTAAAGTGCAATCCCAAACTGAAAATGCACAACCCAAATCTGAAAGAGCGCACTGACCAGTGCTCAAATGCATCCAACGGAGCTCAAAAGCATCCACAACTGTAACGTAACTGCAAATGCGCACAACAATGCAGAGTATCTACAAATGCACCTGAGAGTGCAAGAGTATGGGCTGCAAAAACAATCCCGAAGCGAAATACACAGCTCAAAACACTTACCGAAAGTGCACCTTAGCCGAAACACCTGAAGTTTTGTCCTGAATCGCTTGGGTTTTAAGGGCCTGCAAATTTAAACATGGTTTTGCATCCCAAGTCGCGCAACTGTACAGACATATCCGTACGGACTGTACGGACGTTTAAAAAAAAGATTTTTTCCCTGCCTGAAATGGTGTGGGACAGGCTTGTTTGTATGCAGGCAGCTCCGAAATTTCAAAAAACGTCGAAATTGACCTCAAAAGGTCAAAAAACAGCTGCTGGACTATTGGAGCTACCTCAAGCAAAAGCTGGAGAGCTGAATGTGAGAACCAGGAACGTGCACTGGAGCACCAAGCTTGCGGGAGTCTGGAAGCAAGCGCGGGAATGGGCTCTAGAGACGGAAGCCCTCTAATACCAAATGTAGGAACAAAGTGGAGAGAGGTTGTGAACACAAGTGAGCAAGAGTGCACACACAAGAAAGCTCCAATAGAAATGTTCAAATGAAACAATACAAGTACTTGGTATATATAGTACCCAAGTACTACTAGTCAATCATAGGGTTGAATTTATGCCTACAACACCATATCTTTGTAATCTCTTACAGCATTGACAACTTTTTATGAAGATATCCACCACATTTTCCTCGGTGGAACAATATTTAAGATCAATGAAGCCATCTTGAATATAATCCTGCACATAATTATATTGATTTTCAATGTATTTTATGCAAGCGTGAAAGACATGATTGTTGCCAATGGCAATGCAACTCTCGCTATTACAAAAGATCGGAGATACCTCACCATCCTGAGCATGATACAAATTATGCAATAGCTTCCTTAACCACATACATTCCATTGTGGCTGCGTTTTCCGCTTTATATCAGCTTCACTGGAGGAGATGCGGCTTTGCTTCTTACTGAGCCATGATATGCATGCGGAGCCCAATGAGAAGCAATAACCTGAAATTGATTTGCAGTCATCAATGTCTCCTGACCAATCTGAGTCTGAAAAACCACTCAGTAATACGGCACCATTTGGACCATAATGCAGCCCATAAGAGAGTGTACCGTGTACATATTTGAGAACCCTTTTTGCTGCATTCCAATGTGTGACTGTGGAACAATGCATGAAGTGACTGAGTAACCCTGTGGCAAAGGCAATGTCTAGCCTAGTGGAGCATAAGTAGATAAGACTACCCACCAACTGCATGTAGAGTGTGCCATCAAACTTTTCAGCCTCATCATGCTTACTCATCTTGATTCCCTTTTCCAATGGAGTGGCCATAGGTATACAATTCTCCATGTTAAATTTTTGCAAGAGGCCCTTGGAATACTTTGTCTCTGACATGATGATCCCCCCTTGGGTCTGCCAAAACTCAATGCCATGACAATAGTGAGGTAACCCTAGATCTGTCATGTCAAATCTTGCATATCTTGTGCTCATGTCCCTTCACCACAAAACCTTGGGGCTGCTACACATAGACCTCCTCTTTGAGATTCCCATTCAAAAAGGCAGTCTTGATTCAAAGGCTGCTCAATCAACACTTGAGTTGATTCTTGAGAACTTTTGGGCTGCATCAAGTCCTAAATAACCTCAAATCTGTCCACTTCACCCTACTGTCCTTACATAGTCCACCTGTGAATCTTCCTCCAATCCCACAAATGCCACTACTCCTTCATCACTATCAGTAGTTTTTGAGCTCTCACCTTCACTGCTGGTCTCACTTCTTTCTTCTTCACTTGTTGTACCTGAAATCTCAGCCCTATTTACCATGTCAAAACTCAGCTTCTTTCCATTTGAATACATAGAGAAGATCCCTCTCTGCCAATTCTTTTTTTTTTTCAAAAATATTACTTCATTAAGTATGAATGAAAACTGCAAGAGTAAGCTCAAGTGCGGAAGTACATCATGGCATGCATGAATGAATAAACCAGCTCAGAAAGAGCTAACAAAAATCCAGGATGGAGACTGAAAATGCCACCTCAACTCTGAAGGAGAATCAAAGAAGATAGGAGATCCCCTCCAAACTTTGAAAAAGATATCCCTCTCAGCGGTAGCTGCTCTCAAAGATACCTGCATGATCACCCAAATGGTCATCAAAGTGTGTATAGTATCAGTCCATATACCAGCCATAGTCTGGGAAGGGTGAACCTGGGAACTCTCCATCGCCTCCATACATTTGGCCCTCCAAATATGCCAAGCTGAAAGACTAGCCAAAATATGCCAAGATGTGTCTATAGAGGCATGGGCAGCTTTGAAAGGAGTGCAAGGAACATCCTGGAGGGAACATGACTACACAAGTTGGAGTCATACAAAGAAGGCTGAATCTAAGCCATGTCCCACGAAAAACACCTGATGACCAATAAGAGACAACCGTGCAACTGATCCCCAAGTCATAAAGAAGGGTGCTCTATGAAATATGTAAAGTATCCCAGCAACACCCTTCCAGATCATCCTCTCCTGTCTGCACTCCCAGAGGCAATGCTAAGCAGACTCAACTGCTCTGAGGCATCGAGGACATGTAGGGTCAGCCCCGAACCTGCTGGATCTCCATAGGTTCACTGCAATCCTTCCATGAATGGAAAGCCAAAAGCAAAGAGTGATTTTTCTATTCCTGAGAGATTTCCAGAGCCTGCTCCAAAAGTTCATATGTGTGTGTGTGCTCTATATAAGAGTTGTACTTGTCTAGTGTCGAATCAATCAAGTATCAAGGTACAAGCTCTTTGGTCTACATGTGAGTACTCTCATTTTGTTCATTGCTTAGTCATTTAATTTCTAGTTTATTATGTATCTCTTTAAGTATCACTATCTCTCTCCCTATCCTACTCTCTCAAATGCAACAAATGATGGATATCCTGAGCATGTTCTGTTCGGAAAGTGGGCTGGCTGTGAATGTTTCCAAAACTAAACTCATGATAGTCAAGACTATACAGCCAAGTAATCCCCCTTCAATCTCATATATGGGTCAACTTGTTGATACAGTGCACTCATTCAAATACTTAGGCATTGAAATTCCAGCCAATAACAAATGGAGCAGCTGTGTGCAACGGAGAATTGATGCAGGATGGGGATAGTATTATCAATTTGAAAATGACTGCAGCAATACCAACACAAGAAGGTGGCAAGTATGAAACATGATTTTTGGGGCATATGTGGTACAAACAGTGCTCTATGGGGTAGAGGTGTGGGGGGGGAGTATACCATCATCAAAATGGAATGATGTAGAAAAAATGCAGAAATCTTTCATTAGAAGACACCTTGGCATCAAGGCTACCACACCCTAATCTCTCCTACTCCTAGAGACACGATGCATACCCATAGAGTTGCATGCCTTGAAGAGAGTACTCAGATACATCACAAAGGTCAAGCGCATGAATAATGAAAGGCTGCCAAAGAGGGCATGGGTAGAAACTCAAAAGTCCCAAAAGACGAATAAGGGTAAGATTTTGGCATCTGGATGGGCACTAGATTTAAAAAAATGGTTCCAAAAATGGGAGGTAGAGAGGTACTTGGACTACTCTCCAGAGGAGGTAGATGAGGATGCCTTTCATCATGACCTGCTGAATGCACTACACAGGAAATGGCAAACAGCTGAAAACAGAGATAAGTTTGAGTACTACCGTACATTTATCAACCCCGAATATTGGGCTACTTATACAGGAAGAGAAACAGCCACGCAGAAGTACATTTGCACACCTATGGCAATACATAAGCGAAGAGCTTTGGCCTCACTTCGCACCCGATCACACCAGCTGCAGATTGAAATAGGAGGATGGAAAGATATGCCAAAAGAGAGCAGAATATGCCAATTATGTGACCAGGGAATGGCAGAAACTGAAGAACACATGGTAATGATATGCCCTTACTATACTCACATCCGGAAAGCATTTAGCTCTCTTCTCGAGGGACATAACAGACTGGCTGATATGCTACATAGCGGGTCACCCCCAGCTTTAGGAACGTTTGTCTATAAGCTTTTCAAGCACAGGAACTCACCTAAGACATAAAGGTAGTTTCTCTTAATACCCTCCCCTCCAAGGGAGGAGTCTTTGTGTACGAGGATTTTGTATTGCTCAGGTCCCATAGGCCGATTTTTGGTCTTCAGAGGACGATAATATATTCTTCTTCTTCTTCTTCTTCTCTCTCTCCCTCTCCACCATGTGCCTTCACCCAGATGGCCATCAATATGTGTATAGTATCAGTCCATATACCTGCCATAGATTGGGAAGGGTGAACCTCATAACTCTCCATCGCCTCTGTACATCTGGCCCTCCAAATATGCCAAGCTGCAATGCTAGCCAGAATCTCCCATGATGTGTCTACTGAGACATGAGCAGCTCTGAAAGGAGTGAAGGGAACATCCTGGAGAGAACATGACTCCAGAGAGTGTCGTCGTATAATGAAGGCTGAGTCTGAGTCACATCCCTCAAAAAATACCTGAGGGCCAGTAAGAGATAACCAAGCCACTGATCCGACTCCAGAGAGTGTCGTCGTAAATAAAGGCTGAGTCTAAGTCACGTCCCTCGAAAAATACCTAAGGGCCAATAAGAGATAACCAAGCCACTGATCCCCAAGTCATGAAGAAGGGTGCTCTATGAAATATGCTAAAAATCCTGGCAACACCCTTCCAGATCGTCCTCGCATGTCTACACTCCCACAGGCAATGCTGAACTGACTCAAATGCTACGTGGCATCAAGGACAAGTAGGGTCGGCCCCAAACCTGGATCTCTACATGTTCACTGCAATACCTCCATGAATAGAAAGCCAAAAGAACAGAGTGATCTTTCAAATTCTGAGGGATTTCCAGAGCCTCGTCCAAAAGTTTTTCTGCACCTCTGCAGAAATCAGAAAACTATCCCAATGAGGAGCTCTAGAGGGCCTCCAACCTCTACTGCTAAGCTGAAATCTCCTGGCATTTCTGATTGTGTAAAGAAAGAAGGGGATGCTCTTCTTTCGGTGCCCTTCATCAATCCACTCCCACTCCCTAGGGTTCCACTGCAAGGACCTAATGGGGGAACCACTATAACCAGAGTCTCCAAGACTCAAGTGCTAGGAGAACGGGGTCAGGATCAAGATACCACTGTGAATCCCTGCCCCACTCCATATAACCTGCAATCCTAAGAGGCTGAAAGGAAACCTCCAAAAGAATATCCTCTAAAGATGTGTGAAGCCTGCCTCCCGACTGAACCTCAAAGACAAGGGCATCCTCCTGTGCATCCCGCAAGGTTATAACTTGTAGAGGAATACCCGTCCTCATGAAATCACCCAACCAAATGGACTTTGTGATCGGCATGTTATCTATATCCATCCAATAGATGGAGAGTGGATCATTAGCTAAGAAATTCAGGATTCCTCCCCTCTGGCTAGTTGGCATCTCCAGCTCTCTTGTTAGAGGGTACTATCTAGGAGACAATTGTCAACATCACAAATTGCATGATGTAGCCTTGTGATGGGGGTTAGTAGATTCAACTTACAACTACCTTTGTCAATATTTAGGAGTCCTCCCGTCTGGCTCATTGGCACCTGGACTCTCTCACCAGAGGATATTGGTTGGGAGATGATTTCCAGCTTCACAACCTGCATGATGTAGCCTTGTGATGGGTTAGCAAATTCAACTTAAAGCTACCTTGTCAATATTTGGCATGACATCGTTTACACCTTGCAAGCTAGCTATAATCAGGGCATAGAGATTTCTAGGAAGACCACCAAAAGATGAAAGTTTTTTTGCAAGGCTTTGCCTATAGGTATCCATATTTTCATGAACCAAGGCATCTGTTGATAATATAATCCCACACACGGGCTGTTGGTACTTGATTTTGGCGTACCATAGGTGGTAAATTGGAACCCAAGAGGCTATTTGTAGGAAAACCAGCTCTCTTATCAGAGCCTTAAATGTTGCAAAACTTATGTATTGTTTTCAAAGCTTCAAATAGACAGAGTTTTTCCTTTGGAAGAAAAAAGAAAGTGAATCATTCAATAGACAGAGTTTTTCCTTTGGAAGAAAAAAGAAAGTTGAATTATGAATGATGAAAATCTTGCACCTCTCCTATTTGTATTTAATGAAATGTAAAGGCTCAGTAATAAACATGAAATTGATAGCTAATGATTGACAACATGAAGGTAATATGAAAGAGTAATAACAGCTCATATGTAACACAAATTTGTATAATTCCCTTTATGTAGTTCAAATACTAATTTTCTAGTGTGGATGACCGCTCCATGTGATGCAATTTAGAACATGCTCAGTAGCATGACGTTAAAAACACATATCTGAAATATTAGAATCGATGGAGAAATGGATGCCTATGATACATGTAGAGGATGAGAGGTATCTATGGAGATGTATCTAATAATATCTTCTTGAGCCAAATTTTGATTTTCCCACTCAATTATTTGGGCACTCCATCTTTTTGACTCTGCCATGCCATGTACAAAGTCATCTATAACACTATTTTTTCATCATTATGAACGATAATATACTTGGAGATCTTTTGAATAGTGATCTACAACACATCTCTCCATAGATTAATCAGAACCATTAAAACAGAAGTGGATAGGACAAGGAGGATCAAATAGAAAGATGCAAACTTCTCTCCAACAAAATAACTTGTATAACATATAACAAAAAAATGATATATATAATATACCAAAAACTAGCATGGAGAAATGTTGAATTGGATCCAATATAAAGTGTGAGAAGATACAAATTAACCTTGAAAGCTTGGATTATGCAAGGAATAAGTGAGTCCTCAGTATTGCCAAGCCCAAGTTGCCCATTTTGATTTCGACCCCAACTACACAACAAGATAATTAACTTGAGATAATATGGCATATGAGGATCAAAGGCTATCACCACAGCTACCAAATCTAAAATATAATCTCTAGACATGTGATAAATACTTAAAACAATTGAAAAATCAAGCCTCAAGTTTAGGCTATACCCAAAACAATTGAAAAATCAAGCCTCAAGTTTGACATGAACTCTTAGAAACAACAATTCTACGCATAAAACTCATTCACATACACTCTTTTTAGTGACTATCAGATATCATCTAGACCCCTCTCCCTCTCCCTCAAATATTTCAGATTTATAGCCAGCTCATTGGGAGGGACAGCCCAATATTTGGAAAAATTATTAGTGCTTTGCAAAGGATGTCACTCCAGATGCACTTCTAGATGCTATTCCCAATGGGACAGCTAAGACTTCAGTTCCTAGATGGGCTAGGTTGATAATTGTGGATGCTAAAGATCAGCTTGTATTGGGGAGAACCAGGGCAAGCACTCAGAATGCTAAGAAGCAGGTGAATTTTGCTCTCATGACCAGAGTGATGGAAGCTGAAATTGAGCCTCGGTGCTTTGAGGATGCTCAGGGTAATCCGGCATGGCAGAAAGCCATGGAAGCTGAGTTTAGATCCATTCAAAGGAATGCTACATGGGACTTGGTTGATGCGCTCATTGGCAAGCACCAAATGGATCTACAACATAAAGTATCATATAAATGGTACAGTTGAGAAGTGACAAATCCCGTTTAGTTGCCAAGGGGTATGCACAAGAAGAGGGGATAGATTATGAGGATACTTTTGCTCTGGTGGCCAAGATGACTACCATTCGCTCTATCATCTCTCTTGCTGCATTTTATGGTTGCAGATGGATGTCAAAACCACCTTCCTCAATGGGTATCTCAAGGAGGAGGTCTATGTGCATCATCCCCAGGGTTTTGTTGTTCAAGGACAAGAACACAAGGTATGCAAGCTCAGAAAAGCCTTGTATGGGCCGAAGCAAGCACCTCGTGCATGGTATCATAAGATACATCAGTTCTTGCTGTCCCATGGCTTTGTCAACACTCATACACAGCCAAATTATATGTGCTGCAACAAAATTCAGATTTGGTCGTGCTTGTTCTTTATGTCGATGACATCATACTCACTGGCAGTAATTTGCAGCAGTGCAGTGTGTCTTGTGTCATACTTTTGACATGACATATTTGGGCCTCTTACACTATTATCTTGGCATTGAATTTTGGCTCTTGCTACTGCTCCAATGGATTCACTCTACACTCACCCTAAGGACTTCAATGACTTCCGTTGCACGTAATGCTTCTTTTATCAAGTTTGTTCAGTCGGAAGTCTTCTGTACACTCTCCTTAAGTACCTCCTAGTTCTCTCACTAGCGGTTAGAACATGAAGTCAAGTTGAGTGTGTTTTAGTGTGTTCTACTAGGAGTTCTAGTAGAGTCTTATGTGTGAGTGCCACTTGTCATATTGGGAGCCATCCCATATACATTGTGCACTCTAGTGTATGTGCCTATTCTATAAAGGCTTGTACTTGTCACTTGTCATTTTATTCAATCTAATCAAGCCTACAAGCACTTTGGTCTACATGTGAGTACTTTCTTTTGGTTCATGCTCTTTCATTATGCCTTTCATACTCTCTAGTTGTTTCCTTTGCTTCTGTCCTCCATAGCTCTCTTCCCTTCCTACCCTACCTCCTCTCCCTACTCCACTATGTTCCTTCATGTGGTATCAGAGCCATCCTTTCTCCTCCCTTTCTTTCTTCCTCCATCCTTCCTTCTCCTTGTCCTTTCCCTCTTGCTCCTTGCTCTTCCAAGGGATTGAGGTGAGGGAGGCCAAGAAAACGAAGCTACTCTCCCTCTTCCCTCATGAAGAGCCTACCTTAGCCTCTTCATCACCGCCTTCTCCTTCATCGTCTTCTCCCCCTTCACTGCGAGCCTCTCCTCCTTTATCGTGATCTCTTACTCTCTTGGACGGTCTTCACTTAGCAGCTCAAACCTTTCCTCCATGATTGTTGTAAGCATCCATTCAATGGTTGTTGACGTTGCTGTGTGGAGAGGATGCGTTTGGAGTGATTCGTAGAGACCTCGTTTTGCTGCTGATATTGCTACATGGAACGAGTTCGTGTGGCTGCTAAGAGGAGTTGATTCGTGCCTACTATTCGTGTCTGTTGCGTGGACCTGACCATTGCGTTAAAGAAGCTGCATGGAGAAGCCGCGTCTACTGAAGCTGATTCGTAGAGACATAGCTATGTTTGTGGAGCTGATTACTTCAAGTCATAAGCTGAACTGCTCATTGTCATTTCTCACTGCAGTTGGGATTAGAGAATATTCTTGAAGCATGATGGATTTGCAAGTGCATTGACGGAGGATTGTGGATTTGGTTCTATGCATTGGTGGTCTCCTACCAAAAGACTATTCGATTCAGTGAATGAAGGCGTCCATGTGAATCAAGAATGGCTGATATCCAGGATTCCTTTAACTCCTTTCAGAGCTGCCCATGCCTCTATAGACACATCTTGGGAGATTTTGGCTAGTATTTCAGCTTGGCATATTTGGAGGGCCAGATGTATGGATGCAATGGAGAGTTCCTAGGTTACACCCTTCCCAGACTATGACCAGTATATGGGCTGATACTATACACAATTTGATGGCCATTTGGACAAGCATGCAGGGATCTTCGAGAGCAGCTAGGAGGGATATTTTTTCAGAGTTTGGAGGGGATCTCCTTTCTTTTTTGATTCTCCTTCAGGGTTGAGGTGGCATTTTCATCCTCCACCCTAGGATTTTGTTAGCTCTTTCTGAGCTGGTTTATTCTTTCATGCATGTGATGATGTACTTTTGCACTTGATCTTTCTCTTGTGGTTTTTTTTTTTTCCAAGAAAACTACTTCATTAAGTATGAAAGAAAACTGCGAGAGCAAGCTCAAAAGTGGGAGTACATCATGCAATGCATAAGGGGTAAAAAACAGCTCAAAATGAGGTAATAAAAATCCAAGGCAAAGGCTGAAAGTTCCATCTCAACCTTGAAGGAGACTCAGACAAGAAAGGAGATCCTCTCCAAACTCTGAAAAAAGTAACTCTTCTGGCTGTGGTGGCTGCTCTGGAGGATCCCTCCATGCTATCCCAAATGGCCATCAGAGTGTGTACTGTGTCGGTCCAAATACTGGCCATAGTCTGGGAAGGGTGAACCTGGATACTCTCCATCGCCTCTGTACATCTGGCTCTCCAAATATGCCAAGCTGCAATGCTAGCCAAAATCTCCCAAGACGTGTCTATTGAGGCATGAGCAGCTCTAAAAGGAGTGAAGGGAACATCCGGAGGGAACACGACTCCACTGAGTGTCGCCATATAATGAAAGCTGGATCTTGATCATGTCTCTCGAAGAACACCTGTGGGCCAGTAAGAGATAACCAAGCCACTGAACCCCAGATCATATAGAAAGGTGCTGTATGAAAGATGCTGAAAATCCTAGCAACACCTATCCAGATCGTCCTCGCCTGTTTGCACTCCCAAAGGCAATGTTGTACTGACTCAACTGCCATGTGACAACGAGGACAAGTAGGGTCACAGCCCCGAACTTGGATCTCCATAGGTTCACTGCAATCCCTCTATGAATAGAAAGCCAAAAGAAAAGAGTGATCTTCCTATTCCTGAGGGATTTCCAGAGCCTACGCCAAAAGTTCTTCTGCACAACTGTGGAAATCTGAAAACTATCCCAATGTGGTGCTCTAGAGGGCCTCCAACCTCTACTGCTAAGCTGAAATCTCCGGGCATTTCTAATTGTGTAGCGAAAGAAGGGGAAGCTCTTCTCTCGGTGCCGTGCCCCTCATCGATCCATTCCCACTCCCTTGAGTCCCACTGCAAGAACCTAATAGGGAAACCACCATGCAGCCAGAGTCTCCAAGACCCCAACGCAAGGAGAATAGGATCAGGGTCAAGATACCACTGTGAGTCCCACTCCATGAATCTTGCAATCCTGATAGGCTGAAAAGCAACCTCCAAAAGAATACCATCAGAAGATCTGACAAGTCTGCCTCCCGATTGAACATCAAAGACAAGGGTATCCTCATGTGAATCCTAGCTTGAGCTCTAATGTAATAGCTCATAGCCTCAGCCACAAAAAGGAATAAAAGGGGGCCAAGGGGCATCCCTGACAGACTGATTTGGTAATCTGAAACCTGTCCCCTCTAACTCCACCAATAAGAACCTGGCTGTGGGCTGATCTGTAGAGAGCTGACACCCCTGTGATCCATGTATTTGAGAAGCCAAAACGAGTAAGTGTGCCCTCCAGAAAGCCCCAATCTACCCTGTCATAAGCTTTCTCAAAATCCAAGAGTAGAATGGCCAGCTTGTGGCCATTACGCATGGCCCAATCCAAGGCCTTCCAAAATGAGAAGATGTTATCAAAGATGCTCCTGCCATGCACAAAACTTGTCTGCGTATCATGAATAAGATTTGGTAGAAAGGGCTGCAAATGAAGGCTGGTAGATTTAGCTAAGATTATATACAAGGTACCCAGCAAGGTAATCGGTCTCCACCCACTGAGATACTAAATTCCTGCAACCCCCTTTTGGAATCAAATGAATGAGGCCCTCCGTAAGTGAGTTTGGCATCTCACCTGAGTCCCATACACCCTGTAGGGCTGAGGTAATGTGATCCCCAATCTGATCCCAAAAAGTAATAAATAATAAGGGGGTAAGTCCATCTGAACTAGGACACTTGCCCTTGTGAAGGGCAGAGAGAGCAATCCTGAACTCTACGTTGGTGAAGGGTGCATCAAGTGAAACAATCATATCCCCTGTCAACTAACCCCGGTAAGTGCCACCAAATAACCACTAAGATTATATACAAGGTACCCAGCAAGGTAATCGGTCTCCACCCATTGAGATACTAAATTCCTGCAACCCCCTTTTGGAATCAAATGAATGAGGCCCTCCGTAAGTGAGTTTTGCATCTCACTCGAGTCCCATACACCCTGTAGGGCTGAGGTAATGTGATCCCCAATCTGATCCCAAAAAGTAATAAAAAATAAGGGGGTAAGTCCATCTGAACCAGGACACTTGCCCTTGTGAAGGGCAGAGAGAGCAATCCTGAACTCTACGTTGGTGAAGGGTGCATCAGATGAAACAATCATATCCCCTGTCAACTAACCCCGGTAAGTGCCGCCAAATAACCACTCTAGCATCATCTCTGGGCTGAGTGTCAGGATCTGCTGTAAGAAGGGAGGCATAGAAATTGGTGGCAACTTGCAAGACGGCATCTGGATTTGTCCGAAGAACTCCGTCTGAGTCAACAAGTTGTGAGACGCTCTCCTTACTATGTCTAGGGCCAAGAGTAGAGAAGAACTACTTGTTGACCCTACCTCCTACCGTCTGAGTCCAAAATGACTCTCTGGCATGAAAGGCATACTCTGCTCTCTGATCTAAGAGTGACTGCTATTGAGCCCTTGCTGCAGCAAGGCGCTCCTGAATCCAAGCATTTGAGGCCTCTTCTGCTCCTCCCTCTGGAGGGCAGCCAACTGCTGGTGAATACCTATCTCACGCCTGAGGATCTCACCCCTCCGGATACGAGCAACCAAAAGATAAAAGTCACTAATATCAGAGAGGGCTGCAACTAAGTCTGAAGAAGAAATCTGCCCATCTTGCAAATGAGATACTAAGATCCTCAACACTGTCTCTGTAAGGCCCTCCTCTGTATAAAAAGAATTTGGAATCCTAACAGTGGCAGAGCGGCGCCTCACATGGGGATCTGAGACCATCAAAACCACTGGAAAATGATCCCAAAGTGGACACCCCAGCTGCAATGCGAACAGTACCATCTCTCTCAAGAGCCCAATCATCCATGTAAAATCTATCAATCCGTGCATATATAGGCATCTGCAACCTCCTGTTCGACCAAGAAAACAGGAGAGAATGTGGTTGAGTGTGAAAAGCATCATTGTGCTAAGCATCACTGCCACTGTACTGAAAAAGGAAGGTGTTGTACTCAAAGTTTATGGCGACCCACCAAGAGTCACACCTGGGTCACGTCATGGTCACCTCAGCAACATGCCAAGTTGTTAGACCTTGGTCATACCTAGTCGCAGCGTGTTCACATATGTTCACATCTTGGTCACATGGAACAGACTTGGACATGACTTGACATGGACATGACATGGACATGACTTGGACATGACTTGACCTGGACATGACTTGGGTATGACGGAAGCAATACATGACCAAAGAGTGCCAAACCTCAACCTCGACTCACCATGGTCAAAGTCAATCAAAGGGAAGTACTGGCGCAATGGTACACGGGATACACCTGTTGGTGCACATGGGAAACAGTCCAACAATTAAGAGGCATAGGTGGTGCACCAACCCTCTCAACCAACTAGTGTCAGGAGCGCATGGAATAGACAAGAGAACACATGGAGCACGGGATTCACTGACCCAGAACAGGCTGGAGTGTTGCGGAAGCCATCAAGGACAGAGCGGCCCACAAACGGTGGAATGGCTAAGGATGGCTAAGGGTGCAAGAAGACATCCAATAGGAAGAAGGAGAGGAGATTGGTAGCGGGGGGTGGAGCAGAGGAGGAGAAGGTGAAAAGGGGGAAAGGGGAAAGGGGAGGGGGACATTCTGGAGGGACGAGAGGCGTGAGTGAAGGAGTGAGAGGCTAGAGTCAAGAGCTCGCCTCGTGTGTATCTTCTGGGGTGTATCAATCATCTTGCTTTCTAATGAGTTATGCTACTCCCCATCTCTGCTCGCTACTCTAAAATCTCTTTCCGTTGTGTTCTCCTCCCCTCCTCTCCGTTCACCTGGTACAACGGACGTTGTGTTCTCCTCCCCTCCTCTCCCTTCACCTGGTACAATGGACCTGTTTCATGTGGTTGAAGTTCTTTGCCGTTCATGTCGAGGGTTGGCTTTCATGATGTTGTTCCGCTTTGGTCTTCTTCTTGCTCACATCACTTCAGCACTTGTACCGCTTGAACATAGTTGACACCATCTACCGCTTGCATATAGTTGACACCATCGACAAGCACTTGCCTACGTACCATCAGTGACACTTATGGCATGTCTTACTCGCTTCTCGCACCAGTGGCCCTAGGCCTCCGGTAATACTTCCGGAAGTGTTAGAAACCCCCCCCCCCCAGACAGTTTATGGCGATCACGGTGGGACACTGCTGGTGTTGAGTAGCATGAGTGAAGTGGTGATCTAGGTTCCTAGAGAGAGGTCTTATGCCGAGTAGTTCTGAAACATTTGAAGGAGCTAGTGAGAGAACTAGGAGGTACTTGAGGAGAGTGGAGAAAAGACTTCTGGCAGACCAAACTAGGTACAAGAAGCATTACGTGCAACGTAAGTTTGCGAAGTCCTCAACTCGAGCACAAAGTGAGCCCATTGGAGCAGTAGGCAGAGCTAGTAACTTCATCGACATTCTCATTGACTTGGATCAACAAGAACCCTGGTGGTCAGAGATCCGGACTCCAGAGAAGAAGAAGTGCAAAGCGGAGAACAGGTGAAAGAAGAGGGTACTAAGGACGAGGGCTCCTCAGGGACTCATCAAGGTCAAGGCAGCCCCTCTCCTCCTCCTGCAACGATGTCTTCATCATGCCGAGAGGTACTCTTCAACAACTGGGTTTGAAATTGACAACTGACGTACATTTCCAAGTACGCATGGCGGATCAACGCAAGATGAAGCCTATGGGGGCTGTCAAAGGTGTTCACATGAAGATTGGGGGAGTTACATTCCTGTCCAATTTTATTGTACTTAATATGACGGAGGGTGAGCAAACTTATCCTCTACTTCTTGGTAGACCATGGTTACGCTCAGCAAAGGCCATTCAAGATTGGTCAAGTGATGAAGTTCGACTGCCTTTGGGATCCACATCCTTAGAAATAGACATGGTTACTGGAAGGGCCCGTCACCGACCTGTGGAACTTGGGGAAGAGGATTTGGAAGAAGAAGAAGGGGTGGAAGAGGAGCGATGGGCACTTGGGGATTGGCCCCTACAGAAAGAAGAGTTGGCCTATGTGGAGGACTCACCCTTCCAAGGTGAAACCTATGTAACAGCAGCACGAGATGATGGTGAGAGCTTGACGTACTTGTTGGAACATGCTGGCCCAGATGAGGAAGAAGCTGTCATCTTGGATTGGATGGGGGCCCTGGGATCCTTAGCCATCAACATGGTGGAGTTGTGTCCAGAAGAGGATCCTGAAGCCCATCTTGGTACTTCACGGAATGCGCAAGAGGTGAGCCAGGAAGCCTCTTCACCACCTGGTTTGGCTGATCTCATGTATGAACGGATGCCTTTTGGTCTTCTTAATAATCCCCACATGTATCAGCGAATGATGTCCGCAAGTACTAGACCAAATGGTGGGGAGGCCACCAGGGTGACTCAAAGACAAGACCATGAAGTAGCAATGGAAGCAATGGAGGCACACGACATGGATGCCTCACACCAAGAAAATGACCATGGGGTCACAACAGAGGAGGAAGAGAGAGGAGGAAGAGGATGCTATGCAAGAAGATGATGAGCTGGCGGAGCATAATGATGGTACTGAAGAGAACACTCATGAATCTATGGAAGAAGAAGATGACCACATAGATCATGGGCTGGCTGAGCACAATGATGGTATTGGAGAAGACACTCATGGATCTGCAGAAGAAGAGGATGACCACCTACTTACTGATGTCATTCAAAGGCAGGCGGTGCCAGAAATGACTCTTGGAAGGGTTATTGAATCCATTGTGCAACCTGACCAACCTAGGAGGGGCCAAGAGACCGGACAATTTGAAGGAGCCGTCCACATTCACACTGGAGTCTGGAACTTCAGACCTTCAAGGCAAGCCCACAGCATACAGGGAGAAGAAGATGTCGCGGACCTTGTTCTACTCGACTTATATATGTCAGAAGCTGACCCCCCAACGACACAGGAGGTTCATGAAACTACATACGAGGTGGTTGGACTACCATACAGAGGAATGCTCAAGCAAGCACAAAAAGGAAAGAAGAGAATGGGCCCAAGTGCTGCCTCTACATTTCAACCATTTCCAGAACACACCCAACCGTCCCATCCGAGCTCTTGGATGGAAGTAGTGGGGGATTTTTCTCTGGATGATTCTCCTGTGCACCCAGCAGTGGGAGTAGAAGAACCGAACAACTCCACATCAGGAAGCATACCTCAGGTTGACCATGCCAGGGATTGGAGGTATTTGAACATTGGGACAGAAGACCAACCACGACATCTTAAGGTAGCCAGTTGGGTCTGGGAACATGACTATCTCCTTGCTGCATTGTCTGATTTTTTTCAAGAGTATGTTGATGTCTTTGCCTGGTCATATAAGGATTTAAAGGGAGTACCCATTGAGTTCATGGAACATCGCATCGATCTATATCCGGAAGCAGAGCCGGTGATCAGGGGACCATATCGCATGAATCCTAACTATGGCAAGGCTGTCCATGCTGATATTCAAAAGATGGAGCAAGCACGGTTGATCTACCCTGTTGACTACTCCGAATGGCTTAGTGGCATCGTAGTGGTGCCCAAAATGGAGACTGGAAAACTCCGAGTTTGTGTCGACTATAGGAGTTTGAATACCGCCACACGTCGGGATAGGTTTCCTCTCCCCTTCACTGACAGGGTGCTAGAAACCGTAGCTGGTCATGCTCTCTACTCCTTCATGGATGGATACAGTGGGTATAACCAGGTTTGGGTGCGAGAGCAAGATCAGTTAAAGACTACCTTCGTCACCCAATGGGGAACTTATGCTTACCGGATGATGCCTTTTGGTCTATGCAATGCACCGGCCACGTTTCAACGACTTGTCACCAAACTCTTCCAAGAGAACATCGGAAAGTTCCTTGAGGTATTCTTGGATGACTTCTCTGTGTTCAATGGTAAGAATGCTTCTCACCTCGAACCGGCTATTCAGACTGATCACATGAGTAAGTTGAGGTGGGTTTTTGATAAGTGCAGAGAAGCTAGGTTGTGCTTGAATCCGGACAAATGCTTCTTCCTCGCCTTGCGAGGGGTTCTCCTTGGCCACATCGTCTCGGCTTAGGGAATGACCACGGACCCAGCAAAGGTGGAAGTGATATTGACCTTGCCTATTCCTCGAACACCCAGAGAAGTCAAGTCTTTTTTGGGACATGTGGGTTATTATAGAAGATTCATCAGGTCCTATGCCGACATAGCGGTGGCGTTGACGGAACTCCTTCGGCAGGAGCAGTCCTTCAACTGGTCGGCACCTCAACAACTGGCGTTTGACAACCTCAAGGATCGTCTAGTAAAGGCACCCATCTTGCGGCAACCTCAATGGGATGTCATTTTTCATGTGCATGTAGATGCAAGTGGGCTGGCGATTGGGGCGATATTGGCCCAACCAGATGAAGAGCACAAACTCGACCTACCTGTGTACTTCGCAAGCAGACAACTCAATGGAGCAGAAAGAAACTATAGCACCACTGAACGCGAGGGCTTGGGCATGGTCTATGCCATGACAAAGTATCGGCACTATCTCTTGGGCAGTAAGTTTATCATCATTACTGATCATCAAGCTCTCAAGTACTTACTGAACAAACCAACGCTTGGGGGGAGAGTGAGCAGGTGGATTCTTCTATTTCAAGAGTTTGACTTTGACATCCTAGTGAGAGCAGGCCGATTGCATCAACCAGCAGACCACTTGTCAAGGATCTCTTCAGGTGAAGCAGCCATAGGAGTTGATGATGACCTTCCAGATGTGGGCCTCTTCCGTGTCAATGCGCCACTACCAAAAGATGACTGCCTGTTTGCTGTGGACTGCTTTCCCCCATGGTATGCAAACATTGTACACTTGTTGTCTATAGGGGAGTTCCCCAAAGGGTTAACTCCAGCACAAAAGCGGAGGCAGATTGTTCAGGCTGCTCCTTTCAAACTGATCGCGGGTCAGCTGTACAGGTTGGGGAAGGACCACATTTTAAGGAGGTGTGTGCTCCCTCATGAAACACAAGCCATCCTTCAGGAGGCTCACTCAGGAATGGTGGGGGGAGGTCATATGGCACCAGAGGCCACTGCTAGAAAGATAATGCGCTCTGGGTTGTGGTGGCCAAAGCTATTCCAAGACTGCTATGCTTATGTGCGCCGCTGTGACTCATGTCAAAGAGGGGGGCCGAAGCCTACCCGACGGGAGTACCTTCCCCTTCAGCCATCCAGCCCTGTACCACCCTTCTATAGATGGGGATTGGATTTTGTTGGACCCATCTCTCCTGCAACTCGAAGAGGGAACAAGTATGCTCTGATTGCTACTAATTATGGCACTAAATGGGTGGAGGCTAAGGCAACGAAGACCTGCACTGCTCAAGTTGTGGCCTCATTCTTGTATGATCAAATCATTTCTAGGTTTGGATGTCCTGTGGAATTGATGAGTGACAGAGGTACCCACTTTCTCAATGATGTCATCACTGACCTCATCACCCAACTGCAAATTGTTCACAAGACCTCTAGTTCATACTGCCCTCGAGCCAATGGTTTGGCCGAGAGCTCCAATCGGACCATGTCTCATATTGTGGCTCGGTTATGCCTTCATTCCTTGGCAGATTGGGATATTCTACTACCAGCTGCTCTTTTTGCTTACAGAACAGCATACAAGGCTAGCACTGGATATTCACCCTTCCAGCTAGTTTACGGCTTGGAGGCGGTTATGCCCTATGAGTTCCACATGAAGACCACTAGGGTCATGGCAGAGATGGATGATAACTTGGAGGCATGCACACTTGAGAGATTATGGGATCTTGAAGCCTTGGATGAACATCGTCGTGAAGCGATCCTTGCTCAGGAAGTCTGGCAAAGAAGGCAGAAGGCATGGCATGACAGAAATCTCAGGAAGAGGGAATTCCAAGTTGGCAGCTTGGTCTTGTTATATTCCAGTAAGTTCCTGAAGCATAAACCCAAATTTGTCAGTGGCTGGACAGGGCCCTTCTTTATCACAAGGATTATTCCTAGTGGAGGGGTTTATTTGGCCACCTTGGAGGGCAAGAAGTTACCAGCACCTGTAAATGGCTCAAGGGTAAAGAAGTATCATCCACATTGACTCTCTCTCTCTGGATAAAGATTTCCATTCCTATTAGTTGAATTTCTATTTATTCAAAAAAAAAACAACAACAACAATGTATTCCCTTTCCTAACCCTGTCAAGCTTCTACTCTCTGCCTAGTTGCACTCTTTGGTGGGAGACCAATAAAAACTGAGTTTCTCCTTCTCTGGCAAGACGGAAACAGCCCTTGCCTTCTCTGACACACACTTCTCCTTAATCCCTCTTCACCCCTGTCACTCAGGTTGAACCTCTGTTCACCCATGTTCACCTCCAGGTCACCCCTGTTCACTCCTAGGTCACCCCTGTTCACTTCTATGTCACCTCCCCATGTTCACCTCTCTGTCACCTATGTTCACCTCCACGTCACCCCTGTTCACTCCTAGGTCACCCCTGTTCACTCCTAGGTCAACTCCCCATGTTCACCTCTCTGTCACCCATGTTCACTCCTAGGTCACCCCTGTTCACTCCTAGGTCACCCCTGTTCACTTCTATGTCACCTCCCCATGTTCACCTCCAGGTCACCCATGTTCACCTCCAGGTCACCCCTGTTCACTCCTAGGTCACCCCTGTTCACTTCTAGGTCACCTCCCCATGTTCACCTCTCTGTCACCTATGTTCACCTCCAGGTCACCCATGTTCACTCCTAGGTCACCCCTGTTCACTCCTAGGTCACCCCTGTTCACTTCTATGTCACCTCCCCATGTTCACCTCCAGGTCACCCCTGTTCACTCCTAGGTCACCCATGTTCACTTCTAGGTGACCTCCCCATGTTCACCTCTCTGTCACCTATGTTCACCTCCACGTCACCCCTGTTCACTCCTAGGTCACCCCTGTTCACTTCTATGTCACCTCCCCATGTTCACCTCTCTGTCACCTATGTTCACCTCCAGGTCACCCCTATTCACTCCTAGGTCACCCATGTTCACTCCTATGTCAACTCCCCATGTTCACCTCTCTGTCACCCATGTTCACTCCTAGGTCACCCCTGTTCACTTCTATGTCACCTCCCCATGTTCACCTCCAGGTCACCCCTGTTCACTCCTAGGTCACCCCTGTTCACTTCTAGGTCACCCCTGTTCACTTCTAGGTCACCTCCCCATGTTCACCTCTCTGTCACCTATGTTCACCTCCAGGTCACCCCTGTTCACTCCTAGGTCACCCCTGTTCACTTCTATGTCACCTCCCCATGTTCACCTCTCTGTCACCCATGTTCACTCCTAGGTCACCCCTGTTCACTCCTAGGTCACCCCTGTTCACTTCTAGGTGACCTCCCCATGTTCACCTCTCTGTCACCTATGTTCACCTCCAGGTCACCCCTGTTCACTCCTAGGTCACCCCTGTTCACTTCTATGTCACCTCCCCATGTTCACCTCTCTGTCACCTATGTTCACCTCCAGGTCACCCCTATTCACTCCTAGGTCACGCCTGTTCACTCCTATGTCACCTCCCCATGTTCACCTCTCTGTCACCCATGTTCACTCCTAGGTCACCCATGTTCACTCCTAGGTCACCCCTGTTCACTCCTATGTCAACTCCCCATGTTCACCTCTCTGTCACCCATGTTCACTCCTAGGTCACCCCTGTTCACTCCTAGGTCACCCCTGTTCACTTCTATGTCACCTCCCCATGTTCACCTACAGGTCACCCATGTTCACCTCCAGGTCACCCCTGTTCACTCCTAGCTCACCCCTGTTCACTTCCATGTCACCTCCCCATGTTCACCTCCAGGTCACCCATGTTCACCTCCAAGTCACCCATGTTCACCTCCAGGTCACCCCTGTTCACTTCTATGTCACCTCCCCATGTTCACCTCCAGGTCACCCATGTTCACCTCCAAGTCACCCCTCTTCACTCCTAGGTCACCCCTGTTCACTTCTAGGTCACCTCCCCATGTTCACCCCTGTTCACTCCTAGGTCACCCCTGTTCACTCCTATGTCAACTCCCCATGTTCACCTCTCTGTCACCCATGTTCACTCCTAGGTCACCCCTGTTCACTCCTAGGTCACCCCTGTTCACTCCTAGGTCACCCCTGTTCACTCCTATGTCAACTCCCCATGTTCACCTCTCTGTCACCCATGTTCACTCCTAGGTCACCCCTGTTCACTCCTAGGTCACCCCTGTTCATTTCTATGTCACCTCCCCATGTTCACCTCCAGGTCACCCATGTTCACCTCCAGGTCACCCCTGTTCACTCCTAGCTCACCCCTGTTCACTTCCATGTCACCTCCCCATGTTCACCTCCAGGTCACCCCTGTTAACTTCTATGTCACCTCCCCATGTTCACTTCTATGTCACCTCCCCATGTTCACCTCCAGGTCACCCATGTTCACCTCCAAGTCACCCCTCTTCACTCCTAGGTCACCCCTGTTCACTTCTAGGTCACCTCCCCATGTTCACCCCTGTTCACTCCTAGGTCACCCCTGTTCACTCCTATGTCAACTCCCCATGTTCACCTCTCTGTCACCCATGTTCACTCCTAGGTCACCCCTGTTCCACCCCTGTTCACTCCTATGTCAACTCCCCATGTTCACCTCTCTGTCACCCATGTTCACTCCTAGGTCACCCCTGTTCACTCCTAGGTCACCCCTGTTCACTTCTATGTCACCTCCCCATGTTCACCTCCAGGTCACCCATGTTCACCTCCAGGTCACCCCTGTTCACTCCTAGCTCACCCTTGTTCACTTCCATGTCACCTCCCCATGTTCACCTCCAGGTCACCCATGTTCACCTCCAAGTCACCCATGTTCACCTCCAGGTCACCCCTGTTCACTTCTATGTCACCTCCCCATGTTCACCTCCAGGTCACCCATGTTCACCTCCAAGTCACCCCTCTTCACTCCTAGGTCACCCCTGTTCACTTCTAGGTCACCTCCCCATGTTCACCCATGTTCACTCCTATGTCAACTCCCCATGTTCACCTCTCTGTCACCCATGTTCACTCCTAGGTCACCCCTGTTCACTCCTAGGTCACCCCTGTTCACTCCTAGGTCACCCCTGTTCACTTCTATGTCACCTCCCCATGTTCACCTCCAGGTCACCCATGTTCACCTCCAGGTCACCCCTGTTCACTCTTAGGTCACCCCTGTTCACTTCTAGGTCACCTCCCCATGTTCACCTCTCTGTCACCTATGTTCACCTCCAGGTCACCCCTGTTCACTCCTAGGTCACCCCTGTTCACTTCTATGTCACCTCCCCATGTTCACCTACAGGTCACCCATGTTCACCTCCAAGTCACCCCTATTCACTCCTAGGTCACCCCTGTTCACTTCTATGTCACCTCCCAGGTTCAACTCTCTGTCACCTATGTTCACCTCTAGGTCACCTATGTTCACCTCCAGGTCACCCCTGTTCACTCCTAGGTCACCCCTGTTCACTTCTATGTCACCTCCCCATGTTCACCTCTCTGTCACCCATGTTCACTCCTAGGTCACCCCTGTTCACTTCTAGGTCACCCCTGTTCACTTCTATGTCACCTCCCCATGTTCACCTCTCTGTCACCTATGTTCACCTCCAGGTCACCCCTGTTCACTCCTAGGTCACCCCTGTTCACTTCTATGTCACCTCCCCATGTTCACCTCTCTGTCACCCATGTTCACTCCTAGGTCACCCCTGTTCACTCCTAGGTCACCCCTGTTCACTTCTATGTCATCTCCCCATGTTCACCTCCAGGTCACCCATGTTCACCTCCAAGTCACCCCTGTTCACTCCTAGGTCACCCCTGTTCACTTCCAGCTCACCTCCCCATGTTCACCTCTCTGTCACCTATGTTCACCTCCAGGTCACCCCTGTTCACTCCTAGGTCACCCCTGTTCACTCCTATGTCAACTCCCCATGTTCACCTCTCTGTCACCCCTGTTCACTCCTAGGTCACCCCTGTTCACTTCTATGTCACCTCCCCATGTTCACCTCCAGGTCACCCATGTTCACCTCCAGGTCACCCCTGTTCACTCCTAGGTCACCCCTGTTCACTCCTATTTCATCTCCCCATGTTCACCTCTCTGTCACCCATGTTCACCTCTAGGTCATCCATGTTCACCTCCAGGTCACCCCTGTTCACTCCTAGTTCACCCTTGTTCATTCCTATGTCACCTCTCCAAGCTCACTCTCTGTCACCCATGCTCCTCCCTATGTCACCCCTTGTTCCTCCCCTGTTCACCCTAGGTCACTCCTTGCCGCTCCTTGTTCACCCCTCAGTCACCCATGGGCACACCAATGTCACCCCTTGTTCATCCTTGGTTCACCCTTGGTTCATCCCTCCTTCAGCCTCATTCACCCCTATGACACACTTGTCCACTGGCCTATACAGGAGAAAATAAAATTCAAATTCAGATTTTCCCACCGTTTTCATTCAAATATTTCCTCTTGCCCACACCACTTTTTCTCTCACCTACCACCTCCCACCAGGGCTATATTTAGCCACCAAATTCAGCGTAGGTCCTTCATCTCGCCTCCCAATTCCGACCAGTGCTATATTTAGCATTTGGCTAAACTCAGCGTGGATCCTTGGGATCAGCTCATCCATCGCATCTTACAGCCCACTCATGCTATTTTTGGCTTACTTTCCTAAATTTGGCTCTCTTTGGTTGTGTATTTGTGGCTGTCCCCCCCCTCCAACGAAACCATACGCAGCTCCCCCCCCTCCATCGGTGAATTCTCCTGCAGCCCCCTTCCATCAACGATAGCAGCCCCCTCTCCCTCCATCAGCGAATTCTCCTACAGCCTCCATCAACGATAGCAGCCCCCTCTCCCTCCATCAGCGAATTCTCCTGCAGCCCCCTTCCATCAACGATAGCAGCCCCCCCTCCCTCCATCGGTGAATTCTCCTGCAGCCCCCTTCCATCAACGATAGCAGCCCCCTCTCCCTCCATCAGCGAATTCTCCTGCAGCCCCCTTCAACGATAGCAGCCCCCTCTCCCTCCATCAGTGAATTCTCCTGCAGCCCCCTTCAACGATAGCAGCCCCCTCTCCCTCCATCAGCGAATTCTCCTGCAACCTTCCCTCCATCAGCGAATTCTCCTGCAGCCTCCCCTCCATCAGCGAATTCTCCTGCAGCCCCCCCCTCCACCAACGATAGCAGCCCTCCCTCCATCAACGAATTTTCCTGCAGCAGCTCTCCATCAACGAAATCTCTGCAGCGCAATCTCCTTGCAGCCCATCTCGCACCCTCTTCTTGGATCGCATCACTCCCAGCAGCACCCTCTCTTGGATCGCATCTCTCCCGGCAGCCCTTCTTCCAGTTGCGCCTCACTTTCCCTGGCAGCCTGCAGCAAATCGCCTCTTCCTCGTGGGCAGCCTGGGAGGGTCCTCGGAGCGCTTCTCCCTCTTGGACAGCCTGCTGCAAATTGCCACCTTGCTGTCCTCTCGAACTCAGCTCCTTCTTCTGATCTGCCCTTCTCTGCTCTACTCCGTGCTTCTCCATCAGCTCCCCTTCTCATCGCCATCAGCTCCCCCTCTTGTTATCACCCGCCCCACTCTCCCGTTATCTCTCAGCAAGCTTGCCAACACCTCGACAGCAGCTCCCCTACTTCGTCATCAGCTCCCCTTCCTTTCTTGCTTCCCTTCTTGCCTTGTCATCAGCGCCCCTTCCTTTCCTTTCCTTTCTAGCCTCGTCATCATCTCCTGCTTCAACATCAGCTCCCCTTCCTTCCCTGCTTCCCTTCTTGCCTTGTCATCAGCGCCCCTTCCTTTCCTTTCCTTTCTAGCCTCGTCATCAGCTCACCTCCTGCTTCGACATCAGCTCCCCTTCCTTTCCTGCTTCCCTTCTTGCCTTGTTATCAACGCCCCTTCCTTTCCTTTCCTTTCTAGCCTCGTCATCAGCTCACCTCCTGCTTCGATATCAGCTCCCCTTCCTTTCCTGCTTCCCTTCTTGCCTTGTTATCAGCGCCCCTTCCTTTCCTTTCCTTCTTGCCTCGTCATCAGCTCCCCTTCCTTTCCTTTCCTTCTTGCCTCATCATTAGCTCCCCTTCCTTTCCTGCTTTCCTTCTTGCCTCGTCATCAGCTCCCCTTCCCTTCCTGCTTCCTTTCTTGCCTTGTCATCACTCACCTTCCTGCTTCGTCATCAGCTCCCCTTCCTGCTTCGTCATTAGCTTCTACTTCACCTCTTGTTTCTTCTTCATGCTCGAGAAGAAGTCCAAGTATAAGCCACGGTTGCCCAGAGATAAGCTCTTCATCCCTTTCTATACCTCCATGACGTCTCAGGCAGCCTCTGCAGTGCACATGACCTCACCCATGCCTACAGCCTCTACAGCAGGGCCGACTACATCAGCTAGGCCGACTTCATCAGCAGAGCTAACTTCATCAGCAAGGCCAACTTCATCGGTAGGGCCGACTTCATTAGCAAGGCCGACTTCATCAGTGATGCATCCCCATCTTGGTCCGGACATCACTATCATCTCGGATGGAGAGCCACCGCAATCAAGACAGCAGCGGGGGGTTCTTTTCCACTCTCAGAGCTCCAGTGCCTCTTCTTCCGACCATGGGGGCTCGGATTACACGCCCTCTGCACGGAGACCACATTCAGAAGGGTCGGGTGGGCCAACAGAGATACAGAGCCCTTCGATAACCACCCCTCCTCTCTCCCACATTCGGGTTATGTTTAAACCTCTTCTTGATCCAAACCTCAAACTATCCTCGGTATTGACATCTTCCGAGATCCAGACCCTGTGTCTAACTGAGTTCAACAAGGTCATCTTCCCTCCTGTGGATGTGGAACTGTGTACAGGATTCATCAGATCTTATGACTCTGTCACAGACACTTTTGAGTTCATGGGCTCCAGGTAGCTTCTCACACCCAATTTGGTCTCACAGTACATGGGGCTCCCTGCTCTCCCTATTCAGCCTCCTTCCGACGATTCACCACATCTCCTTTCATTCCTTTCACAGTGCAAACCCAACAGGAGGGGATATGATTGCAAAAAGGTTTTGGAAGGTGGAAGCAGAGAAGCAGTGATCACACGCTACTTCTTCACTCGCTTCTATTTAGCACCCGTGCATTACTACATCACGAAAGGTATCCGTTCTGCTCTCAATGCTCTCTTCACCATCACTCAGTATGATTTTGCATCCCTCTTCTATTCAACATTCCGGGCCACTGTTCGAAATCGCACACGCAGAGGCACACACACCTGTACTTGTGGACCTCACCTCACCTACCTCTTGCACCAGTGGCGGGCTGCAACGCCTGCACCTTTTCCTCCACCTTCACATACTTCATCTTCTCCTCACCGCCCACCTTCCGCCCCTATGATCCCCCACTTGAGATCAGCTCCACTGGCTCTTAGTGCGGCCCCAGCATCCTCGGCCTCTGCTGCATCAGTCTCTGTCCTCTCTTCCTCTCCAGTCTCCATACCCACTCTTGCTCCACCCACATCTGCAGCACAGGTTTCTGAGCCATCCCCTCTTGGGCCAGCCTTTGGAGCTTTGTCATCCGTTGCTCATGCAGGAGTCGCCTCTCCATCCATCCCCTTCGAGGCAGATTTTGATTTCCCTGATGATGTTCTTCCGGTCACTCCCCTGCCCTCCTCAGGTCTCACCCACCATGGCATGACATTACCACTTACCTTCCCCGCAGTCATGACCATTCCCCCTCCAATCATCTCATCAGGGTCAGTAGGGTGCAAAGATATGCACATTGGCCCCCCAACTCAGGGGGATCCATCGACAGAAGTTATGGCAGCAGGGACCTCTGCCTTGGGATCTCTTGATGGAGAGGCATCAGAGCGACATAGGTTATTGAACTTGAATCTTACTTTGGGAGCCACTGGTGACGCGAAGACACCACCCCGGGTGTCTCGACGACTGCCGAGTATGGAGGCTGCTAAACAGGACCTACTGGAAACTCGACCTGGTGAGGTTATTTTTGCTGGGGGTAAGATACCCTTTCAAGCTGATTGTCCTCCACTTCCTCAAAATGATATGTTGGATACCTACTTTGCATCCTCCTCAGAAGATCTATTCACCCATGAGGCCCAGATAGAGGAACAGAGCCAGGAACACAAACGGCTGCTGTATGCATTAAAGCGGAAGCGGTCTCCTGTTTGCATGGAGGAGGAGGACCTGGACCAAATTTTCACACTTCCCTTGCAAGAGACAATTGCTTCCAACAAGAAAGTATCCCAAGCTCCAAGCTGTTACCTAGACATCGACACACTGGCTCCAGTGGCAGCTCTCGAGGACCCAGAGCAAGAGGGGATGAAAGCAGCCTTCGAGGAATATGGCGAACTCATTGACATGGCTGACCGAATGACCTATCGGGACAGGTATGCATGGGCTAAAAGATCCCTTCATATGGCTCATCGCATTATAGATGACAACTTCATTCAAATGGGTGCCTCCCTCTTTAATACTACGGGTCAGGTTTGCAAGCTTCTGTCACAGAAGCAACACCTCCGCTTGGAACATGAGAAGCAGGTAGCCAGCATGCATAAAGAATGGGATACAGCATTGCAGGTGAAAGAAGCGGAGTGGGGAGCAACTCTACAAGCAAGGGAGGCTACGTGGAAAACTCAGCAGGACGAGTTTCAGCAATGTCTTGCAGCGAAGGAGGCAGAGTGGACAGCCAGCAAGAAAGTTTTGGAGGACAATCATTCAGCCCAACAGGCTGAGATCCAGAGGGAGCTTGCAGCCCTACAGGACAGATACACCTCACTCGCAGAGGATAAGCATACTGTGGATCAACAGGTGGAGGTGGTGCGGAGTCAGATGAAGCAGATTCTCGAGGAGGAGGACCATCTCCAAGTTTCACATTCCAAGTTGCAGGACAACTTCCATGGGCTGCAAGCTGAAAATGCTGCTCTCAAATCTCGATGTGATCATTACAGGTCTGGCTACCACAGATATAAATCCAAATACGAGGACATCCGCAACCTCATGGACACAGTCGAGGAAGAGGCAAGGACCAGCCCCGGAACATCAGCACACCCACCACACCCACCCCCTCCCCCTCCTTGACCTTCATCCAGCAAGCAGTAGCTCCTGGATCTTTTAGTTCGGCATTTCTTTTTGCGAGCTCTGTACATTTGGATTCTGCAGTTCTCATGTAAATAAGGAATTTTGGAGTTGTATGGCCATGAGCCAGTTTTTTTTTCAGTTTTACAGTTGTAAGGCCATGAGCCCTTTCTTTTCAGTTTTGGGATGTCAACCACAAGGTCACTTTCTTATTTGTAATTTATACTTAACTTTCTCTCACACAGATCCTCAGTCATTCACCGGGACGGTGAATGATAGTGGCGGGGGATCTGTTGTACTCAAAGTTTATGGCGACCCACCAAGAGTCACGTCATGGTCACCTTAGCAACATGCCAAGTTGTTAGACCTTGGTCATACCTAGTCGCAGCGTGTTCACATATGTTCACATCTTGGTCACATGGAACAGACTTGGACATGACTTGACATGGACATGACTTGGACATGACATGGACATGACTTGGACATGACTTGACCTGGACATGACTTGGGTATGACGGAAGCAATACATGACCGAAGAGTGCCAAACCTCAACCTCGACTCACCATGGTCAAAGTCAATCAGAGGGAAGTACTGGTGCAATGGTACACGGGATACACCTGTTGGTGCACATGGGAAACAGTCCAACAGTTAAGAGGCATAGGTGGTGCACCAACCCTCTCAACCAACTAGTGTCAGGAGCGCATGGAATAGACAGGAGAACACATGGAGCACGGGATTCACTGACCCAGAACAGGCTGGAGTGTTGCGGAAGCCATCAAGGACAGAGCGGCCCACAAACGGTGGAATGGCTAACGATGGCTAAGGGTGCAAGAAGACATCCAATAGGAAGAAGGAGAGGAGATTGGTAGCGGGGGGTGGAGCAGAGGAGGAGAAGGTGAAGAGGGGGAAAGGGGAAAGGGGAGGGGGACATTCTGGAGGGACGAGAGGCGTGAGTGAAGGAGTGAGAGGCTAGAGTCAAGAGCTCGCCTCATGTGTATCTTCTGGGGTGTATCAGTCATCTTGCTTTCTAATGAGTTATGCTACTCCCCATCTCTGCTCGCTACTCTAAAATCTCTTTCCGTTGTGTTCTCCTCCCCTCCTCTCCCTTCACCTGGTACAACGGACCTGTTTCATGTGGTTGAAGTTCTTTGCCGTTCATGTCGAGGGTTGGCTTTCATGATGTTGTTCCGCTTTGGTCTTCTTCTTGCTCACATCACTTCAGCACTTGTACCGCTTGAACATAGTTGACACCATCTACCGCTTGCATATAGTTGACACCATCGACAAGCACTTGCCTACGTACCATCAGTGACACTTATGGCATGTCTTACTCGCTTCTCGCACCAGTGGCCCTAGGCCTCCGGTAATACTTCCGGAAGTGTTAGAACCCCCCCCCCCCTCAGACAGAAGGCATCCCACACTGCTCTCTCTAGGGAGTGAATTCCACCTTCTCTACCACCCCTTTTGTATGAGGGCATTTCAACCATGTTGAAATTGCCCCCTATAATCCAAGCATCTGCAATATGTGACCAAGCGAGCAGTTCCTTCCACAAAAGGACACTATCCCCTCTAGAATTGGGTTCATACAGGTTTATAAGACCAACCTTATGCCCAACAATCAAAAGTAAAATCCACTGAGTTTTGGAAGGGACTATGATCCCGTGTCCAATCACTAAGGGGAGTATAGAAGACGAAAGAGAAATGCAAGTACATCCCCTCGTGCCCAAGGCCAGTGACACAAAAGTATGGCTTGAAAGAAGCTTACCCGACTTGGCAAAATCCCTCACATCCAATTTGTGTCCCTGAATCATCAAAATGTCCATGGGACCAACACCTGGATGAAGTTGGTTACGAATCAACTACCTGTGGCGGCGATGAGGTACACCCCGAGGCCCTGAACGTTCCAACTGACAATCCTCATCTGCGAGAGGAAGAGGCTGGATGGAATATCCTACCCGACCTGGTTGTAGAGAAAGCCCTCTCCTGCAAAAAGTTCCTCCTATCAAGAGGAGGGAAGTCAACTGGGGAAAGCACATCCACACCTGCTGAGGGGGAAAATCTATTCACGGATGTCTGAAAGATGTGCTCCCTGATCGTAGAACAACTCCTCTGACTCAAACTTAGCCAAGTCTGCCAGAACTGAAAATGAATTCCTGCGAAGTACCTCTGGCGCAGGAGTGCGAAGGAGCCCTGTGGAAGGCGGAGTGGAACCAATAACCCCCTTACCTCTGTCAGGTGAAGACAAACGTGTAAGAGAAGAAGGGGGTGCATGACCTCTGCATGAATCTTCATGACCTTAGCCACGACTTTGGCATTGTTCTCAAGTAAGGCACGGGTCTTTGGAGCAAGGTTCTTCTTAAGTGAGCACTCCTGAACATGATTAGGGGTAGGAGCAATCTCTTCTGCACATGGAACCAGGTCAGGAATGTCTCCTGCCTATAGAGACGGGTCTGGGGCCCCGTCAATGGTAGCTTGAGGTACTGGCTCCCCAACTCTGACAGGCACCCAACGGTGGTGGTGGACGACCGAAGCATGACAAACTGACTGTCCTGTCTACATTGTAGAAGTACTAGGACGAGAGGCTGATGGTCCTGGCTGTGAAGCCGAAGGTCTAGCAGCGCGTGAGGCAGTAGGAACTGGTCGTGATGAAGGTATTAGTTGGGTGAAACTATGAGGCGCACTCGTGGATCTTTTTTATCTTTTCTTTTTCCTTGGGCAATCTCTGGCAAAGTGCCCAAGGGTCCTGCAAATCCTACACTGATCCTGTCTCCCTGCAATGTCGACTCTTTGTCTGAAAAAGGAGCCATCTGGATGTTGAAGCATAATGTGGTCATCCGAGATGTTAGGGTCAAAGGCGATGACCCTAACACGTGGTACCCCATTGGACCTGACTACCTCTTCTGCTGAAGTAGGCATCCCAGGGAGAGGGGGGATCTCAGTAACCACTCCAAAGGCAGCTCCAATGGAATGTAGCAGTCGATGGACTTGAGGAAGGCCTGGAAATTTGATGAAGAGTGACGTCATCCAGTTGTCCTCCTCAATAGGATCGGACCCCAAAGAAAAAGGGGTCAAAAAGTTCCTCCTGGAGCCTAGTGCTAACGGGCTAGCCTGCAGCACTGTACGTGCTACTTCCAAGGAGTCAAAAACAACCTGGAAGAAACCTCGCCCAAGCAGTCGAACATCTGTGAGGTGCCCTGCGAGGTCTCCAGGCAGAGTGGCGAGCATCCACCTGTAACCTGGAAGGGTGGGACCCATGGATGCAAGCAAAGAGCGATGTCAAGCTCTCCTGCTCAGTATCTTTTTTGAGCTACTGCAACTCATCTTTTGAGAAAATGATGATTTTCGCGGCCAGTGGAAGCGTGCGAGGATTGGCTGAAGGCTGGGCCATTTTCAATCAAGGTGTGAAGGCCGACTCGAACACAAAAAAGCTCCGTCCGACCAACAATGTTGCTAGGAATGGCTAGGAAAGAAGAGGATAGCAGGGAGGGAGAGGGAGAGGGTGAAGGCGAGAAGGGGCAGCAGGGGGGGAGAGGGAGAGGGAGAAGGGGGCAGCAGGAGGAAGAGAGTGAGGGAAAGGGAAGGAAGGGGGCAGCAGGTAGGGAGAGGAGAGGGTGTAAGGAGGGAAGGGGGAGGAGGAGAGTGTAGGAGGAGACTAGGAGGAGAGGCTAGGGAAGGGGGAGGAGAGGGTAGGTCTCCGGAGAGGAAGAAGGAGCTAGGGAGGAGAGGGTAGGGTAGAGAGGGTGGGGAGTAGAGGCTAGGGCAGAGAAGAGAGGGTAGGCGGGTAGAGGGAGTGTAGAAGAGGGAGTAAGGTAGGAGGCCGTACGGCTGTACAATAGGCAATAGCAGGGTAGAGAGGTAGAGGGCGGAGAGGCTGAGAGGAGAGGGCGGGGGGATGAGGGGAGCTACAGGAGGGAGAGGAGAGCACAAAGGGGAGAGGGAGAGGGCCGTACGGCTGAGGAGAAGGGGGAGCAGCAGCAAGGTTAGGGAGGAGCAACAGCTCGCGCAAGGAAGCAGTGATCAGAGTTCTCTTGCGGTTTTCATTCATACTTAATGAAATAATCTTTTTGGAAAAAAAAAAAAGAACAGCTAATAGCCAATCGTGGAGATTGAGTCTGACTTGGTGTCAACCTCTTTGAGAGTTGACATATTCGGATCTATTCTAGGGGTTTTCACGATTAGAGGGCTCATGAGTGTTGCCAGGACACTTTCCTACAATAAAATTTAAAAATCCCTAAATTTTTAAAAACTTTTTGTGAGAAGCCCTAAAAGTGCCAAAAAACCTAATTTTACTTCTACTACTTTAGTGTAAAGGATTAAACACTGACACTGATCTATATCAGTGTTAAGACCCTCCTAAAGCATAACCCTTCATATTTGAGGATCTACTCCGACTTCGGTGATTCTCGACCAGCCATTTTGAGAGTCATGTAGTAATAGCCCTTGGTAGTTGCTCCCATGGCCGACATCGACATATCTTCAGGGGCATTCCCACCATGAACTTCATCGGCTGGAAGATGTGCACATTTGTGTAGGCAGCTTCTTGGGGATCCTTTATGGGTTCTCTGCCTTGCTATGCATAAAATGAATGAAATATTTTCTATTTTATATATGGAGTCAATAAAGGTTTTCAGCCTTAAATAGTCCTCCTAAAATGATGTTTTGCTATCTATGGTGTGTGGCTCCATGTCAACCTATTTTGGAGCCACGATGGGGATGTATTGTGGGAGCCATGTATTGGCTTTGATAGGGTCTATTTATCAGGCCTGGTCGAGTTCCAGGATGTTGGTGTATTCCTTGACCTATGAGCTGGTCATGTAGCCATGCTGAGGTGTGAGCCTCTGAGTCACGTTGAGTCTCAAGCCATAAGAATGATTGGATCGATCTCTGAACATGCTCAGACTTTAGCCTCTGAGTTGCATGGGGTGCACAGATTAGTAGTCCGTCATTCTCATGTTCTGTTCTTGGTTCCATTCCAGTAGTCTCTCACCTTTCCTTCATGGGGGGGTGTTAGAACATGAAGTCAAGTTGGGCGTGTTTTAGTGTTTTCTACTAGGAGTTCTACTAGAGTCTTATGTGTGAGTGCCATGTGTCATATTGGGAGGCATCCCATATACATTTGTGCACTCTAGTATGTATGCCTATCCTATAAATGCTTGTACTTTTCACTTGTCAAATCATTCAATCTAATCAAGCCTACAAGCACTTTGGTCTACATGTGAGTACTTTCTTTTGGTTCATCCTCTTTCATTATGTCTTTCATACTTTCTAGTTGTTTCCTTTGCTTCCCTTCCTACCCTACCTCCTCTCCCTAATCCACTATGTTTCTTCACATTTGGCCTTACATACTGTGAGGAATTTCATGACATGAGCTTTAGAATCTTCATGGAGATGGCCCTTGAACTTTGGGTTTTCACGTGGACTTTGTTGAGTAGTTTAAGAAGTCTCCCTTTCTCCATGGAACTCAAGACTGCCATGGCTGAGGCAACACCTTTACCGAAACCGGGACTTAAAATAGTTATAGCCAAAGGTCCCCCGATTGAGTAGTAGTAAGGCTCGCCACAAGGCCATATGGCTGCGAGGGCATGGGGAAACTAGGAGCCCTGATGATGAGGACCATAGTGGTGACATAGATGGTACTGGTGCTGAAGGTACTACTGCTACCAAAGTAGAAGGGGACAGTGCTGAAGACATTATTGATGCCAATGTAGATTGGGTCAGGGGAAGAAATCGGGGTTGTGCATAAGAGACAACATAGCACCTTGACCGGTCTGCTGTGTCGAGTCAGATGCTAACCCACTGGCCATCATGTTGTTTACAGCAGCTGCAGGATGGGAGAAGACGTTGTCTTGAAATATATGAGCTTCTGATGAAGCCTTAGTTCCTTCCTCCTTCAATTGTTCGCCACTTTGCACTTCTTCTTCCCCAATGGCAAGATTCCTGGAATATGCCATTCTTCTTCCCACCGTCTTGTTGGAGACTTGGGTGTCTATGGATAGAGGCCATGTATATCAATTGGCTCAGCCTGTGGGTGCCTCTCCTATGTGCCCCGATCTGACCACCACAGATCTTGCCAGTCCAAGTCAATGAGAGCTTTGATAAAGGTGCTAGCTCTAGCAACTGCGTCGATGGGTTCACTTCGTGCTCGGCTAGACTACTCCAACTTTTGTCACACGTAATGCTTCTTTTACCATGTCTGATCTGTAGAGAGCCTTCTCTCCACTCTTCTCAAGTACCTTCTAGTTCTCTCACTCACTTCCTTAAGGGTATCGTAACTACTAGGCATAAAATCTCTCTTTTAAGGCCCTAAAACACCACTTCACTCTTTGCTACCCAACACCAGCAGTGTCCCACCATGATCGCCATAAGCTGTCTAAAGGGGAGGTCCGCTCACTTCTGGAGGTGTTACCGGAGGCTGATGTCATGTCCCAAAAAGCAATAAAAAAGGGAGATGTCACCCCATCTAAGATTGGGCATCTACCCTTGTGAAGGGCAAGAAGTGTAGTCTTGAATTCTGTGTTAGTGAAAGGGGAATCGAGTAAACTTGTCATATGGGGTTTCACCAATAATAGAATACACTACCAAACCATATGTCTAGCATCATCTCTGGCAAAGGAATCAAGATCTGCTAACAAAAGGGAGGCATAAAAGTCTGTAGCAATCCGCATGACAACATTAAGATCTATCTGCAAAAACCTTATTAGAGCCAATATACTAATATACTCTCTCTCTATAATGTCTCGAGTTTAGAGTAGAGAAAAAGTGTTTGTTGCTGACTCTTCCTCCATCTAGATCTAGAAGGTCTTTCATGCATGAAAGGCATAGTCTGCTCTCCGATCTAGCAAGATCTACATATTAGCCCTTGTTGTTGCAGCAAGGCGCTACTGAATCCAAGCACTTTAAGGCCTTTTCTGTTTTTCCCTCTGAAGGGATACTAACTATTGATGGAGGCCCCTCTACTACCTAAGAATCTCATGTCTTCTAGTGTTAGCAGTAGTATGGTAAAAATCATTAACACCAAACAACTGCAACATGTGAAGGGAAAGACACTCCACCCTACAAATGAGAAACCCATATATGCAAAACACCCTCTATGAGACCCTCCTTTGCATACAATGCATATGGAATCCTAATACTAGTAAATCGGTAGCTCTCATGAGTCTCAAAATCATAAGAACCACTGGAAAGTGATTCAAAATGGTAACACCTGGTGCAATGCATATGAACCTCACTTTCAAGTGCCCAATCATCAACATAGAATTTGTCTATCCATGCAAGGATCAGCATCTGCACCCTCCTATGAGTGTGCCAAATTGTGAAAGGCATCAAGTAGGCAAGCATCTCTCCCATTGTACTAAAAGAGAAAGACATCCCAAGGTGCTCTCTCTAGAGAATAAATGATACCTTCTCTTCGCCCCCTTTGTGCATGAAGGTAACTCCACCATGTTGATGTCACTTCCAATAATCCATGACTCTGCAGTGGAGGCCCACGAGAGAAGTTTCTCTCAGAAAAGGGCACAGTCCCCTCTATTGTTGGGGGCATGGAGGTTGAGAAGATGAACCTTATGTCCACCAATTAATAAAATGATCCATTGTGCTCTGGAGGGCATAATAACACCATGTTTGACCACAAGGGAAAGAATAGAATCTAAAATTGAAATGCAATCCCCCCCTTGTGCCCAAAGCAAGAGACAAAAAAGTAGGACCTGAAAGTAATTTACCTGACTTTGAGAAATATCGTCATAAAATTTGTGTTCTTGAAGAAAAAGTATATCAATGGGACCACCAGTGACACTTGGCTAAAGTTGATTGCAAATCAGCTGCCTATCGACGAATGGCAATGAGGCACAACATCGAGGCCCTTCTCGAGAAAATAGGGGTAGCATCTGGAGGTGGTGGAGAAGCCGCTCTCACTCTAACCCAGTGTGGGCCAACAATGGTAGCAGGTACGAGATGTGCAGATGGTGCTGAACGATGAGGCGATTTCAAAGGTACACTGTGTTGAGTTCTAGAGGAGGTGACAAGGGAAATTTCCTTACGTCTTTGCTTCTTTTTTGGGCAATCTCTGATAAAATGCCCAAATATCCTACATATCCCCAACATTGTTCTTGCTTGCTTGCTATCTTGACTCTTTGCCAAAAAATAGAGCCATCCAGGTGCTGGAGCATGATCATAAAAAATCTGAGGGTCAACGACAAGGACCCTAACTCTAGGCACCTCATCCAATCTGATCACCTTTTCCACTGAAGTGGGAACACTAGGGAGGGGGAACCTCAGTGACCACTTCAAATGTAGCTTCGATTGTGGCAAGGAGTCGATCGTACACTCAGGGCAGACCTAGAAATCTAATAAATAGAGACATTGTCTACATGTCCTTCTCTACTATTTGGTCTAATCCAAGAGAAAAGAGCTTGAGAAAAATCTCCTGAGAGCCGAGTGCTAAGGAGCTGGCATTGAGCACAGTGGTCGCAGCTCTAGGAGTGTCAAAAGCCACCTGAAATAACCTCATCCAAATAATCAAATGTCAAATAGGCACGGGGCAAGGTCCTCAGTTAAGGCTACAAGGATCCAATCCCTAGCTTGTGATTTGGAAGGGTGGGACCCATGGATGTGTGTGAAGAGTGTGGTCGAGCTCTCAAGCTGCACATCCTTTTGCAACTACAACAGCTTGTCTTTTGAGAAAATGCACGATCTCTTGCGGCCAGTGGAATTGGATGAGGATTGATTGGATGGGTCACCACTCATCAATTGAAGGTGGAAGGCCAATTCAAATTGCTAAAATATCCGTCTGTCATTTGGAGAATCCCAACCATTATGAAGTAGGGTTATCAAAAACCAAAAAAGGAGAAATTCGAAGCATTTCCTTTTCTCAGAACAAAATAATGGACTGGGATACAAATATATACAAAGACAAAACTCAGCATTCTCAGCTACCAGTTGATAAAAAATAATCCAAGTTTCCAGAGACTACACAACTAGAAACCATGGATTCCTATTCTTGTCAGATTTCAAGAACCTTTTATTCAAAAGCTACTTGTCAAACTCATCCAATAGCTATCACAAAAAGATAAATTACCTTTTTACTTCTCCATCCCTAGTGATAGCAAGGCAATGGCTATCACCACAAGAAATTTGCTTGATTTCAATACCTTGAAGACCCTTTATAGGATGCGGAAGAAACTGATCACTTGAATTTCCATGTCCCAAACGCCCAAAATCCCCCCTGCAATAATTGAATTGAAAATGAAATATTCTACATGAGCATTAAGACTTTAATGATTGATTAAAAACCACTATATCAGGATTATAGAAACCCAATATCAGTCCTTGGAAAGTTGGACAAATATTTGAAAACTCAATTAGGCATTCAAATGAGCAATATTAAAAAGAGCTCAGGGTAATAAAAGTAAAACAGTCCTCCCTTTCACTCTCTTCAAGTGAAATTAAAACCAAAGAATGTAAATCAACTTCATATCCACAGATATAGGAGTGTCCACAGAAAACATCTACTATCAAAGCACTTTGGCATATCTGCATTATGGCTGGAGATTTTGAAACCTTCTAACCATGTTTGGTGAACAGGTGGAGAGGACAAAGGCACAGGAAAAGAAGCATTACCATGTGAGACAGTCGGGGCTTTGCCTTTGTCTTGAATAGAGAAAAACTGTTTGACCCCTTTGTTTTTGACCACAGAAGAGGCATTTGCATTCTTATTCAAAGGCTGAACCATTTCAGCTTGCACTGGCATCCGTGGAGCTCGGGAAGGGCATTGTGAAGCCATGTGCCCAAATTGCTTGCATTCAAAGCAAGCACTTGCAAACAGCCCCCACTTGAGCTTGTAAAAGGCACTCCCCATGGAAACATTATTCACAGTAACCAAGTATGAAGCTGGAGTGGGATGATCTGTATCCCACAAAATGCAGAAGCGATTCGAATTTCCATTGAGTCACAGTGGACATACCACCTTACCGAGGGAAGCTGCAATTTTAGGTAGAAGAGAAGACAAGCATTGAGGAAAATCCACAACTTCTACCCAAATAGGGCAACGATGCCAAATCAATGCTTGATAATCCCGGGTGGGAGACCAGGGCAGAACGTGGACCATCTGCTGGCCATAGAAAAGAGGAGAGTGCTCCAGCAAAACCTGACGGTGCTCCTCATCAGCCATGATGATCTCAAAAAAGCCCCTCGCTGCATAATGAACTTTTTTGACATAAGAACCACCTAGGGTTCGAGTCAACCAATTCCCAACATCTACAGCAGCAGGCATCCGCCGTCCTGGGAAGAAAATTATAATGGCATGCTTTGCATACTCCTTAACTGGATCAAATATATCATCCACTTCCACCATAATGCCAGTGGTGGGAAGTGGATCTTTCCAACCTTTACGGGTGTCTTCAAACCCTTCATGCATAACCTCATAAACAAGTTGAGCCTCAACACAGTCATGAAGGGAATCATCTGAATCCATCACCTGTTTTTGTTTCTTGTTGGAAACCGACTTGTCTTTGTGAAAGGTTTTCTCACACATGAAAAGCCCTTTGACATGAACACCATACCACAGTTACGCTGAAACGCATTTCAGAGCCCAGCCAGGCCTGAAACGCCGTTTCAGAGAAGCCCCGTTTCCTGAAACGTGTTTCAGAGTCTGAAACGTTTCAGGACCCTGAAACGGCTGGCTGAAACGTTTCAGCCAGTCTGAAACGCGTTTCAGAGTTCTGAGACGTGCCGTTTCAGACAACACAGGCTGCTAGGTCTCCAAAATCACATTTTTTGTCTTTTTGCTTTTGATTTTGGTCTCCAGGCTCCTTCCACTCCTTCAGCCTCATACTCTCTCCATCCTCAAGGTTTTCCAGCCCTCCTTCAGCCCCATTCACTCCATTTCCTCTCCTTTCTCTCCTGCAGCCTGCTTCAGCCCTCCATCATCATCTACTCCCCTCCCTTGCTGACGTGGCGTTTCCCCGTTTCAGCCCTCCCAGAAATCCCGAAACGTTTCCGTTTCCGTTTCCGTTCCCCGTTTCCCCGTTTCCGTTTCCCCTAACTATGCACCATACACACACATGAAAAGCCCTTTGACATGGACACCATAACATATCAAATTCCTGTAACATGCAAGTGCACATTGACTCAGGAAAATATAAAAAAACCCTTCATGACTTGACTTTACATGACCCCAAAAACATTTTGCTTAATCACACACTGGACACCCTTGCTCTGGAAGTCTAGTACAACCACATTGCATTTCATCATTTCCCATGAAGTCCCTGCAAAACATACTTTATTGTCTCAAAAAACTATACATTAGTCCATCATGCTTGTGAAAGAAAAATCCACAAATGCCAAAAGCCCACATCTACCCTAGATGTGTACAGCTATGTGCCTACCCACAGCTATATACAGTGCTCAAAAACTTGATACAGATTTTGTCCTATCATGCTTGCAGGTCACCCATTACAGTACATCCATGCCTTCCCACTTTATATTTTGTACTATCTCATGACCAAGAAGGCCATACACAAAGGGCATGCTAATTTCCTGCCACCGGTCCATACAAAAGCTGCATTAGCCATACAAACAGCAAGCTGTATATTCAGGCCATCTGGTTGCCGAGTACCTAATGGATAAACAGTTTGTACAATGTTGACTGACTTTTGTACCATCAGGCCATACATTGAGCTGATCTCACGGTGTCACTGCTAGCTTGGTCCAGAAAGTATTTGCTAAGGTGATCGGGATGCACCCAAGGCAGTTGCCTTCCTTCCTCCCCCCTATTAGCCCTTCCTCTCAGCCTATCCTCTCCCCTCTCAGCCTTTCCCCTCAACCTTCCCTCAGCCTCCGTTCAAAGCAGGAATTGTCATATTGAAAATTTTTATGGTAAGAACTTTCCAACTTGCCAAACCAAGCTGAGGCTTTTGCTTATGAAGGAAGATGTGTGGAAAGTGGTTAGTGGCAAATACAAGAAACCTGAATCTGATGAAAAGAAAATTCTAGCATGGGAAACTCTCAATGACAAAGCTCTTTCTATCATTCTGATGACGTTGTTCATCACTTGGATTTTGATGAAACTGCACATGAATTATGGAACAAGCACCATTCAACTGCTGCTCCTCCCTGACCCTTGCTGCCCCCCTCTCCCTCAGCCCCTCCACACCCTCAGCCCCTTTGCCTCCCTCTCCCTCATCCCATTCCTTCCCCCCTTCCCTCTCAGCCCGCCCCCCCTCACCTGCCATCTCAGCCCTCCTCCTCACCCGCCCTCTCCCGCTGCCCCTCTCCCTCTCCTTCCCTCTCAGCCTGCCCCCCTCACCCGCCCTCTCAGCCCGCTCCCTCCCCCTCCCTCTCCCCTACTCCCTACGGCTCTTTGCCCAGCTCCCTACTACAACTCCTTTCCTTTCCCCCTCCCTTTGCCCCCTCTACTGCTCTCTACGTCCCTCCTACACCCCTCCTCCCTTCCCTGCCTCCCTACTCTACCCCTTGCGCCCTCCATGACTCCTCCTTCACCCCTCCTTGCCTCCTCCTAATGCCCCTGTCCCGCCCCCTCCTTCCACCTCTCTCTCAGCCCCCCTCTCCCTCTTTCTCAGCCCCCCTTCCCCCCCCTCTTTCTCTCTCTCTCTCTCCCTTTCTGCCTCCCTCTTTCTATCTCTCAGCCGCTCCTCTCTCCTCCTTTCTCTTCCTCTTGGCCTTCTTTGCCTGGCCTCTTCTTCCTGTAGCACTTTTGGGTTGGACAAACCTTATTTTTCGTTCAAGTTGGCCTACTCACCTTGATTGGCGATGGCACTCAGCCAATCCTACTCCGCTTCCACTAGCCGCGAAAGCAGTTACATTTTCAGAAGACGAGTTGCAGCAGCTCAAGAAGGATGTAGAGCTTGAAAGTTCTACCACATTGATCGCACGCATCTATGGGTCTCACCCTTCGAGATCACAAGCCAAAGATTGGATTCTTGTGGTGCTACCCTCAGACCTCACCCCTCGATGCAAAGATGTTTGCTTATTAGGACAAGGTTTCTTCTAGGTTGTTTTTGATTCACTGGAGGCTGCGAGTGCTATGCTCCAAGCCAGGTATTTGCACTTGGGACATAGAAAGATTTTTTTAAACCCTTCATGTTGGGCTTTGACCCCGTGGAGGAGGCCAAGCAGGGGTTTTCTCTTTTCGTCCGTTTTCCCAGTCTCCCACAGGTTTACCATCACTTACTCCAGGTGATTGGGGAGTACTTTGGTATTGTCACTGAGATCCCTCCCCCCTGGTTTACCCTTGACAGCTGCAGAGGCGATCGGTCTGATGGGTTCCTTGAGTTAGGGTCCTTACACTGGATGCTAATTTATCAGATGATCATATCTAAAGGAACATAATGGAGTAGGGAGAGGAGGTAGGGTAGGAAGGAAAGATAGCTATGGGGGACGGAAGCAAAGGAAACAACTAGAAAGTATGAATGACATAATGAAAGAGTATGAACCAAAAGAAAGTAATCACATATAGACCAAAGTGCTTATAGGCTTGATTAGATTGAATGATTTGACAAGTGACAAGTACTAGCCTTTATAGGATAGGCATACACACTAGAGTGCACAAATGTATATGGGATGGCTCCCAATATGACACGTGGCACTCTCTCACACAAAGATTCATAAAACTAGTTTCTAGTACACACTAGAACACACTCTTTGACTATGATTTCTCCAACACCCCCCCTCAGAGCAAAGAGTGTGAGACCCAACATTGCAAGGAGTAAACAAAACCCCCCTCCACCGCAATACTGCAAAGAGCAAGTCCAACTATCCAACAACTCCCGTGTGATAGTGACTTCTCAGTCAGCTTGCGACTGGCAAGGGTAGACCATCACTCGTCACCCCCCTTACTTTGAATCGGGTTGGTAATAGAATCATACCAAAGTAAAAGACAATACAATCATTTTGGGGGACAACCTAGGGCAGAGTACCCTTATTGACTCCAAATACATTCATTTTAGAGAGACTTCTCAAGACTGAGACTTTATTGACTCAAACATATAGAAAATAAAATGTATATCTCTCAGAAGGAGAGATAAAATGTATATCTCTTAGGAGGAGAGATGTTCCCCGAGTAGCTTCCTACACAAATGTGCACATCTCCCAGTCAATGAAGTATGTCGATGAAGATCATGGCGAGGATGTCCCGCAAAGATAAAGTCAATGACGTGTTGGGATATCTCAAGGTGTATGCCTTAGGCACACCTTATGTTTCTATGTGTGAGTGCTAGAGGCATAGTTAGGTGCCCACAAGCACAGTTAGGTGGTGGAAAAGCCACATAGGATGATTGAGTGAATCTAGGAGCAGATTGAGGAGATGATTGTGGAGCTTTGAGGTCATCAGTGATGTCAGTGACCTTGTATGAGGTGCCTACTTAAGGACCTCTTTTCTCTTCATTCTATAAGCAAGTATTCTGATTTTGTGTCAACTCTACTCTTTCCTTTCAGTGTTCCAACATGGTATCAGAGCCATTTGATCCCCCTTGAGCCCGTTTCTGCCACATCATCATCTTCTTCCTCTTCTTCTTCTTCACCATCTCTCCCTCTTCTTCCAAAAATTTGCTTAAGCTTGTTCTCCTCCGATTCTCAGCCATTTCCCACGCCCTTCCAGCTGAAGATCCACCTAGTTGGGGCGAACTTCTGGCTGCAAGGAATCAACGAATCATTGCGTCTGCTCGTCGCCATTACAGGAAGATCGTCGAAGTTCTCTGCTGCGTTTTCTCTGCGCCTGCTCCGTCTTTGTCTAATTCCTTTCAGGGCAAGCTTCTCCATACCTAGAGCTACCTTGTGCTGAAATCTGAGCAGCAATGGCTGCATATTGAAGGAGAAAACAGAGAAAAACCAGTCGACTTTGTTCAAGAAGGTGAAGGCGACTTGACGCGTTTTTTCGCCTCTCCTTCCCAGAGGATCTACTGTGGTATACCAGCTTTCTTTTGCCTCAGAAAGCCCCCTTTCTTTTGCTTTGAAGAGTGTGCTATGAGCCCTCCAAGTTCAGCTCTCTAGTTTTGACAGTTTTGACATGCTTTTGAAAATGATGCTACAAAAAATGCTACTCTAGCATTTCTGGTCTTTTGAAGTTTTCAATAACTTCACTACAAGTATTGCTTCAGTTTTGTTTTGACTTGCTAGACCTGGTTGTGATTGGAAAGTGTTTCTTTCATCCACTTCTATGAAGCATGTAAAAGGAAGCATCATTGTTTGAAATCTAGTCACTACTATTTGCTACATCAAGTGCTCATACTTTGGAAGCATTTCAGTTATTTTTGCCTTGTAAGAGAGATAGACACTGCCCAATATCTGGGTTAGACCCTCTCATGGCTACCTTATATAATCTTGAGAAGTTCAATGGAAAGGGCTTCCATACTTGGCAAATGAAGGTGAAATTTGCATTGATGCGGGAGAACTTATGGGGACTTGTCAAACCTACTCCTACCGCTTCTTCTACGGCCTCAAATGCTGGACAATCTTCAACTCCGACACGACCGGCAAGGGATCCAGCAAGAGAAGAAAAAGCATATGGTATAATTGCTTTAGCTTTGGGTGATGATTACATACATCATATCTCTGACTTGGAGTCTCCTTCGGAAGCTTGGCAGAAGCTAGACTTGATTTTTGGTGCAAGCTCTCACATATCTAAACTATCACTTAAAATCTCTTTCTTTGAATTAAAGATGGCAAGTGATACTACTTTAGCTGCTCATGTCAACTATATGCGGAGTCTTATGACTCAGTTAGCTTCTATTAACTCTCCTATCACCCCTGATGATGCTATGGCAGTGTTACTTAAGAGTATGCCTGAAAGTTTTGATCACATTGTTAGCACTTTGAAGAATCTTCCCAATCCTAACCTTGAAGGCATTATCTCAGCTCTCCAAGAAGAAGAAAGGCATATGGAGCTAAGGAAAGGCAATGACACTGCTTATGTTATGAAATTCCAGAAGGGCAAGTATACTCCTTGCAATCACTGTGGAAAGACAAATCACCTTTCAAAGGACTGCTTCAAAGTAAATCCATGCAAGCACTGTGGCAAAAACAACCATAGTGAGAAGTTTTGCAGAGCCAAAGCAAAGACAGAAAATGCAAATCTACTTACAGTGAATGAGCCTCCACAAGATGAGGCATCCTTTGAAGATTATGCATTTTAAATCATCTCTATGTATGCTCTAGATCTCTCTTTTTATGTCAAGGTACTCAGCCTGGATAGTCCTCCAAAATGAATGAAAATAAACTATTGTGTTTTTGTGTGTTTTGTAAACACCTCTGGTCACCTTATGATGTAGGCCATGTGTATGTTTTGTTCCATGGTACCTCCTGCAGACATTGTGTGCATGTACATGCAGGGGAGATAACCATTGGAAGGTCTTTTTGTATCCCTTTTGTTTACCTTACACCCAAGGGAACCCTTGCTAGCATGAGAACCTAGCCATAGATTAATCCTTGACCACCATGAGATGGCATGAGAAACTATGAGACTAGATGAATCCTTGACATAGCCTGAGGCATTTCCTTGAGGGGGGGTTTGTTGGGATATCTCAAGGTGTATGCCTCAGGCACACCTTATGTTTCTATGTGTGAGTGCTAGAGGCACAGTTAGGTGCCCACAAGCACAGTTAGGTGGTGGAAAAGCCACATAGGATGATTGAGTGAATCTAGGAGCAGATTGAGGAGATGATTGTGGAGCTTTGAGGTCATCAGTGATGTCAGTGACCTTGTATGAGGTGCCTACTTAAGGACCTCTTTTCTCTTCATTCTATAAGCAAGTATTCTGATTTTGTGTCAACTCTACTCTTTCCTTTCAGTGTTCCAACATGACGTCCATGGGAGTAGCTACCAAGGCAATCAGTCCATGACTCTCAAAATGCCGGAAGGAGAGTCACCAATACTATGCTTGAAAACTCAAAATTGAGCATCAAAATTGAGCAATTTCACTTGATTTCACAAAATAGTGATGATTTTTCTCTGACAAGCCTCAAAGAGTTTTACATAGAGGAGGCTGTAATACAACTGTAGGAATCAAAAAATCAAGAAAGCTGTAATTGTTGAAATTAGGGTTTCTGAGATTTTCTCAAGAATATGCAGAACTGTAAACCCTAGTGCAGAAGAGGCCAAATATGCCAAAATCCCCCAAAAATACTGAAATTCTGAGCTGAAATTGCAAAAATTGACTTTTAGGTCAAAATCACAGTTTTCGAGCACCAAATGAACCTGAATTTTCTGTTCAGAGTGTCGACCAGCAGTAATAGAAGTGGACGATAGTAGAGATGAAGGCATCAACTGAAAACGACCTCAACCAAACCCTAAATCGTCAAAAATATTGTGGCGGCTGGTAGAGAGGCTACGAACTTCAGATTCGAGCTGATTCTTGAGGGCAGCAGGGGCTGGAGTAGTACGGACTGCAATCACGACCTTGTGGTGGTGAAGTTGGGTGCTGTCCCTGGGCAGAAAATGTACAGCAGATCTGAGGCATAGGCTGCTAGCAGTTCACGTGGATGTCGGGCAGAAAAGACTGCATGGATAGTAGCAGCAGCAGGCGGAGATTCCGAGGGCATCAGCGTGAGGTAAGAAGAGCAACCAAATCCTCAAATGTAGTAGCTGCAAGTTGTAGAATCTCAATTAATTGCTCAAAGCGAGAAATACCTTGCATACTTTTGATTAGGATAGCCATCTTGTCCTCATCATCTGGAGGACACTTCAAACTTGACAATTGTTGAACAAGAGAGTGAAATTTGGAAAGATGATCACCTAGCTCTTCATTTTCTTGCATTTTGAGTCCATAAACTTCAATTCTAGAAAAACTTTGGAGTTAGTAACCTTGTTACCAAATAGGCTCTGCAATTTGTGCCAAAACTCCCTAGCTTTGGATTTGAAGTTAACGTGATGAATGAGAGAATCTGCCAAGCATAGCCCAATAAGAGCAATAGCTTTGTCATTCTGCTGCTTCCAAATTTTGAGTTGTTGTTGATCCGTTGGAATGTCATCAGTTGCAATGACGTCCCATATTCCTTCCTTCATGAGAAGCAATTGCAGCTTCGTTTGCCAAGTAGGAAAGCCTCCACGAGCAAAGAGGAGGAGAATAGAGACACCATAATGAGAGAGATGGAGCAGCAAAAGAATGAGGATAGCTCAGCTCACTAGCTCATGTGGAGGAGAAGAGAAAATGGATAGGAATGGCACGCATTTCGAGGCTGTCTAATACGGACAGAGCAGTACGGAGGGCTGGTACAGCTACAGAGGGCTGGCGCAGCAGATCAGCAGCCTGTTGTACAACGCATCAGTCCGTACAGTCCGTACGGCTGTACGTGCAGAGGATGGCGAGGCTAATGACGAGGCTAATGGCAAGGCTGAAGGAGTAGTTGATGGAGAGGCATTCCGATGCAATCGATGTAGATCAGCTCCCGAAGGTGAGGCTAAGGGAAGGGAGCTCTACCTTGGATGAGAAGGTAGCTTCCATTTGCGGGCTTCTCTCATCCTCTAGGTAGAGCAAGAAGAAGGGGAAAATAGGAAGGGAGGCTCTGATACCACATGAAGGCACATGGTGGAGAAGGAGAGAGAGAGAATAGGCTAGGGAGAGAGATAATGATACTCAAAGAAAGACATAATGAAATGGAAATGAAATGACTAAGCAATGAACAAATGAAAGTACTCACATGTAGATCAAAGAGCTTGTACCTTGATACTTGATTGATTTGATACTACACAAGTACAACTCTTATATAAGAGAGCACACACACACACATATGAACACCTATGCATATGGGATAACTCTCAATGTGACACGTGGCATCCATAGGACACACTAGACTAGAACTCACACTAGAACACACCAAATTGACTCAACTTGGCTTCATATTCTAACACCTTGGAGGAGGAGGAAAGCTTCAATTTATGGGCCTCCATCAACCTCTAGGTTGAGCTAGGAAGAAAGGAAGAAATGAAGGAAGGAGGGAGGATGGCTAGGAACATGGCTCTGATACCACATGAAGGAACATGGTGGAGTAGGGAGAGGGGGTAGGGTAGGAAAAAGAGCTATGGAGGACGGAAGCAAAGGAGACAACTAGAAAGTATGAAAAACATAATGAAAGAGCATGAACCAAAAGAAAGTACTCACATGTAGACCAAATTATATTGAATGATTTGACAAGTGACAAGTACAAGCCTTTATAGGATAGGCATACACACTAGAGTGCATAAATGTATATGGGATGGCTCCCAATATGGCATGTGACACTCACTCACACAAAGACTCATAAAATTATTTTTTAGTACACACTAGAACACACTCTTTGACTATGATTTCTCCAACAATATCATGCTTAAACGTTCAGATGGTGCTTTCTTTTGATAGAGAGTGGAGATTGTAGGCAGACAGGACCAGTGCAAGATCTGGGTATTTTGCAAGGGAATGCCCTACATACAGCAGCTCCCTCTAGACCTCGACAGGGGGGTGGTACAGTCCAACACCTCCTCCTTGTTGGGAATTGTGTGATCAAGGGCTTGCTTTATGATCATGTGTGTGTGTGCACACTAGGTGCTATGATGTGTGATGATGTAATGCAAAGGCCCACACATGGGGAGGTGCCTTTGATTTAGGAGTCCCTATGATATAGGGCTGATTGCCTATAATGTAGGAGAGGTGCCTCTGATCTAGGACACCCTCTCTCTCACTCTCTAAAAGAGAGGATTTCCTCTCAAATCAATGGAACATTTTGCTCTTTGGTTCCCACACTCTCTTCCATGATGTCCTCCTTCTCTTCCACTACCCAACATGTGGTACAAAGCGGGTTCGTCCTCCATGAGCCTAGCCTAGTTCCCAGCTTGTTAATCCTACCTAGCCTAGCCTAGCCTCTAGATTCCTTGATGCTTTCAAGATTCCATCATCTTCTTCATTACCCCCTTTTCAAGCCTGATTTTGGAAGGCTCCATTCTCCCTCGCCAAGGCCTCATTCCCTGAGACCTTCCAGCCACAATTAGCCTTCAGTAGGGCACACATTTTGACTAGACCAAATTTTGGAATTCTTCTCCTACTACCCGTGCCAACAGTTTCTTCGTTGATTCTTCTACACTAAAGTTCTGATTCTGTGCTGAATATTCTAAAATTCCTTTAACAGGAAGCCGGGAAACCTCATTGGCAACATGCTGATGAATGTTGGTGGACAATGGTTGCCGGAATAAGGAGAAAGTGACGATTCTTCACCGATTCTAGTCTCTGCTGCCCCAGGAAATGCTGCGCGAAATGTCGCCATTCCTCTTGCTGGAAGTAGTCCTCAGTAAGAGCTTAATTTCCATGCCCCTTGAATGCTTCTTCTTTCAGCTCCAATTTTGGCCTCCAGCTTCAGATTGCTCGATTTGAGGGAACAGTCAAAATTTAATCATCCCAGAGGTTTGACCAGTCAAAGTTTTTGTTCTATATCTGTTTTAGCTGGTTGCACTTATAGATCTCCGTTTGACTAAGTATTGACTCCAAAATGGACTCCACAAGTGTCATGGTACTTGTCATTTATGGTGATGATGTTTACATTGTCTATGTTTGAGTGCCATTCGCAAATGGATAGTTATCATTTTGGAGATTGGTGACTTGTGTTGAGAGATACTGGTTGTAAGAGTATAGACACTGCCCTTGAATAATATATCAAGTGGTAAGACTTACTCAATATCATGTCTTCACAAGGTGAAGGAGTTGCACAAAGGTACTTACTTGTGTGTCACTATAGAAGATCATCACTTTTTGCCGAAAAAACAGTGCTAATTATATTACTTCGAGAACAAGATACAAGAGGTCAGCTTATAGCTGATGGGCTGCGTTCACAAACCGGACGCAGCCCAAAAGGTAGCATAATAAATCATACTCTCACGGAGGGATATGCTGAGTGTGAATGAACAGCCATCGGGGTGGTGAGTAGTGCCACCGAAGGCCCTGCGTAGTCTGCTCGAAGAAGAGGCTCTGTGTGTCCCAAGCCTGGAGGAAGCGTCTCCGCTTCTCCTGACCAGCCCGGGAGTCTCCCTGAATCTGGTCCCACTGGCCTCTGAGGGTATGAATAATCTCACTCCAAATCTCCGCCATGATCTGGGCAGTCGATAAGGAGGTGCCACCGAGGATCTGCGCGCAGCGCGAGGTCCAGATGTGCCATCCTGTAATGCTGCTGATAATCTCCCAGACTGGCTGCCTCTCCCGAACTCCTGTATCAGCCTCTGCTAGGTGCTGTGGGATACCCTCGAGCGGCCCCCACGTCCCCTGTGTGATAAGGAAAGTGGGGTCCTGCTGGCATGCCTCGAACAAGTGATGAAGACCAGGTGCGGTGCTGCACCAACAGAACGCGCCCCAAGTAATCACTCCTAGCTCTGGTGCTGCACGAGTAAGCAGCCCGAAAGTCCACCTCCACACTTCCTGGGCGCGCGTGCAGCTCCACAGGCAGTGTTTTGGTGACTCCTCATCCGCATGGCAAATCTGACAGCAACCGTCCTGGCCTATCTGCCTCAACCAGCTCCCCACTGGAAGACCTTTGTGGGTAAGAAGCCACAGGAAGTATGAGATCTTCCGCGGCCGCCAGCTCTCCCACAAGGCCTTCCAGAATGCCTGCAAAAAGAACCTGGAAATACCCTGTGCGTACCAGCTAGGACGCTGGGTGGGGGGGCGGCTCTGCATCCTCCCGAGAACTCGCCTGCCCAGAGTCGTGCTGTAAGCGAAGAAGGAAGTCGGCCCCTGTCCTGTCACAATCTCTGGCCACCACCACTCTCCTGGGTCCCACTCAAGCTCTGACAAGGCCCGCCCCTCCCAGAGCCAAAGACGCCAAAGCTGCAACTGGTCCTGCTCGATACTAGGGTCGGTATGCCAGACCTTCCCCAGAAGGCCTACGACCCTAACCCTCTGCCACGGGAGTAGGGGGTCGATGAGCGCATCCTCTCTCCTGAGTCGTCCATCCCCTGAAACCGCGAAGAAGGCGATAGAGGTGTCATCCAAACGTCCTGCGACCACCAGTGGGATGCCACGGGGGGTGAACTGTCCCAGCCAGTGGGTGTCTCCAGGCATGAGGACCTGAGGCTCAGGTGGAGCCAACCAAGCGGCTGGGATCGCACCGTCGATCTCCGTGCGTCTCGCCTGGACTCCGCGTGCACCTCCAGCTGCGTCTGCAAGATCGGCCATCTCCAGATGTCTGTACGTATCCCTCCAAACTCGAAGGGACCGGGCTGGCCCCCTCATCCAGCCGTCCCACCTGATATGTGATCTCTCCCCCAACTGAAGGCCCTCGGCGTCTCTGACCTGCCCATTCCAGACGAGCGGCTGGCGATCGATCTCCTCCTGACAGCTGGGCTGGGACTGAATGAGACTGAGACGGAGCCGCCTCCAAACCATGAGGAGGCTACGAACGAGTGGGGAGCGGGGCTGAGTGAGCGGGGCGGAAGTGAAGATCCACCTGAAGGACGGTAGCCACTCTCCACCTCGGCGCGGGACACAAGAGCCGACTCCCTGCTGAAGTAACATCTTCCACGTCTGCCCCCCTGGGGTCAAACCGCGGATGATAAGCTTGCCTAACAAGGCCTGACTCTGAAGCTCTGGATCAATGACCCCCAGACCACCCTCAGCCTGCGGAAGAATGACTGTCTGCCAAGCAACCCTGGCTCTGGTATCTCTATGCCCATCCTCCCCAGACCAAAGAAAGTTCCGAACCAACCTCCTGAGCTGTGCCACGCTGGATCTCGAGAAGCACCAACAGGAAGCCACATACCAAGCCGTGGCTAGAAGGACCTGGTTAACTACTAAAGCACGACCTGCAAGGGAAAGCTTAGCAGTGCTCCAGAAAGCCAGCTTCCGTCGGATGGAATCTAGCACCGGGAGAAACTGCTGAGCTGGCGTAATGTCTAGGCCAACCTGGAAGCCAAGGTATCTAGCTGTCTGTCCACGTGGAATCCATCTGAAGCCCAGAAATCGCCCCCACTGAGAACACGCCCCCGAGTCTGTGAGAAAACCAACTGATTTGTTCCAATTGATTTTCGCACCAGCGGCCGAGCAGAAAACCTCCAGGGCCATCCGCACCCTCTCTAGCATCCTCTCATCGTCCTGGACATAAAGGGCTGTATCATCTGCGTACTCTGAGTCCAGGAGCTCCGTGTCCTCCCGGAGTGGAAGGCGAACACCCCTGAGCCCTGTGGACCTCGCCCGAAGGTAGTAAGTCATGGCCTTGGCGAAGAAGAGAAACAGATAAGGAGCCAGGGGACAGCCCTGACGTACTGATCTCTCCAAGCTGAATCGCTCACCCATCCTGCCTCCAATGATGACTCTGCTAGACGCTGTCCTGTACAAAGCTGAGATACCCTGAATCCAGCCTGCCGGGAAACCTAGCCGCTCCAGAGTCCCCTCCAAAAAGGACCAATCCACGCGATCGTAGGCCTTCTCGAAGTCGAGAAGTAAAATGGCAAGGTGTGATCCGCTGTACTGAGCCCACTCCGCCGCCTCTGAAAAGGTGAAGACATTATCCAGGATACTGCGATCCTGGACAAAGCCTGTCTGAGTGTCATGGACGAGGTCTGGAAGTAGAGGTCGAACTCTGGCACTGATCATCTTGGCGAGGATTTTGTAGGCAGTGGTAAGGAGAGTGATCGGACGCCACTGGCGGATCTCCTGTCTATCTCCTCCCTTCGGGATGAGGCAAATCAGTCCCGAGGAAAGGCTCTCTGGCATCTGACCGCTGCTGAAAATCCCCTGCAGAGCTGCAAGGAGGGGCTGATGGATCTGGTCCCAGAAGGAGGTGAAGAAAGCTCGGGATAGCCCATCCTCACCTGGGCATTTCTGCCCATCAATAGCCATCAAGGCCTCCAACATCTCATCCGAGGTGAACGGCGCCAACAACGTCACCTGCATGCTAGGCTGGACCAGGGATGGAATGTGCCTCCACACCTCCTCACGGTCACGACTAGCACGAGGGGCAAGTGGCTCCTGCTGGAAGAGGGTCCTGTAGAAGTCAGTGGCCAACCCCAGGACCTCCCCCGGGTCCGTAACAATGTGACCATCCGCTGTCCTGAGACTCCGTAGCAGCTCTCTGGCCGTGTGTCCTGAAGAACTCCCTGCACATCCGGTCACCCTTCCGGGCCCAGAAGGAGAGAGAGGCGTGATAGGAGAACTCGGAGCGACGCTGGAGGGTCTCCTCCAAGAGGGCTCTGGCTCGAAGGGCCTGGATCCGAAGCTCCTCCGAGCCCGGGGAAGACTGCTGAAGTCGCTGAATGGAGGCGAGGTCCCTCCGAAGAGCTCTCTCTCTGCCCCACCAATCCTGTCGAACCTGTAGGGCTGCGAGCTGGCAGATCTGGCTGGACTCCTGCAGAGCCTGCGCGACCGAGTCTACCAGATCCACGCCCTCCCCCCAGTCTCTGTCCCAAAGACTGCAAATGCTGCTACGGACGTCCACCCTCGAGAAGATGGAATCGGGAATCCTGCATGATCGGGGGGGGAGAGTCTGGGCTGCCGAATCTAATGAAAGGAGCACAGGCGCATGGTCGGAGAGTGTCGTCCCTGGAACAATGCCCGCCTGGCCACCTCTGCTGATGGCCCAATCACTGACATAAAACCTATCAAGCCGCTCCAGGAGTCTGCCTCCTTCCCTGCGGAAGCCCCAAGAGAAGTCTAGGCTCCCGTGCCAACGCCGGAAGGACGGGTCTCTCCAACTGTCCCTCCCTCCTGTCGCGAAGATGAAAGAGTCCCAAGCTGACTGCTCTGCCTGAGCCATACCTGTGAACTCCGGATCTCTACCCTGCTGGTCCTCCAAGGTCTCCAGGTTGTTGAAGTCTCCTCCAACAATCCAGGAATCCATGTCTGGAAGAATCCCTGTAAGTGTCCTCCAGAAGGTGGCTCTGCATCGGAGGTCTGTGGGAGCATAAATGTTGAGGATTCCTATCTTGGATCCCTCCAAATTCAGGCCTACCCAAAGGGCTCGGCCTGGGATCAACGTGCCGTGACCGAAAACTAACTGAGCTAACTGCTCGCACACGGAGGTACAGACCCCCCCGCTCCTCCCCTGTGCGCCGATCGAAGGCTCCCAATAAGTGTAGGAGCGTCCAGGGAGAACCTTCCCGCAGCTACGGGCATGAGCCGCAGAAAGCTTGTGCTCCTGGAGCAGCAGTACATCCAATCGACCAATCACTGCAGGCTGAAGTTCCTGACGCAAAATGAGCTTCCTGGGACCACGGGTGCTCGAAGAGTGAAACCCGTTCACATTCCAGGATACGAGGTGTAGGCTCATGGAGAGGGATGGGGGGCTGCGAACAGCTGTCTGCTCGCAGTCGAAGTCGAAGAAGAATCAGACATATCGGAGTGGAGGCACTGCCGCTTGTGAGAAGGTTTGGAGGGGGAGACGGGGTCGTCCTGCCCGTTCTTCAACACCTTCAGCAATGGCGAGAGGCCTCTAGTGCCATGAGCAAATGCTTTCTCGAGCCAGCTCGAGATCTCTGAAGTGGTCATCCCGTAGAAGGTTCGGAGTTTCTGTTGGGACCAAGCTCTGACATCCTGGGGAAGAGGCCATGCCAGGGGGGGTCTGAGGATCACGATCAATCGGAAACGTTTGGCAGCGCAACGCCACCGCAAGCGCACATCGCCCTCGGACCACTGAGTCTCGAGGAGCTGCCCACCGGACGGGCCTATCCAGGAGCAAATCTGGGCGTGTGTCTGCTCTCTGAGAGCCTCCCACACCGAGTCGTCTGTCCAGGTCTCGGTGCCATCGCTGAGGAACGTGAAGGCGAAGCTAGGGCCATCCCTGGGAGCCAAGGCAGCAATCTTCCCATCCGCCCCTTTGCGGAGCATGAAGATACTAATGTCGAGACAAGCCGGGAAGGTCCCAAGGTCGGCCACATCCAGGTAGTCCCAGGGGCCAGATCTGTAAAAGTCTCGAGGGAGCTCTCTCTCCTGGAGCTGAGACCCAGCTGAGTCTGCCACTGAGGGGCTAGCGGGAAGGGAAACCTGCTCCACTGGTGGTACAGACTCCGGGTGTCCTGCAATCGGGGGGGGAGGGGGAGGAGGCTGCGGGATAGGCGACTCGGGCTCCACGGAGGCGACTGGCGGAGAAGGTGGAGGAGGTGGAGCGGAGGCTGCACTCGGCTGGGAAGCCGACGGTGCAGCTAACTCTGTAGGGGGGGCGAGGGGAGCAGGGGGGGGAGGGGGATGGGGATGCATCTGGAACTGGGGCTGAGGGGGAGGGGGAGGGGGAGGGGACTGAGGAAAAGGAGGCGGGGGCTGAAACTGCGGGGCGGGCGAAGAGGGGGGAAACTGGGGAGAAGGCGGGGGGGTGGGAGAGAGGAGGATCTGAGGCTGTGGAGGGTGGGCTGCCGTCGAAGAAGAAGCTCTCCCAGGTCCCTGGGGCATCTGCCTGTCAGGTCTCTGGAGTGCTGCTGCAGGAAGGGTGACCTCTGCCTCCTTGCCTTTATCCGAAATCTTCTTATTCTTTCCTCTTTTCCTTCGAACCTCGGTCCAACCGCCCACTACCTCTGGCCCAGGCTCCGACTGCCTCGGCTCCTCCTGACGTGGCTGTCCGGGGGGGGGAGGTGGGGGCGGAGGGGGCGGGGGCGGGGAGGGTCGAGACGAGCTGGCAAAGCGTGGACAAGCAGCCGCCAAGTGCCCAAAGCCATGGCACCGCAGGCACTGACCTGGCTGTCCGGTGACTATCATGCTCTGGGTGATACTGCCGGCACCTGTCACGATCTCGATCACTGCAGGGAGAGTCGCAGGATCCGCCACAGCCACATGGACTCGGGGAGCTCCTACCGTGGTCACCGCGTCGGCAAAGGTGTCGTGCATAACCCAGCCAAAATGGGAGCCCAAGTCCCTGACAATCGGCCGCAGCTCAGTAGCAAGCCCTGGAAAAACTAGTGTCACTGGGTGGCGAGGTATACGGAACCGAGTATCGAAATCCGCTGCGCTGAAACCACGGTACCACGGGACTATCATGATGATCTTCCCATCCACCGATGTGGGGGAACCGGCAATCAGATTGCTCGCAGCTTTCTCACTGGAGAGTTTGAGCCAGAAGATGCCCCTTCCCATAAGGGCCACCTCCTCAATATGGCCATCCTCTAGCAAGAGAGTGGACTGGAGCCAGTCCCTGATGGTAGACCTGGAGGGGGAGTGTCCAATGACTCTACCGTAAACAGAGGTACGAGCAAAGTCACTGGCTACCTCCTGAACACGGGATGATTGTTGCTCTGTCAGGATAACGCGGTAGGCATCTGGAGAGGGAGGGTCCGACTGGGCCTCCGGATCCGGGTTGGGGGCCGCCATACCGCCAAGACTAACTGCAAGCTTCCGATGAAGAAAAACAGGCTGCCACCCAAGAAGGGGATGAAGCGGCGGTGGAGCCTGGGGATGAGGCGGGCGAGGCGAAATGAAGGGTCGGAGGGGTCGAAGCGGAGGGCGGGGCGAAGGCTGCGGGATGCGGGGAGTACGGAAGGGGGCGGGAGGGCGGGGGGGGGGGGTGAAGTTGGAATGGCGGGGGTGGAGGGGTGAAGCGGGGGGGCGGGGGGGGCGGAATGAGGCGGAGGCGGGTGAAGCGAGGGGGTGAAGGAGCAGCGAGGGGGCGGGTTGGAGCGGGGTGGATGGCGAGGGAGCAGCGAGGGGCGGAATGGAGCGGAGGCGGGGCGAGGGCGAGGCGGGCTGGAGAGAAGGGGGGGGGGGGGGGGGGACGAGGCGAGGCGAGGCGGGATGGAGCGGAGGGGGCGGTTGGAGCGGCGGCGAGGGGGGGGTTGGAGCGGGGGCGAGGGGCGGGTTGGAGCGAGGGGGCGGGATGGAGCGGAGGTAAGGGGGCGGGATGGAGCGAGGGGGCGGGATGGAGCGAGGGGCGGCTGGAGCGGAGGTGAGGCGAGGGGTAGCGGGGTGCCGGCGGGGGGGGAGGAGAGGGGACGGGGGTCGAGGGCGGACGGGAGGGGTGGAGGTGGTCGCGGCGAGGGGGGGGGAGCGAGGGGGGAGGTAGGGGCTAACGGCGAGGGGGGGAGGGGAAGCTCGCAGGAGCTGGAAAAACTTCCTCGGAGTGGAGGCAGCAGAAGATCATCACTTTTCATTGGGTGCTCTACCCTGACCTTGATGTCCAAAAAGATTGTAAGTGATGAGCTTGGATGTGATATGATGAAGATGATATGTTGTGGTACCAAGATAAAGCTTGGACAATTTAAGAAGATTATGGAGAACAAGAAGTTCACCACCATGAAAAAAGGGGTACGGAATGTGGCAAATGGTAAAGAAAAAATGCCAAGGGAAGTACAATGGATAGTCCAATATGAATTATGAAAAGGCCCTTGCTATCATAGCATTGGGACTTAGTGACTCATACATTCATTGCATTGATGGGTGTGAGACTTCACATGAAGTTTTGGTGTAACTTGAAAAGGTATTTGGTGCACAAGTTTTACTCAAAAGTCTTCTAGATGAAGAGTATAGCAACACTTTTACATCCAACTTGGTGGATATTGAAGCTTCACTTTTGGAAGAGGATAGAAATGGATCCTACTACAACTCCAAGGAAAGTGAAGTATATCTTGTGAAGAAGGGCTACATCAACAACAAAGCATGAAGAAGGAACTCCATCAGCAAATGAAGGAACAAATGTTGTTGTAGAAAAAGTTTGGACCTTCTAAGTCCAACATCTTTGAACTTTTGTCATCACTTGTTGGTCATGTAGTCAATTTTGAGGTTCTCTGCCTAGAGTAGTACTCCAAAAAGAATGTTATGGTTATATGTTTTGTCCTTATAGTCGTTGTAAATCACCTCTGATCACCATATGATGTAGGCCATGTGATATGTGTTTGCCTCCATGGTACCTCTTGCAGACATGAGAAACTAGGTCCACACAAATGTCTAAGATTAAGCCTTGTACATGCAAGGGAGATAACCATTTGGGGGGGGGTCTATCCCATTTTGTAAACCTTGACCCTTGGGCACCTTTACTAGCATGAGATCCTAGCCATAGATTTATCCTTGACCACCATGAGAGGGCTTGTGAAACTATGTGACTAGATGTATCCTTGACATAGCAAGAGGCAAACCCTTGAAGGGGGGTATATTGGGAATTGTGTGATCAAGGGCTTGCTTTATGATCATGTGTGTGTGTCTGTGTAGCATAGTAAGTGCTATGATGTGTCTAAACTATGACATAAGTGATGATGTAATGAAAAGGCCCCCACATGGGGAGATGCCTTTGATTTAGGAGTCCCTATGATATAGGCTGATTGCCTATGATCTAGACCACCCTCTCTCTCACTTTATAAAAGAAAGGATTTCCTCTCAAATCAATGGAACATTTTGCTCTTTGGTTCCCACACTCTCTTCCATGATGTCCTCCACCCTAAAGGCAATTGTCCTTAAGAGCCCTTTCACTACGGATGAGCTTGAGCAAGTGATCACAGCTCCACCCTAAAGGCAATTGTCCAAGAGAGGATGGTTTACCGCTGATCCTTTTTCAGTCTCATTGGGAGCTTATGAGCTCAGGCATTCTTACAGCTTTTTGGGATGTCATAGAAACCAGGGATATGCCAGAAAGACTCTAGAGAGGCTGATTCACCTTCTTCGTAAGGGCAGCAATGTCAGGCTTGAGATTTCACAGTGGAGGCCCTTCACCTTGCTTGGATCTACTTACAAGATCGTAGCTGAGTCCATCGGCCTAAGACTTGCCCCTTTCCTACCATCTGACCAAAATTCTCTTACAACTGTCTCACACTTCCATATGGATGGTCTCATATGCAGCTCTTTGGCCTGTCCAGACCAAATTGGGAGATTGGGTGTAGCCTGCAATAAGAGTTGGTCAAAGAGTAGGCAAGGAATTATGGTAAGATGAAACTGGGAAAATATCACCCTTTTGCTTCAAAGCATGAGATTCTATATAGAGAGGAAATATATCAGACTTTACTCTTGACCTTTGAGACAAGTGCAGGCTTTACTTCCAAGCAGTCTACAGATGATGTTTTGATTTGAGATATTATTCACAGAGCATAGAGTGAATGTTTTGTCAACGTGCACCCTAATACTACGGCACGAAGTAACCAGAGTTCAAACACAGTCATTGTCTGGAGTATGCCACACTAACCATCAAGAAGCAATAAATCACCATCCCACAACCTTTTTAACCCAATGGAAATTGCATAAATACATGGATTGCGGCAGCAGTGCACATTTTAAATTTGCACAACAACGTACATGCAATGACTGCTTAATCATTGTCAGACAAGCAGAACTTGAGCCAGTGCGATTCACTTATGAACAAGCAGAAGAGTGAGATTGCAAAGATTCCTATATACCAGCCCCAACTGTAAACTGTTAATCTTGTATCTGATTGAGCAGTTGTGTGATCAGCCCCAGAAGTTACAGAGGATATTTCACACTCTTCAAGAGAACTAATAATGATTGGAATGTGTCGCTCATCAGCATCCCCAAGACCTAGCTGTCCATCCTCCCCTCGACCCCAGGCGCATACAATGTCTCCAGCTGTCAATAATTTTTTTGAAAAAGTTACCTTAATGACTGCACATGAAGAACAGGGTCTAGTCCCTCAGATACAGAGGATACAGACCAACATTAAAGGCAAGGAATTATCACAAGAATGCATTTGTCACAGATATTCATATTACACACTTTATGCATGCATACCAAACGAGAAAGCTGGACAGAACACACAAATAAGAGATCTGTTTCCTTACTCACATACAACAGTCTTAAACCCTTAGATCCGTTAGAATTCAGAAGGGTGATTGTGTTATGAGTAAGGCAATACTTCATGGTAAAAAGAGGTTTAAATGATCTTGGTAGGTACCGATACATGATACATCAATCTGCATTCCATGACAAATATGTGAGGGTAGTAAAAATTATTTCCCCTACTGACCTGATGTATTGGTATTTCTATTTCAGAGAAGCTGCTATGACTCCCCAATTTCAAAACCAGGCTGGCATTTAAAAGTTCCCCCTCACAGATTACAGGAAAATGGCAAGGCTAGTCACAGCTTGACTTATTAATTCTCTTGAGTTCAATGCAAAAAAGAGATCGCTCATATAGTACTCATGCTTGATAACCTCGCCAAAAGTTGATTATAAGTTCTGTGTTCTAGAAGCCAAAGTAAAAGGAATAGTAATAATCAGGAGTCTAACAAGGCTTGAGAACATGACTTAAGACTAGAAGTATAGTCAATACTTGTTAGTCAACGTAATCCAACCCACAGTGTAAACTTCACACTCACCTTTTATATATAAACAGTATTCACAGTAGTTTCCACTAACAGTGCGGTGGAATAGTAGTTTTTTGATTTTTTTCATGGTTTTTTATATGCATACAACATGCACTAGTACTGAGTAGCAGCATAGCGCACACCATGTTCAGTGTGGCTATGAGGTGGCTATAAAGTAGTAATTAGTGATGCATTACTCTTTCACATTGCATCCAGGCCATCATGGAGCGATTGGTCGCAAATATAACAGCCAACGAGCAAATAAGCAGTTGACACATGTCTCAAATAGCAAGTTACAGCCATAGATGGGAACGGGAAGGGGAAGAGCATCCCAAAAGTGGGTTTGGGAATAATGAACCAGAGAGCATGAAGCTTGTAGACATTGCCTCATGGTTTATAGGGAGAGATTAGGTGAGATAAGAACAAGGTTTGTAGGAAGCAAGAGGACTTTAGTGTAGGAAACCATTCTAAGAGCAGTAAATTTAATAAGAAAATAAAAATAAGAATAACAGGTGGAAAATCGCACAAACTGGAGTCTGGCATCAAGTCTCCGCTAAAGCACTACCGACTCTAATGAGGTAGTATTGATGAGAGTGGAATAGGAGGAGGGGTGTTTCATCTTATATACGTCTCACACCACCTTCCAACATGTCACAGCATATGCTACGTATATACATTGAATATATTGCCTGCACCATGGGTCATCTGCGAGGCACATTCTGAGAGAGAGCCCCATGCCATACATGTGACATGTGGACAGCCAAAATGGGAATCCTATGCGTTGTCACATTTCCATAGATATCGGAAGGTCAGAGATAGGCTCCCAATGCATTGGGACGCAACAATGGTTGAAAGAAGATAATATATTGATAAAACACTTCAGTTTTAACAACAGTCCTAAAAACGAGGCTTGGTTGATTTGCATTGATAGATTCTGTCAAGTTGGGGCACCTACAGAAGAAGACTAGGGTGATGCTTCGAGAGAAGCAACATCGGTTTAGACTAAGCTTTTAAAAGGCAAGTCTAACTTCGAAGCTCTTTCCTTCATCAACAGATCTAAAGGTTTTGGAGGGTGACCTACTTCACAAATTGCAATTCGAAGCATATTTTCTTGTTTATATAACTCCTGCGGTGGTCGTCACATAGAGAGAGCTGGTACCCATCGCTACGGTAAACGTGCGACAATCGCGGATCGGGTGAAAAGATTAGAGGGCCTGGGTGATCACTAATAGCCCACTGGAAAGCGTTTTGTTTCTTGTGGTCAATAACGTAGAAATCCGAGCCTCACAACAAAAGACTACATGCATTACATTTTTCATGCACTTGTGGATGATCAAGCAATGAACGAGCAGATCACAAAGTAACCAGACTTCTCGAAGTGTTAGCAGATATGTTATTTTAAGGCATGCAGATATAATGGGGTGGAAAACGTAAGCATTAACGTACAAAGGAGTGCAACAGTGTGACTAGCGCCTGCTGAGATGAGTTGCACTCTATGAGTTGGAGCTCTCTTGCTGATCTTCGGAGCCGGCGCAGCCATCTTCCGTGTGACCTTCCCGGAAGAAAAATTCTTTAATCCAAAGACGGAGCTAACTGTGAAATTCGCTCTAATCCTCGAGATGTGATCGTGACTGTGTTTATTTCAGGCAGGTATTCTGAGGAGCTAGTTGTCTGCGAGAGTAACACGGAACTGAGGAAATTGCGAGAAAAAGGTAGCGGAAGGAGGGACTTTGGGCGGACCACGACTGAACTGAAAGGAACCAAGGCCGTCCCAATTGTGCTGACGAGAAAAGCCACCCAAAATGAAGAGCATCAGAATATGAAGAAGAAGAATGAGTGCGAATTGCCTGGAGCAACGTAGGAGGGGACGGTATACAGTAGCCGAAGACTGAGCGACGAGGAATGCGCCATCTAATTAGTAGTGCTTCGACAAGAGGGTGATACGAAACTGCCAACCTGGTGATTGATGGGGATCGTGTTTGATGCGGCGCTGACGTGATGGGAGAGATAGGGAACGGAATACGGTGGAGCTAGCTCGATGAACAGCAGGAAGATGATGTCAAAAAGCATGTGGCAGTGTAAGCGGAATGCTATACGCTTATCGTCATCGCCTTCTTGCTGTAGATCTGAGCAATGCTTCGACGCTTGAGACTCCTCTCCTCTCGGAGCTCTAGGTATGCTGTTTCCGTCGTATAATATCTTCCTGTTCGTCTCACTGTTGCTTCAGTTTCTTTTCCTGACTGATTTGAATTTTCCTTCTCTGAGCTCTACGTCGTGACCAGCTGCTGTCTCTCCTGTTCGCGTCGCTTTTGCTTGATTTTCTTTTTCCCAGCTGATTGTGGATGTTCTCTGGATACAAAGCAAAGCTAATTAGCCTGTGTTTACGTTGTGAGGGGCCTCCGTCTCCTTTGTCACGACTCTCGAGCCGGAGAATTGACCATCTTTCGCAGCGCAGTGGGCAGCTGCGTTTGAAGTTTTCATGTGTGGTGGGTGACAAGTCGCTTGCAGCTGCATGGATAAGGAAGGCTGAGCGTGTGATTACGAGATGCATGCGCACGCGGTGGCCTTGGGCATTTGCCCAATGATTTACGAAAACGCAACAGCCAGCCCAAAGGCTCTGGCTTTTGCCATTTGGACAATGATTTGTGTGTGATCCCATGCAGACTGTATTTTCCCCTCCTGAAATTGATGGTTGAGATTCTACCTTACCTTTAATTTTAAGCTCCAAAAATGTTCTTGTTCTATTTGAAAATCCCTTTATTAGCACTCCCTAGGAGGATCGAATCTGTTTTGTTTTGTGAAATTTCACGTGTAATGTTTTAATCTTACACTTAAGTTGTGTGTTTCAAATTGCCATTTATGAGGATCGTCCTACAAAAATTGCCTTTTAATAGCCGAGCTCCCTTTAATGCTTTCTGTTTGCATCCAAAAGCGCTTGCTTTATCACTATACTAGGATGTAGTGCCCACCTAGTCCACTTGGAATTTTTATGTGTAACTTTTTAAAATTACACTAAGTTGTGTGTTTCAAATTGCCATTGAGAAGATCGTCCTACAAAAATTGCCTTTTAATAGCCCAACTCGCCCTAAAGAATTGTTTGCTTTCTATTTGCTGTTGGAACATGAAGCCAAAGTGAGTGTTTTCTAGTGTTCTAGAGTAGTACTAGACTACTTTATATCCTAGAGTGCCATGTGTCACTATGGGACTTATCCTATATACATGTGACACCTAGAGTGTGTGCCCCTATTCTATAAAGGCATTGTACTTTCTAGTTTTGTTACATCAGTCAACATCAAGCTATCTACATGTGAGTATTTTGGTTCAATACTATTGTCTACTTCCATTTCATTTTATTTCCATTGTCTTGCATTCTTTCCTTTCCATTCATAGAGATAGCTTGCCACATGTTCCTTCATGTGGTATCAGAGCCACATTGCTCTTAGAGATTGAGGAGAGGGAGGCCAGAAAAGGAAGCCACGCCCTCTCTCTCTTTCTCTAAGTGCAAGAGAGATGCTCCCTTTCCTTAACCTCATCATCGTCTCCTTCTTCCTCCCTTCTCCACTCTACTTGCCTCCCAGCTTCCATGGAACTTGCTGCCATTGATCATCAGCTCAAGCACGCATCGCTGTCCACCTTCATCTCCATATCGTGAGCTCACCATTTCCTGCTGCAGCAGATCGTTTGGAGCAACTGCTGAATTCTGCCTATTTCATGCGTGCACCCTGCTGCGTGGAGAAGCTCTTCAACGAGCACAAATGCTACCCATCCTCAGCACGATCATCTTCACAATTTCCAGCTGCTGAATTTTATCGTGGAGAAGCTGCCTACGAGAAGAAGCTGCAGCTGTTTACTATCTGCGTGGAGAAGCTGCTGAATTCTGCCCATTTCCTACACGCACCTGCTGTCTTCATCGAGCACCGTATTCTTCCTCCTTGTGGCACATCTCTTGGCTGCATAACAACATGCAATTTACCTCTCCTATGCCGCTGCCCTGCTGCATCTACTCCAACTGCCCGTGATGTCTTCTTCGTTCATGGATTACCTTGCTCCAATTCGTGGCTGCCCCTGGATCTAGCTCGTGGCTCCCTGCTTCATTACCTACACGAGGTATTGACGTTCACAAGGTTCCACCTCTGAATTTGCTACTTGCAAGTTGATTGCCATGGAGTCCTCGAAGTTAAGTGCCTTTATTGAAAAGTTCACGGGTAAGAACTTTCCGACATGGCAAACAAAGTTGCGTCTTATCCTTATGAAAGACGGGGTGTGGAATGTTGTTTGTGGCAAGGATAAAAAGCCACAATCAGATGAGAAGAAAATTCTACACTGGGAGAATTTAAACGACAAAGCCCTTTCTCTCATTGGTTTGGGTTTGGGTGATGAAGTTATTCATCATTTCGACTTTGATTCCACTGCTCAAGAATTATGGGAGAAGTTTGAAGGTCTCTTTGGCAATAAGGTAATCAATTCTAAGGTCTTTCTCCGTCAAGAATTCTTCAAACTCCAGATGAAGCATGAGGACTCTCTTCTCACCCATCTGAATCATATGGAGTCTCTCATCACTCAACTTGCTACGTTGAAGGCCCCAGTTGGGGATGATGACCAGGTTGCAGTGCTCCTCACGAGCATTGAAGAAATTCCTAAGTATCGGGAGATCATACCAGCATTAAGAGTGGCAAGCATGAGCTACCATGACATGGTTGCTATGCTTCTTGATCATGAAAGAAGGCATAGTGATACTTTTGACGCCAATGCACTATTTTCTAAAGGGAGGTTTCCTAAAGGGAAAGGTAACTTCAAACCTTTCAAGTGCACTTACTGTGGAAAGCTTGGTCACACCGAAGATCGTTGCTTCCAAAAGCTGGCCAAACAACAATCTAAAGACCATGCCAACTTGGTTGGGACTATATCCAATGAAGACGAAGACGATGCAGACACCTCTACTCCAATTCATGCTCTCACTGCTCACATCCAAGATCTCTCTCTTAATAAAGAGGTCTATACACCAGATGATCTTGACTTTGTTTTTTGAGTGTGTTGAAGGTACTCTACCTTGGGAGTCCCCCCAGAATGAATGCAAATAAATCATGTGTGTTGAATCAATAAAGGTTCTCAGCCTTGGATAGTCCTCCTAAAATGATGTTATTCTCTTTTACTTTATTTGTGTGTGGCTTCCTACCACTTCATGTTATGAAGCCAGGGGGGGATGTACTATGAGAGTCCTATTATTGGCATTGATGGATTTCGTTATCAGGCCTGGCCGAGTTCCAGGATGTTGGTGCACTCCCTAGACCGTTTTGTTGGGTCAGGTAGCCATGCTTCTCTTTTGAGCCTCTGAGCTATTTGGGATGTACAGATTAGTAGATTCATCATGTCATGTCTTGTTCTTGGCTCCATTCTAGTAATCTCTCACCTTGCCTTCATGGGGGGGTGTTGGAACATGAAGCCAAAGTGAGTGTTTTCTAGTGTTCTAGAGTAGTACTAGACTACTTTATATCCTAGAGTGCCATGTGTCACTATGGGACTTATCCCATATACATGTGACACCTAGAGTGTGTGTGCCTATTCTATAAAGGCATTGTACTTTCTAGTTTTGTTACATCAGTCAACATCAAGCTATCTACATGTGAGTATTTTGGTTCAATACTATTGTCTACTTCCATTTCATTTTATTTCCATTGTCTTGCATTCTTTCCTTTCCATTCATAGAGATAGCTTGCCACATGTTCCTTCATTTGCATCCAAAAGCGTTTGCTTTATGCAGTGCCCATGTGCAGTCTTGTTTATATGAGCTTTGAGAAATTTTAAGATGAAATCTATAGGCATAGCTCTCACTTACACATGTGAGAAGCTCGTGATTATTTGCATGAACTATAAGAGCATAAACACCATAGGTGAAGATATTCATCACGAAATTTAAAACCATGACTACTGGAGCTCCCATAGTTGCCTATTATACCTTCCTAGCTTGACATTAGAACACACTCATCTCGATGCTTGTGTTCACAAACGGAGAGATAACACTCCAAGTTACAACAATTAGGGTTTTGCCTAGGCACAAGGGCCTCAACATTGACCAATAAGTTGGATCCATTACTTTAACATGATTCAACATAGGTATTAGCCAGCTAGCTACATGCTAAATCAGATATGAACAATAGTGGAAACAAAAATATAACATGAGGCAACCAACCAGCTATGATAATATTTCATATTTAAGATCATACAATCACCATTGTAGGATACAACATTGTGCATCCTACATTTGAATCATGATAGATTAATTCTATATTAATTGTTGCTAGAGGTAATGAAGCTAAGGCCCAGGCTTTGTATGTGATGGGTGATGACCTAACTTGCAAGATGGAACAATGTTTCGTATCCATGATACTGCAATATGCATTATACAATAGTAAGCTAGCTCCATAGAGTTGGTGCGCTATGCACTAGCAAGCTAGTGCCACGGCTCCAACATCATCATTATATTCATAAAATGTCACTACCAGAAATAGGGGTCCTTTGCAATTCTACTTTTGATGCTATCATGCACATTAGGAAAAAAAAACAAGTGGGCTTCTATTTGTGTTATTAAAATATAATCAATTGTTATAAGTGTGCATTGGGGTAAATGTTGGTACATCATTGAAATAAATGTGAAATGTTTTAAGAAGTACTTTTTATGCTTATACCAACATGTGTTTCCTATATTAAAAATAAATTGGGGCAATACCCTAATTTATCAGAATTTTAATAATAAACGTATTTTGTGTACACTATATAGGGATTTTTCTAGGGAGCATGTATGGTTAAACCCCCTTTCCTTGCTTGGGGTTACCCAAGTTTGGGGGAAAATCCATTGCAAAGGTGGACTTAGTAAACTATCCCATTATGAGCACTAGAAAATAAAAAAAATCCTAAAATATTTCTTTGTAATGGACACCATTGTTTTGCACCCCAACACCCCTAACATCCCAAAAAGAAAAAGAGAATTAGTTTAATCATGCATGGATACACCTTCTTGGAAGAGGAATCTTTCGACTCGTCTAACCCCTCCTTGTCCTCTTTCGACTCATATGCACTTTTGGCACCTATGCCTAAAAAATATTACACATGTCATGCACGCTTGGAAGAGGACTCCTTTAACTCGTCTAACCCCTCCTCCTCCTCCTCCTCTTCTCTAGCACCTATGCCTCTAGCCTATGCATAGCTCACTCATGTGTGTTCATCCCCTTACACCTCCTACTTAACACTAATGCAAAGGTTAGTGATATAATATTTAGAGTTTTTTAAAAAAAGTAGTCACTCATGCATATAATTACATCCACAAATAGTTTTTTGAAGTCCTTGCACCCCTCTTCTCCTCCAACCAATGAAAGAGCTTGGTTATCCCATTTTGGAATTGGCATTCTCATACTCCTTGAGAGTATGCAACGACTGTAAGAGCTACGGAAGGAAAAAACTAAAAAATCACTAAACAAATGCCTAAATTGATTAGCCACTTTAGAACCAAAATGAAAGCTCATCTAGCATCTTTTTACATAATTGTTCACCCCTCTAAAAATTTAGAAATTACTAACTACATGTATGGTTTTTTAACCCTCATGTGTGTTAATGCCATGTATGTGCTCCAATCAAGAAAACCCCTCTTGTTAACTAAGGTAGTGTTTTCCATGTCTATAAGATGACACCCTTGAGAATGAAGGAACTAGAATTTTGTAGCCTTACTTGTCTTGCCTCCTTATGTTGCATTTGAATTGTAGGTTTCTTTTTAAGCTCCTTGCAAGCAAAATTCTATTACTGAATTGCAAACAGGTGGCCACTGGTCCACCTAGTCTAGCCTCTCCAATTGTCTACTTTTTATGCTTTACCAAAAGAGCCCTTCTTTGTCAACATCCAACTTGTAGCTAAACAGCATGGGTTTAGGCCTAGAATGAGACATGAGAAATCTTATTCAATTGTTTTGAGATTTTTTTCTTACATCATGCTTGTGAAGACATCCTTAACTTGGATGTGTACACAAGAAGCATACACAAGAAGCATACGCTGGACTATACACAAGGAGCACATCATATTCAAGACTATCCATCCATTCTTTTACTTGGACCTATGTCCCCATTTAAATCAACACCATTTGGAAGGGTTGTGGTCCCCTTTGTGGACCCTTGTGGTTGAGCTCTTGTAAAACAAAATGGTTGTAGCCACACACCTCACCATGATCTCACATCACACTATGAGAGGGTGCATCAAAGCCCTAAAGTGTGCCACCTTGCTCTCTTCTCCTCCATCTTGAAATTGATCCTCAAGAGTAAGGTACATTGGAGGAACATGGAATTAAACTTTAGGAGAGCATGTAATTAAGGAGACATGCAATAAAAATCAAAATGAGAGGAAGAGAGGGAAGGATGACATGAAAGATGGGAGGAAGAGGGAGGTAAAGATTTAGGAATGCACATTTTCACAACAAAGAAGAAATTAAAGCAGAATTGAGATGAGAGAGGGAGCAAGAGAATAAGAGGAAGAGGAGAGAGGGAGAGGGAGTAAGGGAATAAGAGGAAGAGGAGAGGAGAGAGGGAGAGGGAGAGGGAAATATTGGAAGAAACACGAGATTGTCATTTTATTTCATGCTATCGTATGATCAATGATTGAAGGAAACAAGTATGTTAGAAAGTTCTACTATGTTGCATGTCATCTTTCAGAGAAATATATGCTTCTACAAGTATGTTAGAAAGTTCTACTATGTTGCATGTCATCTTTTGAAGAAATATATGCTTTTATATTTCCTAAAATGTACTCAACCTTCTATTTTATTATCTCTGAAGAAAGAAATTGTGTAGCACAAAACTTTGGCTGGAAGGCAACATATGTTTTTTGTCAAGGGAATGATAAATAAAGCAAGCATAAGACATAATATTCATAGATGAACACTCTTTTAAATATTTAACTTTAAAGCTCAGAGAAGTTTTCCACTGTACTAAATCTCTTTGAACTTGTTTGATGTGTCCACCCACAATACATTTACTTCTTTTCTTAAGATACTAAACTTCCACCTTGTCTGAAGATACCATGTATGTATGTATGCATAGTCATAATAACGATGTGCAACACATGCATTAGAAGTTGCCATAAGGCACATGAATCATTCACTATGGATGCTTGTGATTCCAAAAAGTGATATATGAGACACAATTTTACACATTTTCAAGATATTAGTCATTATTGTAGTATCTCTTGGGTGGAGGTCACGATATTTGAGAGGACAGTGTAGGGCGTACAATGTCTACAATGTTGTGTTTTTATTATGCGTTGAGATAATTGGCTTTACCAAAGCATGCATTCTTTCCAAAGTGGCTTATAATTTTACACATTTTCAAGATATTAGTCATTATTGTAGTATCTCTTGGGTGGAGGTCACAATATTTGAGAGGACAGTGTAGGGCATACAATGTCTACAATGTTGTGTTTTTGTCATGTGTTGAGATAATTGACTTTACCAAAGCATGCATTCTTTCCAAAGTGGCTTACATGCACATGTATGTCCCCTAAGCCAAAAAAATTATGAATTTTCATGCATTAGGGCACAATTAATAATGGAGGGGGGTGAAATGAGGGAAGGGGAGGCCAAACATGTGTTGTTGTTTGCCAAACAGGTCTAAAAAGTTGTGTATTGCCCAACAAGTCTAAAAAGTTTCCTATTGCAAGTAGGGATGCCATTATTCAGTTGTGCAAGATTTCAAATTGCTTTGTTTATGAACAACATAACCTTCAAAATGTTCCCTTTTCCCTAAAATAGGTATGATTTTTTCTCACATTTGCAAATAATGTTTCAAAATCATGAAACTGTTTCAAACATGGCAAATCCTATTTGAGTTATTCCCTTGAATTTCTAAGGCTTGCCAGCCATCAACAATGACTCTTGAATGAACTGCCATCAACAAATGACCCTTGAATGTACTAATGCTTTGAGCTAGGTCAATTCAATGATTAAGTTAGTTGACCCACCAACTACGTACAACTTTATATAGTGGCCCTCACATGGGTCATTATTACAAAATAAATGAAGCCCAACAACCATCCCCTAATACACATTGTGTACTTGTAATGTATTATTCTTCTAATGGATCTTCGAAAATATAATGTATTAATTTCTCTCTGAATCGCCCCCTTGTATTTTCAATTAACCTATGCTAGCCCTGCGTCTCCCCTCAGCTCCCTCTGCTATCCTCCTCTGCCCTATGTCCGTGTCCACTTCTCCACCACTGAGTCCTCTCCCTCTCCCCACCACTCAGAGCCTCTCTCTCACTCGAGGAACCTTCTGGAATCACGAAACTCTTGGAAAGCTCTTGAATCGCCGAACTATCTGGAAACTTTAACACTCGGCGCCCCTATAGGTTAATTCAAGTTTTAGCCCTCACTACCCCGTGCATGCTAATACTGATTGGATTTTCCAAGATCGTGGTGACCTATTGGAAGCAACCACTTGAATAGTGGATGCCTTGTGTGACATCCCTTTATCCAATTCAAAAACCAAGGTGCAAGTGCTTGACGCGGCACTCTTTGCTAGTAGGGCCAAAAGAGTGTGATCCGCTGCATTTAGGGGAACAGATCTGAGCACGTGGGAGGTATTGTATGTTGCTGGGATAATTGCTCGCCCATGTTAGAATTCAACGGAATCAGCACATAAAGCTGCCAATCTCCAAAGGTTGGCCAGTGTCCTGATTCAATTTTAAATTCCGAGATGTTGGCTGCCGGCCCATATTTTTAGGCACGCGACGCTTTCGATTCTCTTGAAATGTGTACTGAAAAGTGGGTCATTGGCGAGTTGAGCCGTAGAATGGAATGTTCAAACTTCAGACTTCAATCCATTCTCCACCGGCTGTGGCAAAACAAGCGGCTCCCATTATCCATACCATGTTCATTACGGTGGAAACCCCACAATGGAATGTTCAATGCATTCTCCACCGGCTGTGGCAAAGCAAGCGACTCCCATACCATGTTCATTACGGTGGAAACCCCGCAATGGAATGTTCAATGCATTCCCCACCAGCTTTGGCAAAGCAAAGCTACTCCCAGCTGAAGCTTTACCATGTTCATTACTATCGAGTGCGGATACGAATTGCTTGGGATGCTCTGTTAAGTTTTAAAAATAGCCGTTCTATTAGAGACCTTTCTGTTTTGCCGTATAAAACTCCTTGAAACCGATCCTACCACACGCCTCATGCGGTGAAAGGAATTGAAGGAGGAGTCTATACTGCAGGTGTTTAGCTGTTTGCAAGATCTGATAGATTCTGATTGCGCTGTGCTACGATTGATCATTGCAAGATCGCCGCGCCGAACCTTTTACAGATTGTAGGGTCCAAGATGCTATTGAACAAGACCTTAAAGGCTTAAACCTTCAAAGGCTCTTTGGAGTCCATATATTTGGAAGTTTTAAAGATTAATTTGTAGCTTCTTTACATGACCAGCCAGATTATGTCCCCCTTTTATTTTTGTGTAGACTTTAAGTATTAAAAAAAATCTCAATATAAATCTCTATTTATATGTAACACATGTATGTGATGATTATTTGGACATATATGAGTGAATGTCTCTATGTGCATGTCTATGTTTACATGAGTGCACGTGTGTGTATATACATTCTCTCTAAGATGGGTGGGTGGGTGTGGGCATGTGTGTGTGTGTGTATGTGTGTGTGTGTGTGTGAGAGAGAGAGAGAGAGAGAGAGAGAACATTTAAACATTAGAGCAATTCATTAGCCCAAGTGTTCGCTATGTGGACCTAGAAAAACAAAGCAATATTCCATGGAAAAGACCATATTAGGAAAAGTGGGGAAATCCAATGAAATTGGAACTCTCCAAATTGGTTTTGAAGGAAGAAAATGAGCTCTTTTTTGTTTAATGGAGCTTGCTTAAAACTCTCAAGTTTTGTTTCTTTTATGTTAGTGGCATGATATCGTGGAATATTTATAATTGAATTGGACTAAAGGCTTTCGTGTCCAACATATGAGCTAAGGTCGATTTGGTTTGCATGCTACTCGCTGAACAATATATCCTTTTCTGATTAGTTTCCATGCTTATGATGTGATGTATGTTCAATGTATATATGATAGTAGGTACTTCCATTACAAAACATTGCACATGCATGTAATTAATGCCATGTGATGATTACAATGAGTCCTAGCTTTTTAAAGCTCTAAGCAACTTTGTTAAGTTAAACGTAGTTGACTACAAAGTTGCTATATCTTGATTTTGCTAATCAAGATAATTAATAATAATTACTATTAATTAAGTTAATTATTATTAATTAACATAATTAATAATATTTTTAAATTAAATACAATTTTTACTAAAAAATTTCCTTGATATAAAACAAGACCAAGTTTGAATGAATGAATATAGAAAAGTGGAATATAAAGATTGATTCTAGTTAAAGTTCATAAAACAAGATTGAGTTTGAACAAACTAGTACAAAAATGAGGGTAAATTTAAAAATTGCTTCATAAAATAAGACCAGCTAGAAAAAAGTAGTTTGCAAAGGCTGAGTATAATTAACATTCATGAAAGAAGATCATCCAATCTTTACAGTTTGTCTTTGCATACATTGCAATGTCTTCACTCAAATTGACTTGATCTTTCACTAAATTAATTGATTCAAGAAATCATCAACAGACAAAACGCCCTTCCCACTATTGTTCACAGCCATTTGAAGATTCTCTTGTGCTTTCAAGATTGCATTCTGTGATATTTTGACCTTACTTCTTTTATTTGGAACTTTTGTTGTACTCCAACTCCATACTATCGAATCCACATGCTCCCAACGGTCCTCATCCCCCATATATCACCACTCTTTGTTCCAACAATTAGCATACCGTACTGCATCACTACATCTTCGTCTATGGATAGGACTCCAATACTACACAAATACCTTCATATAATTAGTGGATGCCTTTTTAGTGTCCACATCTGACAATGCAACACCTAGCCAAATGGGGTATATATCATCACTCGGCCTGACCAAAATGAAATAATTTTGTTTCACATCCACCTCTGGTTTGAATTCTTCTCTTGGATTATTACATGCAGGGCCATAGTAATGGTCCTCTAGGTCTTCTAAGCCCATAGTCTCAGCATCTTCTATGTCCACTCCATCATCAACCAAGCTATCTTTTCATTGGCTATTTGGCCAAAAGTCATGACTAAGTTGCTCATGCTATATAGTGCACTTCTCCATGCAAGAAATCAATGTCTCCCAATACTGAATGACAGGGAGATGAAAGGTGCTATCCACTTTGAGTATGAATCCCCGCCTATGTTGTTACCAAGATGAGATCTCCAATATTCCACATGCTTCTTGATTCCCCAAATTATAACATCTTTATCATTCAAGTATGTTCTTATAGGAACACCATTGGGAATTCTTGATGGTAGCATTGCTCTACCTTCTGCATCACGTTTCCATAATTGAATACCTTCTAGAGCAAAGCCCATTGGAGGGACCTCGACTCTCTCATTTCCCTACCATCGAATCCCACTGTTGCGAATTCAAATGCTTGAAAAGGTTAGTTGGCACTATTGCGAATTCAAAAACGCGTAATGGATAACCCGGGTGTCACTGCTTTCATTTGGAGTAGAGCTCGATTTGGATTACATGTTCAGCTTGATTTGGATTATTGGAACTCGAAGCAAGCGCAGTATTCATTATCAGGATCACTGTTGGCATGGCAGAGCATTTGAAACAAGCATTACATATTGTAATGCGCTCCCCAGAACTAATGTGGGTAGCCTTGGAATATCCAACGGTGTGTGAAGGAACGTGGAAGAAGACCGGAGCGCTGGAATGGTGCAGATTTTGCATTACACATCTACTGCCCACTGTATTTTCACATACTTCCTAATAGTTGTCTCTCATTATATTCTGTCATGAACTCAACGTTTCTAGTGTTGTTCATCGTGTATACGTAGTGTTAGTTCTATGGAGACCTTCTTCTGAGGGACCGAGGCTCTCCTACACTAATGAAGAGGAGTTGAGATGGAGGTTATTGCAGAAGCCAGATTCCTTCATAGAAAAGCATGACCCCTTCATAGATAAACTCACCTTGCTTATAGAGCTTAGAGAGATGATTGGGTGACAAGCACTACTACTACCTTTCCTCCACGTTTCATTTAAAAGAGGCAGCAATAGCTTGTCCATTTCCTAACTCTAAATTGGAGACCCCAACTCTCATTTCTCTACCATTAGAATTAGAGCGGGCAGAGCCACAAAAAGTACTTATGGCTAGCTTGGATTAGTGCCAGAGCCACAAAAAGAGCTTACTCCAGGACGGGATCACAAACTATGGATCTCGAAGTTTCAGTTTCACTATTTGAGCTACCTAGGGTCGTCTTGATTTGCAATCTACGGGTAGCAGTCGAATATATCGACAACAGGCTAGAGGTTCACAGAGATGGCTTTATGTTAATTAGATGGCTTTACTCACCTTAGAAATACGGAGCACAGGCACACCATTCACCTCCATAAGCACATTATTTAATTGTTGCTGTCTTGTTACATAGCATGTTGAAGCATATGGGCGTTTAAAAATCACGGATTTTTTTGAACTAGTTACTTTTTACCATTTGAATAGAGCTTATTGTTTACAGTGTAGTGTACCAATAGTTGTTGTTGATAGAGCACGCTCTATCATTCAAATTCCAATACTGACCATCCAGCCGGGGATTGCGTTGGGAACTTTGGTGCTCCCTAGCTAGTGTTATGCTCCCTCAACTCCTTGATCGCAAGAATGCACGGCACCAACATACGGTATACAGTGACTCTCGATTTTTTGAGCCATCCATGCAACCACCTTACTAGCCTGAAGGTTTAATTGACTAGAGATAGCTGTTGGCTCAAGGCTTTCCACTAATGAGGATTAATAATTGCCCTAACATCTTAATACGTGATCTTAGATTTTTTACAAAATTAGTTATCTTCTTCATGATTGGAAGATACTCTAACAAAAAGAAGGGGCATTATAATGCTAGAACCTTTGGAAAAACGTTTTACAATCCCCTTTAATTTATGGCTTGACTTTGGGCAATTCTTAATGACTAATTGGATGGCTCTTATATCCCTTTTGAAGCAATGTCAACATGAAATGTCAAACTGTTGTATGGCATTGACATAATTTCATTTGAATGGATATATGGAAATTCCCAATTAGGAAGTATGTCCATCTTTAAATTTTAAAGAAAAAGAAAAAATGGAATTGTTTTCTTACACTTTAAAGCTTTCTTAGATAGCAACGACATGATGGTGTAAAGGTAACACTCATTTTGGGTTTTCTATGCCCTAGCTTAATAGTATATCACACTTGGGACTTTCCCACGTAATCTTTTGCAGATAAGTTCACTGCCCAAGTTTGTAGGTAGGGTGACTAACCATGTTTTCACTCCATGCTCACATGATGGACCCCTTGGTCTTTTCACTCACTTTATGTGGAGATTTATGGAGGTAAATATAATCAATTATGGAAAAGAGTAGTTTCCATTGGAATTTCCTATGTTTCCATAGGTGATGTCTTTTCCTACTATCACACTAAGCTCTTGAAATTATTATTTTGGAATATTATTGATTAGATTTAGTGACATTGATCTTCAAATTCATGCTATAACTGAGCTCTCTAGAATTTCTTTTATATTACATGGGTTTTGTCATGTTTAATATATGATGGCATTGCTAGACACATACGGAGATGTGAGGCATTATCTTTGGGCCAATGTTCTATATGAATTCCCTAAGAAGATGGGAAAAAATAATACATTTACTTATTATGCTTATCTCACTGACTGGTCAGACTTGTCTATTGGTGAAGGGAACTATACCTTTTCAGGATTACTTAAGCAGGCAAATGGAGGAATATCCCCCCTGAGAACTTTTACACTGGATTTTTTCTTTTTAGTAGGCTATACTAGAGATGTTCTTAGGCAATTTCCTTTATCGTTGAGGTTTTCATACTTGGTTTGAAGATTCCCATTGAGAAATTTCATACTTGGGATTTTTTACACTGTACTACACTTGGCATACTCTTGGGCAATCTCCTCTATGGTTTAAGGTTGCTTCCTTGGGCAATCTCCTTTATGGTTTGAAGTTGCTTCTTGGGCTAGTACTCTGGCCAATGTAAATTAAAATTTCTAACCTTTGTCTCGGTTATTTCCTTTGTATTTTGAGGTATAAGTGTAATTATCTAATTTATAGCCAATATATGGTAAGTATACTAAGGTTGTATCTGGATTTTTTAACCTTGGGAATTCCCTTAGACTTGGTTAGAACTCCCATATTTATTGTTTATTTGAGATTTATTACTTGGATTTCACTAACATTTTATTTACATTTCTTCATATCTTTATTTGCCCACCTCTGATTACTATTGAATAGTAAAATGCCAGGATTTGATTATGCTAATCTGGATCGAGTGACATGGATAACAACTGTGTGCCAGCATTGAAGCCTGCAGTCCCACAATTCATAGTGTACATGTTCTAATGTGCTATGTTTGTGGATGGATGTAGGTGAGTTAGCATACCTCTTCATAAGGTTTGCATTAGATAATCTAAGGCATGAAGACATGGTGTTGGCAACTTCGAGGAACACTTGACAATAGATTTTCTCCAAGTATTGTTAAATATAATTGAACTATTTATTGGAGACTAATCATTAGTATCGTTGTACTTTTTGCAATGTACTGATATAAATGTGAGTATAATAATTGACTCCCACTTTGACACCTTGTTAAGAGGAATGGTATGATATGGATTACTCTCACTTATGAGGTATTGAGGTTGGTTATAACAGACTATTCTCACTAGTTGTTTGGAAAGGGCAATAGTAGATGTTTGTAATTGATTTACTTTGACATTGAAAACTGGTCCAATAGTATAATAGGATAGATGTTTGATAAGTTAAAACACACACAAAGTGTATTCTAAGATACACCTACATACGTGATCACTGAGATGTCATAAAAGCATTATCATGCCCTAGCTTTTCAAATCGAACTTGGGTCGATTTGATGATCACTCACCCACACAAACAAACGGCATACCTTAGGTCAATTTGTGCACTTCATGGAGGATCATTGCAAATCGACCTTAGGACGATTTGTGCACTTCATGAATGTTTCTTATGATTCACACATACACACAAATACATTATAACTCATTACAAGCTTGTTCTCAAACATACCCATGCACACTGCAAATCGACAAGCTTGCTTATCACAATGGCCAGACTCATCAAATCAACCTTGGGCCAATTTGAGAAGTGCTAGCCCAACACACACTGTAAATCGACCTTGGGTCAATTTGAGAAGCATGTTAATCATAATGCCGAGTTTATCAAATCGACCTTGGGATGATTTGATGAACATACACATAGAGATACTTAGATGATCACTCAAATACACAAACACGTCGATTTGTTCACTTCATGGATGTTTTTTATGACTCACACATTCCCTTCACGTCAATTTGTTCACTTCATGGATGTTTTTTATGATAATTCATTACACAAGCACATAAGCTTGTTCAAAAATACCCATGCACACTACAAATCGACCTTGGGTCGATTTGAGAAGTTGATTTTTCACAATGGGCAGGCTCATCAAATTGATCATGGTTCAATTCAATGAGCACTCATGCATATCTACCTAGCTAAGCACTCAGGCACATACACACACACACACACACATGTTCTAAGACATACTAAAACATGCTTCAAATCCACCTTGGGTTGATTTGAGAAGTGTTAGCATATGGTGTTGAACACAAGTCAAACACGTCCTAGGTCAATTTGATGATGACTCAAATGTCCAAAAACATGCTTAATGGCTAGGATTTTAAAATCAACCTTGGGTCAATTTGATGACACACACAATCAAAAGTGGCATGCCCATACACCATGCAAATGGACCTAAGGTCGATTTGCATTTCATGAATGTTGATGATCATTTGCATACATACAAATATACATTCTAAGAAAAACATATTCTAAACATTCTCCACACACTCGACACATACCAAATTGACACACCCATGCACACTTCTTATGGATCTTGGGTCAATTTAAGAAGGGATAGCTTAAAGTGTTTAACACAATTGCCATAGGTTGATTGGATGACCAAAGACATTGCAACCAATTTTCTTCTTTGTTATGTTCTGTATTAATAATATGCATGGATTGATGTATCATGTATCTATGCTTGATATAATTAAACTTTAGTAGCACTAATATTGTTTTAATGTGTAGGAATTCAATGGATACTCAGAAGGAGATGACACCCAAAAAATAAGATACCAAACCCATTAAACGAGAAGGAAAAGCCAACAAATGAGAAAACACACAAGATGGAAGGTTCATATAAAAATGTTAGCACATCAAAGCAGGAAAAGGTTTTAAAAGTAATTCATCTAAATGTTATGTTGATACTTGTGGAATGGATTATGATAAATGTTTGGGGGAGATTACCATGTTCACTAAAGGAGGGATAGGAAAGGGATGGCGTAGTATTGGCAAGGTAGTTGATATGCAAGAGGGTGTGGATAGTAAAGCAAATCCATGCATTGCTACTATGATAAATACAAAGAAAGGTGAAGAGGTAATCGTCAGGGTAACACTTGATAAATTTGAGGTTACAAGGATGATAGCAAGTTTAAGTAGTAAGCCAGATTCAATGAAAAATCTTGGTTGGGAGGTGCAGCTTGGTCGAAGCACATTGAGCGATTGTGGAATCAATTGCATGGCAGACATAATAATAGGGTTCAAGACTGTGGAAGAAAACATGAAGAAGAAAAAAGGAACCAAAATATCAAAAACATATAAAAATGAATAAGTAGATGGTCTGAGGAGTGGATTAAAAATGCATTGAGCAAGCAATACGAAGAGACCTACACCATTGGCTGTTCTAGTGACAAATATCTCACAAATATGATCACCTCATGCTATAAGCGACACGTTGGATTTAAATAACCACTTGATAAAAAGATGCCATGGACAATGTCTATAGTAGGAGCACATTTTGAATGCATAGATGTTTTAAATAAGTTGCCATGTGATGTTCTTTTGGGACTTGTTGTCCTCGACACGGTGTCTGAAGAAGAATTGCATCGATGGAGTCAAAATGACTTCTCTCTCTTATTCACACTCTTGGATTCAATTAATCAGCATGATCAATTTGTCCTTGTTGCATTTATCGAGGACTTAGAAGTCATCGGGATTTTAATTGAATGTGCAAAACAACAAAATTGGAATACCATATAGCATGGGGTTCATATGGTAGAAATGCCAATTGGACATCTCACCAAAACATGGTACTTCATGTCTTCTTTTACAAAGGGGATGATTACAATCGTGGCCAATTCATGCCATCAAACTGTGAACCTAATCTCTCTAGGTAGAAATAGAGAATGTAGAAGAAAGATGGAATGTGAAATATGTTGATTGTTTGATTGATTCATACTGTCATGATGAACACCATGTTGTAGATGTATTCATAGGTGGGGTTGCCACTCAAGCAACTCTCTTTAAAAAAAGAAGATGTCTAGCCCTCACAAAATCAGAAGGTGAAGTGGGAGATTTAAAGCAATGTGTGCACATGTTATTGAGGTTGATGAGTCTCTGAAGGTGTGGATGGGACTAGACATTCCTACAGACAGGGCATCCATCGAGGCAACTCCAATAACAAGTGTTGAGCTTTTGAAATAGATATACAATGAAGCAAAGAAACCTCTTCCAACATCTCCAAGTAGTTCAAATGATGGACATAGAGGTAATGATACAAGAGACTTAGTATAGAGGACTCAGACAATGATGATATATGAAATATTTGACATTTATTTTTGGTACATCTGAGGATTTCTATTTTTTCTTAATTAGATTGATATTAGTTGTTGTTATTGCTTTATGTTTGATTTGCATATGTTAGCATAGTCTTTTTAAATCGAATGTTAAACTTTAATTATGTGTTGTAAACTTAATTTTTCAATGATATGAAGAGCACCATGGAAGGCACATAATCCTTCCACCCCTAGATTGCTTTATTTTAAACGACATAATTTATTTGATAGTTTTTTCAATATATACAAACTTATATTATATTTGATATGGGTACTTGACATGCACTTTTCAATTAATAACTACTCTGAAGAGAAAAGTGAGTTTAGCATTCCTTGTGCATGTTTTCAGGTCATGGTATGAGATTGGCACCACTGCCATTCTCCACAGAGATTGACACAAATCCATATGATCTCTGCACATGTGAGTTTAGGCTTCTCAATGCCATTTCTTAGGGCCTAATAAGAGATTGGCACCACTGCCATTCTCCACTTGTACAAATGTTTACCCTACTATTCTAGGAGGGGTATTCCAGTGATCATAGGAGATTGGTGTCCTATTCCATTCCACATGTGAGTTTGATGATCTCAATGTCATTATGTAGTTGCCAGCATGAGATTGGCATCACTGCCATTCTCCCCTAGTGGTAATCTAGACAAATTGAACCTATAGATTGACATTCCACTAATTTTATTGATTGCAGTAGGATAATGGCAAAAGTGCCAATGCACATGTGAGTTTAGGATTCCTTGTGCATGTTTTCAGGTCATGGTATGAGATTGGCACCACTGCCATTCTCCACTGTACAAATGTTCACCCTACTATTCTAGGAGGGGTATTCCAGTGATCATAGGAGAGTGGTGTCCGATTCCAATCCACATGTGAGTTTTATGATCTCAGAGATTGACACAATTCCATATGATCTCTACACAGCAAAGACACTGATCGCTACATAGAAGAATGCACATGTGAGTTTAGGATTCCTTGTGCATGTTTTCAGGTCATGGTATGAGATTGGCACCACTGCCATTCTCCATTGGTGGCATTCTCCACAGAGATTGACACAATTCTATATGATCTCTACACATGTGAGTTTAGGCTTCTCAATGCCATTTCTTAGGGCCTAATAAGAGATTGGCACCACTGCCATTCTCCACTTGTACAAATGTTTACCCTACTATTCTAGGGGGGTATTCCAGTGATCATAGGAGAGTGGTGTCCTATTCCATTCCACATGTGAGTTTCATGATCTCAGTGTCATTATGTAGTTGCCAGCATGAGATTGGCATCACTGCCATTCTCCGCTAGTGGTAGTCTAGACAAACTGAACCTATAGATTGACATTCCACTAATTTTATTGGCTGCAGTAGGATAATGGCAAAAGTGCCAATGCACATGTGAGTTTAGGATTCCTTGTGCATGTTTTCAGGTCATGGTATGAGATTGGCACCACTGCCATTCTCCACTGGTGGCATTCTCCACAGAGATTGACACAATTCCATATGATCTCTACACAGCGGAGACAGTGATCACTACATAGAAGAATGGACATGTGAGTTTAGGCTTCTCAATGACATTTCTTAGGGCCTAATAAGAGATTGGCACCACTGCCATTCTCCACTTGTACAAATGTTTACCCTACTATTCTAGGAGGGGTATTCCACTGATCATAGGAGAGTGGTGTCCTATTCCATTCCACATGTGAGTTTGATGATCTCAGTGTCATTATGTAGTTGCCAGCATGAGATTGGCATCAATGCCATTCTCCGCTAGTGGTAATCTAGACAAATTGAACCTATAGATAGACATTCCACTAATTTTATTGGTTGTAGTAGGATAATGGCAAAAGTGCCAATGCACATGTGAGTTTAGGATTCATTGTGTTTGTTTTCAGGTCATGGTATGAGATTGGCACCACTGCCATTCTCCAGTTGTATAAATGTTTACCCTACTATTCTAGGAGGGGTATTCCAGTGATCATAGGAGAGTGGTGTCCGATTCCAATCCACATGTGAGTTTTATGATCTCAGAGATTGACACAATTCCATATGATCTCTACACAGCGGAGACAGTGATCACTACATAGAAGAAAGCACATGTGAGTTTAGGATTCCTTGTGCATGTTTCCATGTCATGGTATGAGATTGGCACCACTGCCATTCTCCACTGGTGGCATTCTCCACAGAGATTGACACAATTCCATATGATCTCTGCACATGTGAGTTTAGGCTTCTCAATGCCATTTCTTAGAGCCTAATAAGAGATTGGCACCACTGCCATTCTCCACTTGTACAAATGTTTACCCTACTATTCTAGGGGGGTATTCCAGTGATCATAGGAGAGTGGTGTCCTATTCCATTCCATAGGTGAGTTTGATGATCTCAGTGTCATTATGTAGTTGCAAGCATGAGATTGGCATCACTGCCATTCTCCGCTAGTGGTAATATAGACAAACTGAACCTATAGATTAACATTCCACTTTAAATTTTATTGGCTATAGTAGGATAATGGCAAAAGTGCCAATGCACATGTGAGTTTAGGATTCCTTGTGCATATTTTCAGGTCATGGTATGAGATTGGCACCACTGCCATTCTCCACTGGTGGCATTCGCCACAGAGATTGACACAATTCCATATGATCTCTACACAGCGGAGACAGTGATCACTACATAGAACAATGCACATGTGAGTTTAGGCTTCTCAATGACATTTCTTAGGGCCTAATAAGAGATTGGCACCACTGCCATTCTCCACTTGTACAAATGTTTACCCTACTATTCTAGGAGGGGTATTCCAGTGATCATAGGAGAGTGGTGTCCTATTCCATTCCACATGTGAGTTTGATGATCTCAGTGTCATTATGTAGTTGCCAGCATGAGATTGGCATCAATGCCATTCTCCGCTAGTGGTAATCTAGACAAATTGAACCTATAGATTGACATTTCACTAATTTTATTGGTTGCAGTAGGATAATGGCAAAAGTGCCAATGCACATGTGAGTTTAGGATTCATTGTGTTTGTTTTCATGTCATGGTATGAGATTGGCACCACTGCCATTCTCCACTTGTACAAATGTTTACCCTACTATTCTAGGAGGGGTATTCCAGTGATCATAGAAGAGTGGTGTCCGATTCCAATCCACATGTGAGTTTTATGATCTCAGAGATTGATACAATTCCATATGATCTCTACACAGCGGAGACAATGATCACTACATAGAGGAATGCATATGTGAGTTTAGGATTCCTTGTGCATGTTTTCATGTCATGCTATGAGATTGGCACCACTGCCATTCTCCACTTGTGGCATTCTCCACAGAGATTGACACAATTCCATATGATCTCTGCACATGTTAGTTTAGGCTTCTCAATGACATTTCTTAGGGCCCAATAAGAGATTGGCATCACTTCAATTCTCCACTGGTGGCATTCTCCACAGAGATTGACACAATTCCATATGATCTCTGCACATGTGAGTTTAGGCTTCTCAATTCCATTTCTTAGGGCCTAATAGTACAAATGTTTACCCTACTATTCTAGGGGGGTATTCCAGTGATCATAGGAGAGTGGTGTCCTATTCCAATCCACATGTGAGTTTCATGATCTCAATGTCATTATGTAGTTGCCAGCATGAGATTGGCATCACTGCCATTCTCCGCTAGTGGTAGTCTAGAGAAACTGAACCTATATATTGACATTCCACTAATTTTATTGGCTGCAGTACGATAATGGCAAAAGTGCCAATGCACATGTGAGTTTAGGATTCCTTGTGCATGTTTTCAAGTCATGGTATGAGATTGGCACCACTGCCATTCTTCATTGGTGGCATTCTCCAGAGAGATTGACACAATTCCATATGATCTCTACACAGCGGAGACAGTGATCACTACATAGAAGAATGCACATGTGAGTTTAGGCTTCTCAATGACATTTCTTAGGGCCTAATAAGAGATTGGCACCACTGCCATTCTCCACTTGTACAAATGTTTACCCTACTATTCTAGGAGGGGTATTCCACTGATCATAGGAGAGTGGTGTCCTAATCCATTCCACATGTGAGTTTGATGATCTCAGTGTCATTATGTAGTTGCCAGCATGAGATTGGCATCAATGCCATTCTCCGCTAGTGGTAATCTAGACAAACTGAACATATAGATTGACATTCCACTAATTTTATTGGCTGTAGTAGGATAGTGGCAAAAGTGCCAATGCACATGTGAATTTAGGATTCCTTGTGCATGTTTTCAGGTCATGGTATGAGATTGGCACCACTGCCATTCTCCACTTGTAAAAATGTTTACCCTACTATTCTAGGAGGGGTATTCCAGTGATCATAGGAGAGTGGTGTCCGATTCCAATCCACATGTGAGTTTTATAATCTCAGAGATTGACACAATTCCATATGATCTCTACACAGCGGAGACAGTGATCACTACATAGAAGAATGCACATGCGAGTTTAGGATTCCTTGTGCATGTTTTCAGGTCATGGTATGAGATTGGCAACACTGCCATTCTCCACTGGTGGCATTCTCCACGGAGATTGACACAATTCCATATGATCTCTGCACATGTGAGTTTAGGCTTCTCAATGACATTTCTTAGGGCCTAATAAGAGATTGGCATCACTTCAATTCTCCACTAGTGGTAGTCTAGATAAACTCAACTTGTAGATTGACATTCCACAAATTTTATTGGCTGTAGTAGTATAATGGCAAAAGTGCCAATGCACATGTGAGTTTAGGATTCCTTGTGCCATTTTTAAGGTCTTGGTATGAGATTGGCACCACTGCCATTCTCCACTGGTGGAATTCTCCACAGAGATCGACACAATTCCATATGATATCTACACAGCGGAGATAGTGATCACTACATAGAAGAATGCACATGTGAGTTTGATGGTCTCAGTGTCATTATGTAGGTGCCACCATGAGTTTGGCATCACTCCCATTCTCCACTAGTGGTAGTCTAGACAAACTAAACCTATAGATTGACATTCCAAGCCCTAATAAGAGATTGACACAATTCCATATGATCTCTACACAACAGAGACAGTGATCACTACATAGAAGAATGCACATGTGAGTTTAGGCTTCTCAATGCCATTTCTTAGGGCATAATAAGAGATTGAAAAACTGAACCTATAGATTGACATTCCACTAATTTTATTGGATGCAGTAGGATAATGGCAAAAGTGCCAATGCACATGTGAGTTTAGGATTCCTTGTGCATGTTTTCAGGTCATGGTATGAGATTGGCACCACTGCCATTCTCCACTGGTGGCATTCTCCATAGAGATTGACACAATTCCATATGATCTCTACACAGCGGAGACAATGATCACTACATAGAAGAATGCACATGTGAGTTTAGGCTTCTCAATGCCATTTCTTAGGGCCTAATAAGAGATTGGCACCACTGCCATTCTCCACTTGTACAAATGTTTATCATACTATTCTAGGAGGGGTATTCCAGTGATCATAGGAGAGTAGTGTCCGATTCCAATCCACATGTGAGTTTGATGATCTCAGTGTCATTATGTAGGTGCCACCATGAGTTTGGCATCACTGCCATTCTTCACTAGTGGTAGTCTAGACAAACTAAACGTATAGATTGACATTCTAGGGCCTAATAAGAGATTGACACAATTCCATATGATCTCTACATAGCGAAGACAGTGATCACTATATAGAAGAATGCACATGTGAGTTCAGGATTCTCAATGCCATTTCTTAGTGCCAGCATGAGTTTGGCATCACTGCCATTCTCCGCTAGTGGTAATCTAGACAAACTAAACCTATAGATTGACATTCCACTAATTTTATTGGCTGCAGTAGGATAATGGCAAAAGTGCCAATGCACATAAGAGTTTAGGATTCCTTGTGCATGTTATCAGGTCATGGTATGAGATTGGCACCACTGCCATTCTCCATTGGTGGCATTCTCCACAGAGATTAACACAATTCCATATGATCTCTGCACAGCGGAGACAGTGATCACTACATAGAAGAATGCACATGTGAAATTAGGCTTCTCAATGTGATTTCTTAGGGCCTAATAAGAGATTGGCACCACTGCCATTCTCCACTTGTACAAATGTTTATCTTACTATTCTAGGAGGGGTATTACAGTGATCATAGGAGAGTGGTGTCCGATTCCAATCCGCATGTGAGTTTAATGATCTTAGAGATTGACACAATTCCATATGATCTCTACACAGCAGAGACAGTGATCACTAGATAGAAGAATGCACATGTGAGTTTAGGATTCCTTGTGCACCACTGCCATTCTCCACTGGTGGCATTCTATAATGGCAAAAGTGCCAATCCACATGTGAGTTTAGGATTCCTTGTGCATGTTTTCAGGTCATGGTATGAGATAGGCACCACTGCCATTCTCCAGAGAGATTGACACAATTCCATATGATCTCTACACAGCGGAGACAGTGATCACTACATAGAAGAATGCACATGTGAGTGTAGGCTTCTCAATGCCATTTCTTAGGGCCTAATAAGAGATTGGCACAACTGCCATTCTCCACTTGTACAAATGTTCACCCTACTATTCTAGGAGGGGTATTCCAGTGATCATAGAGAGTGGTGTCCGATTGCAATCCACATGTGAGTTTGATGAACTCAGTGTCATTATGTAGGTGCCAGCATGAGTTTGGCATCACTGCCATTCTCCACTAGTGGTAGTCTAGACAAACTAAACCTATAGATTGACATTCGAGGGCCTAATAAGAGATTGACACAATTCCATATGATCTCTACACAGCGGAGACAGTAACCACTACATAGAAGATTGCACATGTGAGTTTAGGCTTCTCAATGCCATTTCTTAGGGCCTAATAAGAGATTGGCACCACTGCCTTTCTCCGCTAGTGGTAATCTAAATGAACTAAACCTATAGATTGACATTCCACTAATTTTATTGGCTGCAGTAGGATAATGGCAAAAGTGCCAATGCATATGTGAGTTTAGGATTCCTTGTGCATGTTTTCAGGTCATGGTATGAGATTGGCACCACTGCCATTCTTTACTGGTGGCATTCTCCACAGAGATTGACACAATTCCATATGATCTCTGCACATGTGAGTTTCGGCTTCTCCACAGAGATTGACACAATTCCATATGATCTCTACACAACGGAGACAGTGATCACTACATAGAAGAACATGTGAGTTTAGGATTCCTTGTGCACCACTGCCATTCTCCATTGGTGGCATTCTATAATGGCAAAAGTGCCAATCCACATGTGAGTTTAGGATTCCTTGTGCATGTTTTCAGGTCATGGTATGAGATTGGCACCACTGCCATTCTCCACTGGTGGCATTCTCCACAGAGATTGACACTAATCCATATGATCTCTACACAGCGGAGACAGTGATCACTACATAGAAGAATGCACATGTGAGTTTAGGCTTCTCAATGCCATTTATTAGGGCCTAATAAGAGATTGGCACCATAGCATGAGATTGGCATCACTGCCATTCTCCGATAGTGGTAATCTAGACAAACTGAACCTATAGATTGACATTCCATTAATTTTATTGGCCATGTGAGTTTAGGCTTCTCAATGACATTTCTTAGGGCCTAATAAGAGTTTAGGATTCCTTGTGCACATGTGATCTCTACACAGTGGAGACAGTGATCACTACATAGAAGAATGCACATGTGAGTTTAGGCTTCTCAATGCCATTTCTTAGGGCCTAATAAGAGATTGGCACCACTTCCATTCTCCACTTGTACAAATGCTCACCCTACTATTCTAGGAGGGGTATTCCAGTGACCATAGGAGAGTGGTGTCCGATTCCAATCCACATGTGAGTTTGATGATCTCAGAGATTGACACAATTCCCCTTCTTCTACATGTGAGTTTAGGATTCCATATGATCTCTACACAGCGGAGATAGTGATCACTACATAGAAGAATGCACATGTGAGTTTAGGATTCCTTGTGCATGTTTTCAGGTCATGGTATGAGATTGGCACCACTGCCATTCTCCACTGGTGGCATTCTCCATAGAGATTGACACAATCCATATGATCTCTGCACATGTGAGTTTAGGCTTCTCAATGCCATTTCTTAGGGCCTAATAAGAGATTGGCACCACTTGTACAAATGTTTAACCCATTGATGGCATTCTCCACAGAGATTGACATAATTCCATATGATCTCTGCACAGCGGAGACAGTGATCACTACATAGAAGAATGGACATGTTATTTTGAGGCTTCTCAATGCCATTTCTTAGGGCCTAATAAGAGATTGGCACCACTGCCATTCTCCACTTGTACAAATGTTCACCCTACTATTCTAGGAGGGGTATTCCAGTGATCATAGGAGAGTGGTGTCCGATTCCAAACCACATGTGAGTTTGATGAACTCAGAGATTGACACAATTCCATATGATCTCTACACAGTGGAGACAGTGATCTCTACATAGAAGAATGCACATGTGAGTTTAGCATTCCTTGTGCATGTTTTCAGGTCATGGTATGAGATTGGCACCACTGCCATTCTCCACTGGTGGCATTCTCCATAGAGATTGACACAATTCCATCTGATCTCTACAGAGCGGAGATAGTGATCACTACATAGAAGAATGCACATGTGAGTTTAGGCTTCTCAATGACAAATGTTTACCCTACTATTCTAGGAGGGGTATTCCTATGATCATAGGAGAGTGGTGTCCGATTCCATTCCACATGTGAGTTTGATGATCTCAGTGTCATTATGTACGTGCCAGCGTGAGTTTGGCATCACTGCCATTCTCCACTAGTGGTAGTCTAGACAAACTAAACCTATAGATTGACATTCTAGGGCCTAATAAGAGATTGACACAATTCCATATGATCTCTACATAGCGGAGAGTGTGATCACTACATAGAAGAATGCGCATGTGAGTTTAGGCTTCTCAATGCCATTTCTTAGGGCCTAATAAGAGATTGGCACCACTGCCATTCTCCGCTAGTGGTAATCTAGACAAACTAAACCTATAGATTGACATTCCACTAATTTTATTGGCTGCAGTAGGATAATGGCAAAAGTGCCAATGCACATGTGAGTTTAGGATTCCTTGTGCATGTTATCAGGTCATGGTATGAGATTGGCACCACTGCCATTCTCCATTGGTGGAATTCTCCACAGAGACTGACACAATTCCATATGATCTCTGCACAGCGGAGACAGTGATCACTACATAGAAGAATGGACATGTGAGTTTAGGCTTCTCAATGCCATTTCTGAGGGCCTAATAAGAGATTGGCACCACTGCCATTCTCCACTAATAAGAGATTGACATTCCACTAATTTTATTGGCATCACTGCCATTCTCCACTAGTGGTTGTCTAGACAAACTAAACCTATAGATTGACATTCCAGGGCCTAATAAGAGATTGACACAATTCCATATGATCTCTACACAGCGGAGATAGTGATCACTACATAGAAGAATGCACATGTGAGTTTAGGCTTCTCAATGCCATTTCTTAGGGCCTAATAAGAGATTGGCACCACTGCCATTCTCCGCTAGTGGTAATGTAGACAAACTAAACCTATAGAATGACATTCCACTAATTTTATTGGCTGCAGTAGGATAATGGCAAAAGTGCCAATGCACATGTGAGTTTAGGATTCCTTGTACATGTTTTCAGGTCATGGTATGAGATTGGCACCACTGCCATTCTCCACTGGTGGCATTCTCCATAGAGATTGACACAATTCCATATGATCTTTGCACATGTGAGTTTAGGCTTCTCCACAGAGATTGACACAATTCCATATGATCTCTACACAGCGGAGACAGTAATCACTACATAGAAGAATGCACATGTGAGTTTAGGATTCCTGGTGCACCACTGCCATTCTCCACTGGTGGCATTCTATAATGGCAAAAGTGCCAATCCACATGTGAGTTTAGGATTCCTTGTGCATGTTTTCAGGTCATGGTATGAGATTGGCACCACTGCCATTTTCCACTGGTGGCATTCTCCATAGAGATTGACACAAATCCATATAATCTCTACACAGCGGAGACAGTGATCACTACATAGAAGAATGCACATGTGAGTTTAGGCTTCTCAATGCCATTTATTAGGGCCTAATAAGAGATTGGCACCACAGCATGAGATTGGCATCACTGCCATTCTCCGATAGTGATAATCTAGACAAACTGAACCTATAGATTGACATTCTATTAATTTTATTGGCCATGTGAGTTTAGGCTTCTCAATGACATTTCTTAGGGCCTAATAAGAGTTTAGGATTCCTTGTGCACATGTGATCTCTACACAGCGGAGATAGTGATCACTACATAGAAGAATGCACATGTGAGTTTAGGCTTCTCAATGCCATTTCTTAGGGCCTAATAAGATATTGGCACCACTGCCATTCTCCACTTGTACAAATGTTCACCCTACTATTCTAGGAGGGGTATTCCAGTGATCATAGGAGAGTGGTGTCCGATTTCAATCCACATGTGAGTTTGATGATCTCAGAGATTGACACAATTCCCCTTCTTCTACATGTGAGTTTAGGATTCCATATGATCTCTACACAGCGAAGACAGTGATCACTACATAGAAGAATGCACATGTGAGTTTAGGATTCCTTGTGCATGTTTTCAGGTCATGGTATGAGATTGGCACCACTGCCATTCTCCACTGGTGGCATTCTCCATAGAGATTGACACAATTCCATATGATCTCTACACATGTGAGTTTAGGCTTCTCAATGCCATCTCTTAGGGCCTAATAAGAGATTGGCACCACTGCCATTCTCCACTTGTACAAATGTTTACCCTACTATTCTAGGAGGGTATTCCAGTGATCATAGGAGAGTGGTGACCTATTCCATTCCACATGTGAGTTTGATGATCTCAATGTCTTTATGTACTTGCCATCATGAGATTGGCATCACTGCCATTCTCCGCTAGTGGTAATCTAGACAAACTGAACCTATAGATTGACATTCCACTAATTTTATTGGCTGCAGTAGGATAATGGCAAAAGTGCCAATGCATATGTGAGTTTAGGATTCCTTGTGCATGTTTTCAGGTCATGGTATGAGATTGGCACCACTGCCATTCTCCACTTGTACAAATGTTTACCCTACTATTCTAGTGATCATAGGAGAGTGGTGAACATTTGTACACAGCGGAGGCAGTGATCACTACATAGAAGAATGCACATGTGAGTTTAGGCTTCTCCACTAGTGGTAATCTAGACAAACTAAACCTATAGATTGACATTCCACTGATTTTATTGGCTGCACATGTGAGTTTAGGCTTCACAGTGCCATTTTCTAGGGCCTAATAAGAGATTGGCACCACGGCCATTCTCCGCTGGTACAAATGTTTACCCTAATATTCTAGGAGGAGTATTCCAAGGATCATAGGAGAATGGTGCCCGATTCGAATCCACATGTGAGTCTGAGGATCTCAGTGTCATTATGTAGTTGCCTGCATGTGATTGGCATCACTTCAATTCTCCATTGGTGGCAGTCTAGATAAACTAAACTTGTAGATTGACATTCCACAAATTTTATTGGGTGCAGTAGTATAATGGCAAAAGTGCCAATGTACATGTGAGTTTAGGATTCCTTGTGCCATTTTTAAGGTCTTGGTATGAGATTGGCACCACTGCCATTCTCCACTGGTGGCATTCTCCACAAAGATTGACACAAATCCATTCTCCAGTGGTGCCAATCTCTTATTAGGCCCTAGAAAATGGCATTGAGAAGCATGCACATGTGAGTTTAGGCTTCTCAATGCCATTTTCTAGGGCCTAATAATAGATTGGCACCCTGCCATTCTCCACTTGTAGAAATGTTTACCCTACTATTCTAGGTGGGGTATTCCAGTGATCATAGGGGAATGGTGTCCGATTCCAATCCACATGTGAGTTTGTTGATCTTAGTGTCATTATGTAGGTGCCTGCATGAGATTGGCATCACTGCCATTCTCCACTAGTGGTAATCTAGACAAACTAAACCTATAGATTGACATTCCACTAATTTTATTGGCTGCAGTAGGATAATGGCAAAAGTGTTAATGCACATGTGAGTTTAGGATTCCTTGTGCATGTTTTAGAGAATGGCACCACTGCCATTCTCCACCGGTGGAACATAGAAGAATGGCATGTGAGTTTAGGCTTCTCAGTGCCATTTTCTAGGGCCCAATAAGAGATTGGCACCACTACCATTCTCCCTTGGTACAGTTGTTTACCCTAATATTATAGGAGGGGTATTCCAGTGATCATAGCAGAATGGTGCCAAGTTCCAATACACATGTGAGTTTGGGGATCTAAGTTCCATTATGTAGATCCCAGTGGAAATCTGCACAAACTCAACATGTAGATTGGCATTCCATTGATTTTATTGGTAGTGTATCATTGATATTTTTATTTTGGTACCAAATCTTACACATAAATCTTGACTAGTGTTGCAAGTCTTTCAATTTATCTCAAGGGATATTGGCACTAGTGTCACTCTCAAGGACTTCTTATGAGGTCTTGGAGAATGGCACTGGTGCCATTCTCCATTTAAAGTTAGAATTTCAATCTCTAAATTTGCCATTCAATCATGAAAATCAAAATGGAGATTAAAGTTTAACTTGAAATCAAAATTTGAAAACTAGAATTTTGGCTTTGAAATACAATTTCAAACAGAATAATTTGAATTTGAATTTAAATTTAATATTGGAGAGAATGCCATATGTGCCACTCTATATATCCAAAATTCAAAAGGGAACAATGGCGGGAAGAGCTATATTTCAAAATTTTATTTATCTCAAGGGATATTGGCACTAGTGCCACTCTCACGGACTTCTTATGAGGTCTTGGAGAATGGCACTGGTGCCATTCTCCATTTAAAATTAGAATTTCAATCTCTAAATTTGCCATTCAATCATGAAAATCAAAATTGAGATTGAAGTTTAACTTGAAATCAAATTTTGAAAACTAGAATTTAGGTTTTGAAATACAATTTCAAAAGAATAATTTCAATTTGAAATACAAATTGAAATTAAAAATATCAATATGAATTTGAATTTAAATTTAATATTGGAGAGAATGGCATAAGTACCACTCTATATATCCAAAATTCAAAAGGGAACAATGGCGGGAAGAGCTATATTTCAAAATTTGAATTATTTAGTAGTTTCAAACTATCACTTATAACTTTCAAATCTACATTTCAGACAAATCAAGACCTTTTCTCTCATTTCAATTGATGCCTTTCCCTCATTCACTTTCTATTCATTCCAAACAAATTGGAGAGGAGTCTCAGAGTTTTACTCACCATAGCTCGCATGGAGAGTCTTGAGGCAGGGGCAGAATCGAGCATCCAAGAAGGCAACCAACGGCTCAACAGCCTGAACTCCACCGGAGCTGCGAAGTTGATGGAGCTGGAAGGAAACCACACACTTGACGCTCAATTAGTTTGATAGCTTCCTCTTTAATTTTCAGATTTTTTGCTTTCTTTCTTGCAATTTGGCTTCCTCCTCCACCATCGACGCAACAAGATAACAAGAGGGTTGAAAGAAAGAGAGGAGAGATATGCCCGTGATGGACTCAGACTACTCAATGCACTTGATCCAAGACTCGCTACTACGAACGAAGCGCCGATTACTTGTAGTAGCGATTGGAACGGAAGGCAACCAGATTACTTGTAGTAGCGATTGGAACGCTGATTACTTGTAGTAGCAATTGGAACACCGATTACTTGTAGTAGCGATTGGAACGGAGGCGTCCACGAAGCGCTCCTTGAGTCTATGCTCAGACTCTGTGAGAGCCTTGAGGAAAAGATACGCTTGAGGAAAAGCTTGACGAAAAGCTACGAGCACGAGGAAAAGCACGAGGAAAAGCTACGCGCACGAGGGCTTAAGGAAAAGCTACGTGCACGAGGAATCTATGATTGAGGAAAAGCTACGAAAAGCCAAGAGATTGTGCGCACGAGGAGATCCACAGCAGCACGGCATGCGAGGCGATCAACATAGGGCAACGAGCGAAATGAAAGAGAAGGTACTAGGGTTTTTCAATTTTTTACCTTCATTAGTTTAACCTTTTGCATTTCGTTAAAAAACAAATTTAACACGTTTAATATATCCTACCTATGCACTTTTTTTTAATGTAACCTATTAAAATCACTGTCATTAAACTAGGATCTAAGAATCCTCCCTACACCCTTCTCAAGGGATATTAAAATTGGCTTATGATCATAAAACAAGAAGGACATTAAAGTAGTGGTGTCAGCCAAAATCCTTCTAGAGAAATAAGCAAGGACGGCGAGATATACGAAGTTAGAGATGTGTCATTGAGCTTCAAGTATACACTTGGGCTCCATAAACCACACAAGGCTCTAGAAGCCTCTTGTAATAGGCCTTGACAAGAACTACAGTCTTTTCAAGAGCATAAGAATGTACTTCAATAACTACTTAGCTTTTAATAAGTTCTCATTGGAGTTTAGAATGCAAGCTTCAAGAGCAACACATAAAAATATAGTCAATGTTGTCTAGACATACTCATAGTGATGTAGTAGTCATCTTTGTGCAAATTCACAAACCTCTGCCTCTCTCTCTCTCTCATAGAAGGGAATTCCACACACAAATCCTATCAAACATAAATTTCAAACAACAAGAAAATGAGTTCCTAGGGGGCTCCTACAATCAAGCTCTAGAGCTCTCAAATATAAATGGGAACTATACTACTCAAAGAAATGGTGAAGATGGGCAATGTTGTAGAGGGAGGGCTTTGGAGCATAACAAAACCAAGGGCTTACAAGAGAGAGACACTATAGGGGGGTGAAGAACACCATGGGTTGATATAAAGATAGGGGTGAGAGAGAGGGGACAAGATGACTAATTGTACACTACATTAGAAAATGAAGATGAGGGTAAATATACATCTTAGTGGATAATGACTATTCCTTATAATCCACATGTTGAGGATAATAGTGCAATTTAACACTTTTTAAACAATTTATGGCTAGGTTGCAATGAAAGGTTAGCTGTGTCAAGAGGGCAAATCTATTTGAAGGGCACTTATCGAGATTGTCAATGGCTTGACCATAAAATTTAAGCCGCTGCATTAGGACAATCTAGTTGGTTGTGCACAAAGCCTTTCTATAAGCCTTGCGATGTTATGACTCATGTGCTACTATATTTCCAAATTCTTATTGAGGTGAACTTCCTCCTTTGACAAGACTAATATACACAACCTAACTAGTTTATCGCTTGATACAACTCCCATAAAGATACATGTTATGAAAACTTTATAATTATTTCTACTAAATGAAATGCAAGCATGACCACTTGTGAAGTTCATTAGTTACTTTGGCATAGTAGAGAGAGAATGAGAAGTGCTTGAGAAGGTGAACATAGAAGTTGTCCACGGAAGACAACAATGGCTTGAGGATGATTTCCTTAAAGAGTGCTTCTTAAGAAATTGATGGGCTAGGGGTTTAAGGATGATAATTCTAAAACATTAAGCATCTAGATCAAGTAGATTAAGGACATAATTCAAGTGCACCTTTATTCAAAAGGAGTTACTCTCACAGGCGCACCATGGGCACCACCCACGCATCATGGATGGGCAAGATTGCCCGCCCCATCCAACCCATGGCACAGATGCATTCAATGCACCATAGAGGGACTTAGGCAACTCTAGTGTGAAAACAACATAAGCATTCAAGCTGCCAAGTTAAGGGCACTTCAGCCTACAGAGGGGCACGTCTGAGCTGAGGTCAAAGCCACAAAGAGAGAGAGAGAGAGAGAGAGAGAGAGAGAGAGAGAGAGAGAGAGAGAGAGAGAGAGACAGAGTGCAACGAAATGTACAGGAGAATATTGTATTGGGCGGTAAGTTTACCTCTTGAGTCAAGGCAGCAAGGACGGCGAGATATACGAAAAGCAAAATTTTACATTACTTGGACCTTGATCAAGAAAAACATACTCTAACATAACAATTTGTAACTTAACCAACCTAGCATAACCAAACTAACGAGAATAAACTCACATAACGAGCTATTGATCTCTACTAGATCACACACACACACACACACACACACACACACACATTTTTCCCAAAAAAAAAAATCACACGCACATGCACACATCTCCCTAACTCTAGCCCCATTACCTCTACAATGTTACCAACATCTTACACCCATTTTCTATTTGGCCTTGTTACCCTACAAACACACACACACACACACACACATACACACACACACACACACACACACACACACACACATCAGAGTCATCACCTCCTATGTCAAATGAGAGTCAAAATATGCACTCGATGTCACCCAAGGCACATGTTTGGTGACCTCTCTCTTATTAACCCCCTTTTTTTATTTTATTGTTTTACTTTTATATTAACCCCCCCCGCCCCCCCCCCCCCCCCACACAGTTCCATTCTTCACACTTTCAATATTATGTTACCTAACCTACCCCTACCCCCCAACCCCACATGTAAAATTTCCTAATTCCCCTACTCCGTGTTTCTCATCTTTTGGTTTTCTTCCCCCTCTTATTTGTTAATCACCTATTTATGTATTTATTTATTTATTTATTTTATACTATAGGCCGAATCCCTAATTTTTTCTTAATATTCGAACCCTAATTCTTTCTTACAACTTCATATAGGGGTTTTACCCTCCCTTTTCTCTTATTTTAAGTACACTCTCACACAAATTTTCGTGTCCCCCCTTCCTCCCTTCTTTTTTCGATTGGAAAGTATTGACTTCATTATGTCTAAAAGCATTATTGGCATTATTTTCATGTATTTTCTATGGTTTTGGGCAAATAATTATGCTCTTAGGATTATGGTCTTTCTTATATTTATGGACTTTTCAATATCACTCTTGGTAATCAAACTTAATTTTTTTCTTTTACTATGTTTCCTTTTTTGTGTGGCATTTAAGGCTAATTAATTACAATTGTCTTAGATCCCATTATTTTCTTTCTAATGTATTTTTATTTCCCAAGCACTAACCTTTTTTTCAGCCATTCATTTAGATTGTTTACTTTAGTTTTCCTTTTACCTTTGTGCTTGTTAATTCTTTTTACCACCAAATGGCTTTGTTACCCCCTTAAACCCAACCCTACCACTAACCTACAACTCTACCCCTTTATCCTTTCCCACTATCCCTTACCCTTCGACACATGGTGTGGCGTTGTGCGCCACCTATCGTGGTTCCTTTTTTTAATCCTGGCATGTGCATTGTTCGTAACGGTGTTCAGAGCCTTTGCCACCTTTCTCTCCTGCTCTTCATTCAGCTACCTCTCCTTTAGGAAGTCCTGGTACTTACTTTGTTGTCTCGTCCACGGGTCACTAGCTCTTCCTTTCTCTACGCCTCACCTTTGTAAGCTTCCTCATCATGTATTATATATTCCGCCATTGCGACGTCTAGTCACAAAGACTGTGTGTTCCATACTCCTTGAGTTCGATCGACACAACCCGGATGAGTTCTTTTGCTTCCTTGGCTTCATTCGTTCAGGTTGTTAACCTCCCTTTGTAGCGTTTTCGCTTCTCCTTCGACCAGGCTGCCGCACGTCGACCAGGCTCCCTCACAGCTTGTTGGTTTCCATTTACAAAGAGTTACACAGCTCCCTTGTCTCTCTTTAACACCTTCAAAGTCCTTTATCTTCTCTCGTGATAGCCACCCTTTATTCCGTTGGCTTCTCACGCAGCTTTGCCAATTGCCTCCCTCTCTTGAAGTTCGTGACCTTGGTGTCCTCCTCGTAGCTCTTAGACAACTTGTTGGTGACTTTATTGGTTCTTGCTTTTACCTGTGTAGAAGCTAGCTTGCTCTTGCTCTTTGGTTCTGCTTCTCTTGCTCATGACCTCCCGTTTGCCCTCACAAAGTCGCTCTCTTCTCTAATCGTCGCTCGGCGACAGGTTCAAGGTTGCCACACATTTTGCTTCGCAACAACTACCAGCACTTTGGTGGTTCTCACTGTAGGCAGCTTGGGTATCCATTAGCAGCTTGCATGGCCTCTTTGCTAGAGTCATCCCTTTATGTAACTATGATGTTCTTAGACCTAGTTTGTTTGGATGGTGGCAGGTAAGTGGGCCCTGACCTCGAAACCTGGACTACCTGAGGATTCAACATCTTTTTTCAATATTGTGTTTTTCAAACTCAATATTGTTACAAATTCTTAATTTTGGTGGAAATTTTTGCAAACCAGTTGTTGCATTTTTCAACTTCGATATCCAAACATTTTTTCCTTATATGTTCCCCTTTTCATACTTTTTATACAATTGATGGAATTAATTATAGGGCTCAATTATTGATGGAAATTTTTAATCTAAACACACACTTTGATTTCTCAACTAGCCTTTGGTCGAGGGCTAGTTCCATACAGTTAATTTACATCCATTGGATAATTCTTTAAATAGCATGGATAATCCCTAGTCTTTTTGTGATCCACCTTATTTGTTACTAACTTTTATATCTATTTTGTAGAAGTGGTTTACGCATTTACTACTGGCATCATTTTTCCATTTTGACACTTATCATATAGATCAACTTTTATTCACTTATTATCAGTAGGTGGGGAGTAAGTTCCACATGGCGGGCTTACTCCCCACCATGTGATCTCAACACACACACACACACACACACACACACACACACACACACACACACACACACACACACACACACACAACACACACACACACACACACACACACAATAATTTTGATTAGTAAATGTATCTCACACATACAGACACTTATTCCTTCTCACACACAATAATTTTAATTAGTAAATGTATCCCCGTGAAATCTCCCCTTTACACTATCTTTTTAACCATGTAAGTCGACCTTGACCATGGAGCTTGGATTACTGGATGGATTCAACACTTATTTAATAACGATTTGGCTGTAATAATACATTTGAAATTAATCCATATTGGAAATTTTCATGTATTTATTCTCTATATCTGAACAATTTCTAATTAGTGTTTTTAAACTTTTCTATTACTGAATCAATTGTATGGTTCATTTATTGATGGGATTATTAAGTCCACACACACACACACACACACACACAAGGGGGAGTGTTTATGACACCTATCTTCCCAACCAAAGTTAAGCAAGTTCTTATGTTGGATGGTGGCATCGATGTAAACTCTCCTCTTCAATATAAGTGACGCTTGCTAGGACTTACCCAAGCTCAACTTTTTGCAATTTTTGAAAAATCATTTTGACAAAATTACCTACCTGTTGTTAACTCTTTATAGTTATTAATTGGGGTTCACCTACTTGTCCAAACTATTCCTTTAATTCAATAAGTTTCTCTTTCTATTCCATCGTCTTCACTCTTTTGTCATTTCACTATGTCAAGGGGTCTTGTCTTGTCTTCCATACACATAAGCTTTTTCCCACATTTCTTCTAGACAGTTGCACATAGTGCACTTAAGTCATTAAGTCCTCTCTTGGCTTCTTAACTCCTTTTATTAAACTTTTTCTTTACTTATTTTTTCCCATCAAATGTTTCACTCACGACTCCCTCTCCTGCTCCCTCCCAAGTGGTACTTTCTTGTTTTCAACAACCTAAGTCCTTTGCCTTTATTAGAACTCATGACCTCGAATCTCTTGCTAAAAATTCTCTATTACTCATCAAAACTCTCTCTCTCAATGATTGGATTAAACTCCTAAAGCTCTATTGTAGTGAAAGTGAAAGTGACAGTGCCCTTGCCAGACTTCAAAGAGTTACCTCAAACCTTGCTGCCATAGATCTCAATGATACCAATTCCTTAAATGACTATCATTCTATCATCCATGGTCTTGCAAACGACATCCTTGTTCTCAATTATGCATTTTCCCTCCCTATCCCCACTGGTCTAGCCCTTCTAATAGCAATTTTCATAGCTTCATCAACCTTGATCTCTTATCCCCTGAAGATTAATCCTCCTTTCAAACCCTCTCCCAATCTCCCTTGTTTCCTCTCAAACCTCTTGATAGTAGGGAGCTCAAAATTTTTGCTTCTTATGTGCCCCTTATTCCTCCCAGACACATCGAAATGAAAGTTCCTTCTATCGACAATCATAAGATTTGGTGCCCAGACAACCTCAGCTTTCTAGCACCATTTTCCATCAAGTCCCTTACTTTCCTTTGCAGCCTCTTATCTAAAGAGGTTGCAAGGAAGATGCCTATCAAGGCCGTCAACATCTTAACTCAAACATTAGGGGATAATTGGGGTCTCAAAAGGGCCTCATAAGGAACAGATTAGTGAAAGATTAGTTCTCATAATCCAATCCTATGTGAAGGGGGCCATAATGGAGGCTAAGGTGGTTTTGGTAGCCTATACATGGTTTTGAAAAAAATTATGATGGAATGGCAAAGAGTCGCATTAGATTAAATAAAAATGTGCTGTGAAACTAGTGAAATTGGCCTACACTTTGATTTATAAGAAGCTATGCATAGAACTTGAACACAAAAGCAATGGCCATCCATCACTAACAAGACACTCTTAGGTCTCCATCCTCATTGTGGATACCATCTATAACCTCTACTCACCAATTTGAGATTCACCTCAGTCTAACATCCACTATGCCATTTGTTATGTTGAGCTTCATTAATGGACTTCCTCCATTATCACCACCAAAAGGTGGTGGAAACATAGCATGGCATGTGCTAGCCTCCTCCTCATCTTATCACCACACATGATCTTGTCAACATCCTTACATTATCTCCTTAGATTTGTGATACACTGTGGATTAGCCACCTACCACATGATAAATAAAGTCAGTCTCTCCAATAAAAATAGCTACCACATCATCACTATCCAAAAAACTACCATGTCATCTTATCGCCATGTAAGCAAGGTGGCATCATCACTACCACATGTGCATTCTAGCTCAATAATGCCACCTTAACATGTCATGTGGTACATATACCACATTGTTACTAACGCCTCAACACGCCACATCATCATCATTTTCATATCTTCAATGTGACACTTAAGGACATATTCTCCTTTCTAAGCATACTTTGCCTACTTGAACATGAAGTACATTTCCATGTCTTATGTGCTTGCTAGGAACAGTGCTCCACAAGCACACATTTGCATGTGCACATAATTTCCATGTCATTATTTCCATCGCATATTACAATGCAACGTGCAATTCAAAAAAAATGATTTTGCTTAAGCATAGTGCTCCACGCGCATACAATTCAATGTCATGATTGTGCCTAGCAAACCAAATTTTTTGAATTGCACCATGTCATTATTTGCAGTGCATATTGCTCTATCCATTGGAATTCGAAATTTTCAATTTGATTTGATAATAGCCTTAGTGGATGGTTAGACTAGCTTAAGCCTCAGGTCACCTTAGAGAACACAACTCTAAAAAATCCAAACAATATAGACTAATTGGGGCATCTATTCTCTGTGACATCTATTAGATAGATAGATAGACAGGTAGATGCCCATTCCAAGAGCTTGAAATCACCATGCATTGTAATATGAAATTTTAAATTAGATTTGATAGTAGCCTTAGCATATGGTTAGGATTGCTTAAGCCTCTAGGTTTGCCTAGAGAACCAATTCCACAAAAAATAATATAACTAATTGGGGCATATAGTCTCCATGAATTTTGTTATGTGGATAAAAAGATGCATGTTTTGAGAGCTTGCAATCAACTAATGTAGATGCCCATATCTTGGTCAATTTGCATCCATCTTGAATCCAATTTGATCCATAGTTTCAAACACTAAAAGAAAATCATATTAAAAAATAAATCGATGCCAAAAAGCATATTTTGGGCATCATTATTCATGAAAGTTGTTGCACTAGTCGAGAGCCAATGTTTAGTTATTTTGGCCATACCTTGGTCAAGTTGTTTAGAATTTAGTGCCATCTTCACCAACATATCCAACATAACAAATACCATTCTTGTAAATCCATTTAAACAAAGTTTGGCATAATTTAAGTATAACTCATGCACTGATTTTGGATACTATTTTTTCCTCTTGCAGAGAGAAATATAGTTACCAAATGGGAATGATGGATAGCAAATATCTTAATTCAAAAGAAACTCTCTTTGATATGCTGTTACGATCAACATCAATAATAATAGACATGGAACAACTAGAGTTTCTATGTTTTCATCAAGTTTCCAAGTTCAACTAGATATTGGAATATTTTTTTCTTTTCTTCCAAGGAAAGGCTTCTATTAAATATGAATAATTCTCCTAGAGTAAAGCTAAAGAGAGAAGTACAAAATGTTGGACATGAGAGAACAATACCCTAATAGTGCAACGTCAAGCTCCTATAAAATAGATAAATAATATCCAAGGTTGAGGCTGATAGTGCCACCCCAACCCTATAGGAGACTCCAACAAGAACATGGAGTCACTCCAATTCCTCAAGAAAACATTTATCTTGAGGATACCCATGAACACCCCTACATATTCCCCCACACAATGATTGATGTCCCTCTATATTGCAAAGATTTGATTTTGACACTTTGTGAAAGGACTTCCATAGATGTCTCCTCACATAAGGACAAACATGGAAGGCCTTGCATGGACATTATAATAACACAATAGATGTCTTAGATGTTTTGATTATAGCATGAGTGTTGATGCTTCTCAAACCTCACCTGGCTAACTAAAAAATGCTCGGTTTGCTTCCCAACCTGATGCTTTGCCCGACGAAGATGCTCGCTCGTGCAATCCTAAGGAGAGTGTGCTCAGGTGCAGAACAGGTGCCTGTTGAGAGTTGTGGTACCATGAGCACATGTAGAGCAAAGGTATGGGTAAAGGGCAAGCTGCCACATGGCATGGAGGAAATATCCCACATGTGAGCAAGCATATGGATGTAAGTACCCTCACCTATAAAAGGGAGGTTCATTTGAAGTAATATCAATAAAGCACTTTGCACTATCTCAATATTCTCTTTATGAGTCCAAGCTAATCTATCTTGGAACCTAATTGACTTGAGGTACATGTCATGAGCACTCTCTTTATCATGTTTCCACATAGGTTCCATCCACCTTAGAGCGCTCCATAGATCCTGAGGCACGCATGTTTTCTTAGTGCCAATATATAAAACACTTGGAGGTTGGGGTTAGCTATCGGGGAAGAACCATATGATGATGGGAGAACACCGAGTTATAAACACACAAACACTTAAACAATGGAGGCAATACAATAGAATTGCAAAAAATTGACAATCAATTGCTCGCTCATTTTCATTGAATCAAACTAACTTGATACTACCTCGGCTTGCAATGAACACTCCCTAACCTATAGCAGCTTAGGTCAGAGGAAGAGAACTTGGCACAGTGCTCTCTTATTCTATTTCTTGCCTGCTACAACCAAATAACTACCTAAAGAACTGACTTCTAAAAGAGTGTGAGCTTGGTGTGCCAACCTCCAATCTTTGATTGGTTTTATTGCCACAATTAACTGCACCTCCACTACAAATGAGTGCTCAACCAAATTCAACATTTCCAACCAAGGCGAACACTCGATGACCATGCACCTATTAGCTTAACATCTCACCTCGACTACCCTTGCCTATGTCCTCATGGGCTAGCAAGGACTAGTCGTTGCTGAAACATAGGGGCTCTAGGGTTGAAGCCTCATGGTCGTCGACACGTTCGATGGATGGGAGGTCATGGATGAATTGGCTGTCGGGATGGACCGGTCTCATTTGTAGTTGAAGTGTGAGGAGGGGACCATGGTGACTCTGCATCAAAATGTCGCCCCCTTGGTGGCCAAGGATATATATCATTGATATCAATAGGGGATCTCTTGGGGTTGGTGAGAAATCCAGTGTCTAGGTGGCAGCGATCGGACCTTCGGATGAAACATCAATATCTAGTGTCATCGCAAAATTGGTGTGGTACCGCTTGACCTAGCTAACCCACTCCTGCCAGTTGATGCCTGGATCCTTGCGTAAGTCGTCGATATTATTGCACATCGATTTAGCTTCCATTACATGGCTATTGATTAAATGTTCAAGTTCCTACAAAAGTTTGCCATAGTAGGTGGGAAGATCGGCCTTAGTAGGTTTTGGTAGTTGACGTATTCAAGCGAGAATCAACTTGCGCTCGCGGTCGTTAAAATGTTGTGTTACCTCTGAGCATGCTCCTTGACAAAACGGATGAATTCTCTGATTTCCTTGTCATACGCTAAGATAATGGGATGTACAAGTTCCAAAACATCCTGATGCATGGAGTGTAAAGGAGCAAACATTTTGACCGTCTTGGTCTACCGATAGACCCGATAATGGATGTGCATCTCCTCCCTACCTGAAATATGACACAAAACTTCTCGGGTATGCACTACAATTGGGAGATCCTCAACAAGCAAGATTAGCTCGAGTTCCGCCATTTGCTCTGTCTGCACCTCTGTCTTCCATCTCTATCAAAATTTGGACCTGCACTTTGGACCTGCACTACTGCGTCCTCAAAATTGCAATCCATCTGGGTTGCTTGCTCGGTGCTTACTTCTCGACCTCTTGAGTACAGCATGAGAAGGCGGCTTGAGCTGTGACCTCTTCTGGCCCCTTGATTTGTGAGGTACATCCTCAGGCTGAGGAGTGATGGAATGAGATACCCACCTGCTTGCTCTGAATTGAGGGACGAAACCCACCACTTTGGCCATTAGTGTCGTCATTGTCTGGTAGCTGTTGGTGAGGTAGATTGTCAAGGTGCTTGTTAGGTACTTGGAGGGGCTGGATTAAGTGTTGGAGCTGTTGGTATCTATCCATCTTACCATGTAATCTTGTGTTCTCCTCCCTTTAAAATGCTTGCCCTAATGTGGCCACCTCTCTTAGGCATGCGTTTTCTTGCTCTAATCACGTGAAAGCAATGGATTAGATAGGTGAGAGGTGCTGTTGAGCTCTTGCTGCTTCTCCAATGCGCACATGAGCTCAAGCTCTAAATCCTAGCTTCCTCAAGGTCTAGCTTCCTCTTGAGCCATAGAAAGTGGTTAATCCGACCCTAATAATAAATTGTTCAAATCAACAAGATGCGAGTGCTAAGGTTGATGAGATGGTTGAGGGAGAAGCACCAATAAATATGAGGAGTGTATCCATACATGAAGGTGATGTAGATATGCTAGCAAGCGGGTCATAGGTGAGTTTTGATGCGACTAATGCCTGTCAGGTAAAGAAGAGAAAAAAGGGAGAACAATCTTCTATGAAGGATGGATTTCTTCGACAACAAGGGCATGAAGAGCACTTAAGATGGACGGAAGCATTTGTTAAAAATGGTATACCATTCAATGTCATGAGAGATGACACGTTTTGTAATGCCTTGAAATCATGTGCTAGACCAGGATTTATATCGCCAGATTATAATAAAATACATACGGATCATCTTGATAGAGTCAAGCAAATTGTGGTGGATTGCTTGAAAAAAATGATATTGGTCTTTATTCCTACATATGGGTGCACTCTTGCTTTTGATGGGCGGACTAGCAAGCAAGCCAGACCCTTGATAAATGTAATGTGCATTACTCCCAAGGGAACTATGTTTTTGGAGAGTATTGATACGTCTCTAAAAGAAAAAACTTCAACATATATTGTAAAAATATATGAAAGAGCAATTTGTAAAGTTGGTGGCAGTGAGAATGTTACTGCATTAGTATCAGATAATGCATCGAATTACAAGACCGCAGGTGAGATGGTCATGGCAAAGTATCCCATTCTGACATGGGTGCCATGTGGTGTACCTTGTCACTAGTGTTTCTGTGGAAACTATACATCTAATGTGATCCCCCTTTTGAGTACCTTCCTTAATATCCCAACTAGGATAGAGGCAATTATCCAAGAACTATAAACCCACATCATCTTTTCTCTATGAATGGAGACCGATTTGAAGCAATCGACAAAGACCAAAGAGGGAATGAACCAACTCACACCAACTGACTTAGAACCAAAAAAGAATTTCATGGATGCTTGAATATCTTTTTGCATCTTCATCCTAAATTCCTCTATGGTGAATAGGTCCAAAATGGGCCATTCTATACTATCAAAAGTGGGGAAGAGGTAGCAATGAAGGAATGATTCCAAATGCTTGATCTCTTTGAGGCACTTGATTACATACATTACAAAAAAGACCCCTAAACTGACTAAGGGGACCGAACTATGCCCTGGGAACATCAACTCCCGAATCGATGGGTGCAAATCTTGAAATGTTTATGTCTTTAACCTTTGCCGAAATGTCTATATAGATAGCAAATAAATAGAGTTAAATGTTTATGCTCTCTCTCTCTCTCTCTCTCTCTCTCTCTCTCACACACACACACACACACACACACACACACACACACACACACACACATACAAGTTTCAAACAAGCAAACCACACACTTGTTTTGTGAAATCATCAAACACTCATTCATACACACACACACAAACACACACACACACACACTTTTGCTCTCTCTCTCTCTCTCTCTCTCTCTCTCTCACACACACACACACACACACACACATTTTATTTTTTGAACTTTTTGTGAAAACTCTAAATGCTTTATATTACAAGATAGCTATCCAGAAAAATTGGCAAGCTGAAATAATGCATCAAGCAAAATTGTCCAAATAGGACAAATATTCATCAAGATCTATGCAGTGCGTTTGGAAATAGTCGAAGAACAATTGTTGCAAGGAATGACAGAAAAAAACCAAAGGAGAAAAGACTTTCATCATACTCCTGCCCATTTCGCAGATGATGCGCATCTTGCGCTCTGCTACTCCATTTTGCTAAGATGTATGTCGTGGTTTTTGCCTCTTGATCCCGTGACTTTTGCAGTAACTTTCGAATTCACTTGATGTGAACTCTCCACCTCTGTCTGATCTCAACTTCTTCACCTTCCTCCCCGTTTCTTTCTCGACCATTACATGTCATTCTTTGAACTTGCTAAAAGCCTCATCTTTAGTCTTCAGGAAGTATATCCATATCCTTCTATTGTAGTCGTCGACTAGCGTCATGAAGTAGTAGGAACCACCCAAAGCTTCAGTCTCCATCTTTCCACAGAGGTCCGTGTGAACGAGCTCTAGAGGAGCCTTTGCCCTACTGGCCTCTTTAGGAAAGTGCTACCGATGCTGCTTGCCCATCATGCAAGCTTCACATACATCGGGCAGAAAAGACTCTGTGATTTCTAGCTTTCCAGAGAGTCCAGAGTGCCCAGTAGCAAACCCAGGTAAAAAACAAATCAAAATCTGGCCATTTAGGATAAATCCCAAACAACCAGAAAATCTTGCCAAAAGCAGCCTGAGAAAATATTAATCTCAATCTACACCGAAGGATGCCCAAATAAATATTGAGTCTCAGGGCAATGCCAAAAGATATGAGACACAGATTCCCTGGGAGCTAAATACTGATGTGACAGATGGCTAGAGGAATACATCTGCATGATAAAAGCTTTCTAGATGGAACAACCCCCAACAAGGCATGCCATAAAAAGACTTGTTAGTGTAATGGGATCTTAGAGTGCCAAATCTGTTTCAATCTCTTTCTCCACCATTTGAGTGGACGGTGCAATGCCCGAATCTAATTGGCTTTGTCTGACACCCAAGGTGGTGATGATAGAACTTTATATAAAGAAGAGATTTTTATATGAGACAGCTTCAGAGGACGAATGGATGAATACAAAGAAAGAAGAATCCAATCTTGAAGCCTATCTTGAATTTCTAAAGGCAGTACTGGTTGAAATTGCTGAACCATTCGAGTAATAACTTGCCATACCAGATGATAGTGCATGCCCAAACCATATTTTGTAGTAGCCAAAGGGAAGGATAGAAGAGTGCCATCATCTTTAATAACATCTGCGACATTGGAAATCCCTTTTATATTAAGAAAATTATGGCAACAGGGCTCCTGCAAAGCCAAGGGAGATGAAAAGACTCGTGACCAATGAATACTCTATGCTTGCAAAGAGTTACTATGTATATAGAACTCGAGATACGTCAAAAAAGGATAAAACGTGGGACAGGAGTATGCTAGAAATAGCATACAAGCTACCTTTGGTGTTGTATTCATATTCTTAATTACCAAAATCTTAAAATTCCAAGATGACATTATTTGTAATATATTTATATCGTTATAAAAATGGTTATGCCCAAATGTGAAAGAATATGCTTCCAATCTAAAAACATCAGAGAGAGCATAGGAGAACGTGTGATTTTTCCTTCAATGTAGCCCATAAGAAAATCCCACTGCATAGGTTGCCAACAACCAAATGCAGGAGTGGTGATGTGAACAAGTAAGGAGCACGTCATAACAACCCAAAGGCTGGTCATCTTGAAGAAACTGAAGCATCCTTTTTTCCTTATATGGAGATGATATATTGTTATGTATGTAAGAAGGTCGTATAGAAATTCATAAATTTCTAATCTCAATCATTGTTCAATATATCCATGTACCATCTCTTAACTTCTAAAATAGGCAACCCATATATTATATTTCTAGTGGAGAAGAAAGAACATATCAACACACATTTTTAGTATGCCTTATTAAGACAAAATCAAGAGTAAAGAGAACATTATTTCTCTCAAATTTTAAAAAGAAGCGTTCTCCCTAAAAATGACAACTTTAAAAGAAAAAACAAGGCTTAGGAGGAAAATGCATTAAAAGTGAAAATCCTTCTAGATTCCATAGTCCTTGTTCAAAATTATATGTATTCACTCAATAGTATTACACATAACAAATGACCTATCACAATGAATCCACTTGCGGTTCCTATGAGCTCTAAATGTTTAATGTTCATGCAAGTATTTTATGATTATTTTAACTAGCATATTGTTGCATTGGTGTCATAAAGATAGAGACAACAATGAGCATTCTTCTCCATTCACCAAATCATTAAGATTAATAAGTGACATTATTACAAAGTACTTAAAAAGAAAAGACACCATGAAGAACTTATGTCTCACAACATTTGCAAGTAAAATCATGACATCATGAGGCCATCATAATGAAAGAAAAACAGACAAAATAATAAGATTCAACAACTACAGTAAGATGAAAGACCCTAGAGAATTACTACAGGGAGTTGTGCTTATTGCTATACCTTCCATTCAAATTAGGTAAAGAACCTGTCCTAAATGATGAACAAGAGGCATGGCACCACATATACAACTACAATAAGGACATAATCGAAGACAACCAGAAATGTTACAACATGTGCAATTACCCAATGCTGTCAAACGGCACTAGAGTGCGAGCTCAACATCCACACACCAACAAAGCATTCACATAGCAAAGAAATTTGACGTGGCAATATGAATGATGTACGGCATCAGGTGTACCATTACATCAACAACCACAACATATAGACAACCTCATTCCCAATCAATTGTACTACACGAAACTAAGAAGCATGAACCATGAGCAACGCATTATTTTAAAAGACATGCTGCTGAAGAAGAGAATGTCCCTAGACAAGATAACGTCCTCTTGTTCTTTATACGAAATGCAGGCAGAGACCACATCTGGACAAACACCGAACAATGTTACGTGCTCAATGGAACAAACTTCATTTATTGGTGGGACCACTCCCTCGTCTACACCACCTTAGAACCAACAACATGAGGACAAGTACATGTCCACACCATAATAATCATTCATGAAAGGCCCCCTCAATGAAATTCTCTTAGGGAAATTCTCTTAGGTAGTTATTCATGAAAGTTGAAAGGATAAGCTTAAAGAAAAATTGAAGTGTGTACGAGAGATGAGCTAGCAAGAGTTTTGTGACGGTTAGAGATGATTCACTTAACCGCTTGTGTAGTATTGAGGTTGGTCCAACGTAATCGTCGAACTTTGCCAGTCTATCAGAATATCATCCGATACGTCGGGAGCTCCTTTGAATGCGGACTGCAAGAACGCCAAGATCAAATCGCTTGTGAATTTGCGCAAAGCTACCCTTGACCCTCCGCTCCTGCACACCAACTTCGTCAGATCGAACATCAAATCGCCCAGTAGAATGCGATCGTTTAAGAAATCCAGGTGGCCAAAGTCAGACGCAACAACATGGTAGATTATGGGAGCCGAGGAAACGTTGAAGAAAGCCTCGTAGCTGCAACACGGGGGCGCACAAGCTGGACGCAGACATGCACTGTTGTTTCCGTATCCAGTCCCTAGGATCAGAGTGGGAAACTGAAGCTGTCGACAGTGATCACAGAATGGCTCCACAATCGATGGCTTTGTTGTTGGTATCGCGCTGCCATCGACCGGATCCAGCGCCACCAGGCCAGAAAATTTCAAATTTGAGTTTGTTATCAGCCCCAATGCCAAGGCGAATGCCACTTTCCCTCCTCGGCTGTGTCCTGCCACCACGAGCTTGTCGAGATTAGGAATGACGCCTGTAGGCGTGACAGCTGAGAGGTTTCCCGGAAGCCAATCAATAATTTTAGCCGCGTCCTGAATCTCCCGAGTAGCATCCCCGTCCAGATAGACATAGTGTTCAAGAAGCATCTACGGCAGATGCGGCTGATTAGTATCGTACTCTCTAGGACACATTTAAGTGATCATGAGCAGAGCTTTACCTGCGGTGCGACCAAAATGTTACCAGACGAGGCTAGTCCCTCCAGCAGTTGCGTGTAGAAGCAATTCGCCAAAAGAAATCCATGTTGAAAAAGAATAACGGGGTACTCCCCAGCTTCTGTTGGAGCTGCAATAAGGACAGGCTTCGGCGGCTTGTGCTTTTCCTGCGTAGAGACAATCTCAACAGAAGGGCAGGGCACAAAGAGAGAACGTGTGACTTGATAAACTGTAACCGACGATGAATGTTCCTCATACAATCCACAAACCAAGATGGGGAGTAGCTGAAGGATATGAACAAAGAAGAGTAGGCTGGAATTACGCGTCTGATCAGCATAGTTTCCAGAAGACATGTTTCTGGTTTAGAAGGGAGACAACAGAGGAAACCGCTCTGAGACTAGAAGAGCCGTGTATGCAAACTTGAATATGGTGCTCCACGGCACCAAAAACCTTAAGCTCCAAACCCATTGTTTCAATGGAAAGTTCACAAATGATGCTTTCTTATTTATTTAAAGGTATTCGTGCAGTTGCTGCACGAATAGCAAGTTGAACGACCCGTTTAAAGATATTGCTGCACGAATATCAAATAAGGTGGCTCGCCCTTATAAGCCTTGCTGGGATGAAATCATCCACATACACATTAATATAGGTATATATGATGGACTTTGAGACTCCATAGGATGAAGCGCCACCTACCCTTTAGAAAGTTCAATAGGAATAACCCAATCAACTCATTAAAATACTACAATGAGAGAATAGACATCTTTGACTTGAATTTAGAGTACCCCACAAACCCTTGCACGACTCAATGATGTCATAGCTTTTTCATTTAAAAAAAAGTAGAATGAAACATTTCTGAATGTGAAGCTATGCCTATCCTTTTATGAAAATATCTCCCTTCCCCCAACAACAAAAGTAGGTTGCGGTAGGCAGCCTTTCCATTGCGGAGAATGTAATTACTAACTCGAAAATTTTTAAAGAAGAAAAGTGAACGAGTAAAAATGTGGACATGAGACATGACACAAAGTCCATTAGGACCTGATCCTCCTTGCAAATATCAGGGGTGGTGATTTATTATTGACTTAACCGTATTGTTTGTGCATTTTGGGAGTTGAAACCCAACAAATCCATGAATAAGGCGATGCTCACAAGAGCTCATAACTGATCCTTCTTTTGCAATCTATACAATATTATCAATCATATGAATAAAGGTGTCGATATCTTTCCACTTTGCATCCAACTTGGAATTCCTTGTTCTTTTGCATCGATAACATCCATCAAAAGAGTGGAATGTTATAAGAATTCTGATTGAAAACAAAAAATTTTGAATAGACGAGCAATTGAAAATATTTGTATGATAATATATAATATATAATTATTATAACCACACATAGTGTGGGTGGAGAGGCAGAACGCTTCCTTCACCAAAGAATTATAATATGAGGGTACGGGCCCTTCCTCGGGTGCCGAGATAACGTCGAGAATATAAACGCTAAGAATATTAGCACCGAGATAAGTCTCGCACAAATGGATAAGATATTGGCATACTACCTCAATGTCAATAGTCGTAATCGTAGTCGAACATCGGTAAAATCACCACAAGCGATGCAGCAGGCGAAATTCAAAAAGGCCAAGAGAAGTGGTAAATGCCAACCTCTGCAAGATAGAGTTTGAAGCAAGTAATAAAGATTCGAAGGTTGTTGAACCTCTCTGGCTCACAAGGAAAGTTGGGGACATGTTGACACTAGGGCAGACATGGATGTATCTGTGCGAAGCGAGTTCAAGCCGTCGTTACCATCGAGTGGAAGTATCTGTGGGAAGCAATTCAAGCCGTCGTTACCATCGCGTGGCTCAATCGAAGAAATGTATGTAGCATTTGCAGCTTCCTTGAAAGAGGAGAGATGAGTGTTGATCGCGGAGGGGGAGTGGTCGCAGAATCATCATGCCGTTCCCCCTTCTCCAACTCTTCCTGCGTGAAGCATTTGTGCCATATGGGAGACCCCATTCCAAAAGCATGAGTTGAGCTCCTTCACCCTGCTGAAAGATAGAGACTTTCTGTATGCTTACAAGGAGGATGGAGTCCTACCACCATCGTCCAAATTCTCCATGCACCCACATATTGATCGTCTCCAGATCAGTGTCTTCCTCTATAATTAAGTTGCTCCAGTGAATATAATTCTTGACGACAAAAACGTTCCAGTCCATTGTAGGCTGGCATTCGCATAGATCTTGGGAGCTATTCATCCAATTTCATATCTTGATACAGCCTGTCTGCTGAAAAACCAAAATCATTGTCATTTACCCATATCATCGTAATCCCCAAGCACGAGTGCAAACTGCGACTTGATGTTGTGATGGGATGAGCGTGGATGGGTTAAGGCTTCTATTGAAACGTGGGCAACACCTAGGAAGCATCACGATAGACATACCAAATTTTCTTGCAACAGAAAAGTATTTGGCAATTTGCGTAGGGGGTTCGCAATTTCAAAGTGCCAAGAGGATGATAGCTTGGAGTCTTTCAAAGAACAGCAACGGTCAAGGGCAGCAGTCATATAACTCAGCTCTACCAGTCACAGGAAGACTAGATGAATTCATATACTACTCTAGATATAAAAGCTCCATGTCCACCTCAAATTTTTCAATCCTTGGTGTGAGACTAACCAAAAAATGCACTTATGATATAAAAGCTCCTTGGTGTGAGAGACTAACCAACAAATACACTTATGACAAAGAGTAGGGGGCACATTAATAGTTTACAAATATTCATATGGGTATTGTTTCTTTAAAAATTCATAACTTTCGCAATGTAAATCATATGACAATATTTAGACACAAATATTGTTTATGCTTTATGTAGAAAATGTAGATTCCAAAAACCGAGTTCACATTTAATTTCATAAATTCATGCTGATTAGGTGGGCCTTTGTTAAGCTAATGGCAATTCTAATTGACACTAGCTATCTAATAAGACTGGATGTTGACTAACCATCTTACTTGATCTAACCTAATCTGTTAGCTTAATCTTATCTAACCTAATGTTAACTGATCTTGCAACTTAGCCTAATTTTAGCTAACAAAAACTAACATTGCGTTAACTGACCTAATCTAACATAATGTTATGTTACGCAACATAACCTTATGTGTGATTTCATTGTCTCCCAATCTTCCACCCGACAACCCTGCATCAGCAACAATCAATAATTTGATTTGCAATATACATCCAGCATGGTATCTCAGCTTGGGCACATGGTCTACTTTCAACCTGCATCTGGTAACTCCAAGCTGACGTGGCTACAAAAAGCCTATCGAACAACGGATTATTACAGCCAGCATGGTATCTCACCCTAGGCACATGGTCTACTTTCAACCTGTATCCGGCAACTCCAAGCTGATGCGACTACAAAAGGCCTATCGAAAAGCGGAGTATTGTAGCCAGAATGGGATCTCACTCTGGACACATGATCTACTTTCAACCTGCATCCGACAACCCCAAGCTGATGTGGCTACAAAAAGCCTATCAGAAAGTGGAGTATTGCAGCTCCTTGCTTGATTCAAAAAGTCAACTACTCTAGATATAAAAGCTCCTTGGTGTGATAACCACCAAATACACTCCTAAATAGCGGATCAACTAAATGCTTAGAAGGATCAACTACTCCAGATATAAAAGCTCCTTAGTGTGATAAACGTCCACACCACTAAATACACTTCTAAATAGCGGCATTTCTAAACCTTCCAGTTCTTGATGCGTCCTATCATAGCTCTATCATAGCTAGTTATTATTTGCAGATTCTTTAATAGTATTTTCCATTACTCTTCGTGTTGATCTCCTGTGTGTGAGCTTTGTGTGCTGCCCAATGTCTCTATCACTATTACATCTACTCCTTCAAATAAGACGAATTTCATTCATGTGGCCTGCCGAGAGAGAGAAAGAAGAAGAGAGAGAGAGAGAGAGAAGAAGGAGAAGAGAGAGAGAGAGAGAAAGGGGGAGAAAAAGGTGAATCTTGACAGAGGGAGAGAAATGGAAGAGGAGAGAGAGGGAATAAATGCACGTCCAAAAACATGAAAGAGGAGAGAGAGGGAATGAATGCAATTCAAAAAAAGCACCCAAATTTGAAAGAGATACTCTAAAGTCAACACACTAACCAATCAAAGAATTTGAAAAAAAAACACATCTAAAAAATGCTACAAATTATTTTTGACTTCTGAAAGTTAACCTTCACTAAGGCTTCCTAACGGCAGGGCAAATATTGTTGCTAGATCTATAATTTGGGAATTGCCACCTTGCAAGAGCTTCTTAGAGAATGAAAAGATTCGGAAGCATGCATGTAATGGGCCAATAGTGTACTTCTTATACAACGGAAGTCCTATTGGCTGCCAAAGAGAAAGCTGGATTGGCTAGAGAAGAACAGCTATTAGAGATATGGCCTCCTATAAGAAGATTACTGTTTGCAAAGGTATCAAAGGGAAGGCTAGTTGCTACCATTTGCAAGGTGATTAGCAGTAGAGCTTGGGCCACATGATTGCATCCAGTGTGGCGAAAATCGTAATGAAAGCCAAAGGCAGGCGAGGTAGAGCACATGACATGAGAGGGAGAATGTATGTTGCACGCGATGAGAGATCATATGGAAATGGAAGAGTTATGAAGCAGGGAAAGGGCAGATGCTGAAGGGATGACTTGAGGCCGCCGGTGGAGAAGAAGAAGAAGAAGATCGAACAGGTTGAGACACACCTTCATTAAATTATCATCTCTATCTACTCCTAATTCTCCTATCTGATCATCTGATGGATGCACGGATGATGATGAAAGATGTAATCTTTGAGGTGTAGAGGAATCAAAATTATCTGCATCGCCACTCGCCACAAGTTACAGGGCCGTGGTGCTTTGTCCTCGTTCTTGTTGCTCCAGCTCTAGGCTTCTACACCAACTCCTCCTCTGTTCAGAAGCATGTATGCATGAGTATGTCGGGGAGGAGTAGATCATTGTTGTAAATACGTTGGATTGACGAACGACAAGATTCTACAAGCTCAACCACACAACCAACACTGCTCCATCTCCTTCTTCTTTTTGTTTCATCCTTTGATGATGAATTTGGAGCTTTCAGTAGCGTGTATGCATCACTATGTCGTGGGGCGAGCTCGATTGGCATTGCAAATGCATTGGATTTATCAATCAATACCGACATCTCATTGTAACGAGCTCAGATTTTATTGTGGGCCGAGCTTGATTGGCGCTGCAAATGCATTGGATTGATCGATCAATACTGGCATCTCATCGTAACAAACCAGATTTTGTGAGCTCATACAACAAATCCATCTTCCTTCCTTCCTTCCTTCAAATGTGCTGGATCCAACACGCTGACTCCAATAGCAATAATAGGCTAAATGTTAAGTCCATCATTATTCCAAAAAAATTTGATGCCCATCTAATTGCAGAACTCCATGATGATGAAGATACGATGGCGCAGCAACGGAAGCAATAGTGTTGAAGAAATCGACCGAGCAGATGGAACGGGATGAGTACCTTATATTGAATAGAAAGCTATATAGCGAAAGAGGTCCCAAATTCGTGAGGATTTGCGATTGTCATTGAATATCACCTGAGTTTTCCTGCAACTAGCAATTTGTTCCTCGTAATCTCACAACACTAGATTTTCACATATCCAGAATCGGAAGTGTTGGATGCTAACACCTAACGAAAAAGTTAAAGTGCTCCTAGTTACATTAGCTTTTGATGTGATGTGGTTGGACACTTTAGCCCAAGAAATCTAACACCTCTAATTTTGCATAAAACAATGTAACACCGTTGGACCTTTTTAAAATCCACATCTCCAAATGTGACACATGGCTCTAGGAGGGCTCAAAAAAAGCTAACACCTCTAATTATTTTGCATAAAACAGCCTCAAAGAAAGCTAGCACCTCTAATTTTGCATAAAGAGGGCTCAAAGATCTAAAACATGCCTCTAGGCTGCCTCCCGTAAAAAGGAAAAAAAGAAAGAAAACATTCCAAAATGAAAAAAACTAACTAGGGGTAATTTTGTGGCCAACAACTAAGACCTATAAGTTGTTGAAATCAAGTTAGTTTGAACTAAATGGAGCCACCTATGGCCTTCAAGGGCATTAAAGGAAATTTTCTAAAGAATGATTGTTTGTTAATCCACTAACCATTCTTTATGCGTCCGAAAGTGAGTTCTATAGAGTTTTCAAAAAGAAGAAAAATCATGAGACACAACAAGACAAAGCAACTATAGACACGCTTGATAGACGTGCAAAATAGCGGGCGTGTCTATAGGCATAGATAGAATTAGTGAAAACACGAGCGTGTCTATTAGCACGTCTAATGGCGTAGTTATTAACGTGTCTAATAGCACATTTACATGTCTTTTAGACACGTATTTAGACGTATTTATAAACACGCAGCAGAGAATACAAAGAGTAAAATTTTGTTGCAGGCTGATAAATGTGCATCACTGCTTTCCAAACATTGCCAAAGCACATAATTTTAATAAAAATATCAATGCTTTTTGGCAAACCCACATATACAAAAATTAAGTGAGGTGAGGAGAATGAGACAATATATAAAATAGTTTTGCCAATATCAATGATGGGTGGTTTGATCTCATCATCAATGAGATTAACCCTTGCCAAACTATCTACTTTAATATCCAAACCAATGTTGAGATCTACAAATACATTCAGCCCACTACTACTTGTGCTACTGTGCTCATCGAAATCAGCATCACCAATGGTAGGCTCGTCCTCATGGGTAATGGCCTGAATATATGTATCTCCTATCTCATGATCATCCTCCTCTCTCGTATCACAATCATCATCACACCTCCATGGGCATGATCATCCTCCATATGCTCCATATTAGTAAATGTACTATACATCACTTTGGAACATGGCATAATAGGTATGACATGCCACCACCTATTATTATCCGCCATTGGTTGATAGACAACCTAATTCAAACACAAATACAATCATGTTATTTTCCTTGCATTGAAGGTATCAAATATTAAAAAGTGAGTATTATTATATATGTGTACAGTACCCGTTCACATTATTGCGGTAGTACTAGTGTGTCCTTGCTTTGCCAAAACTTTGTGGAGTCAATAGTTACAAAGCCACTTGCATGGCATTTGATTGTTGCATTAGGGCCTCTTGCCACCACGTTCTTAAAACACTTGACATCCAAAACATACACAAAGAAGCGTCGAAAGTCAAGCTTAATAATATCTTGGATTATATGCCACAATAATCATCCATGGCTCCATTGGCTCCCTCAAAGCTAGCAATGACACTGCAATCTTGTGTGTTTCTCTTATCATCAATCCATTGTGTCCAAAAATTATTGCCCTCACACCATATAACATTGAACATAGTACACTACACCAAGACAAAATCAATTGAATAAGCAATCTAAATTGTTGAAATCTCCTAACTTATGCATAATATTCTATATACCGACCTTTTGCATGATCCATCCTCTATCATACTCCCATTCTCCATTGTCATATGCATCCCCTCATCTCTCTCTGCCCTCTCCATTTCGTCAAGTAGCCAATTCACATAAATATCCTTTGGAAGTGCTCTTAGATGCTGAGGGTATTGCAAACAAGATCCATGGTGTGTATTGACAGAGGGCCCTTTCTTCTTGTCTTCTTGCCTTTGCATCCTCGTATCTTGTCACCCATCTTTTCATCATATCACTATTAAGCATGCAATAGAGGTTGATATTATCAAGCAACTCTGTGTCCATTACTTTGCTCCAGTCCTTTCCCTTGAGGCACAATAGAGGTCATCCTTAGGTCTTTATCATCTCTCCATAGTCATGGGATCGAGCTATCCACATCAACAAGAAACTCAGAAATATATACAAGTGACTCTTGTACCAACCAACCATCGGCCATGCTACCTTCGGGCCTTGCAATTTGCCTCACAAAACCCTTTAAGGTCTTCATGAAGTGCTCGAGGGAGAGCAACCATCGTGCATGTACAGTGCCACATATAGCAATCTCATCCACTAAATGCACTATGAGATGTAGTTGGCTTGTGAGAATAGAACGTGGAAAGGTCTCCTCCACTAAACAAACCACCTCCACTGACATAAATCAAGCATCCTCAAGCGTGGTGGGATCTATTTCCTTTGAGCTCACATACCTAGAAAGAAAAAAGTGCACCATATTAGCAATATGAAAACCTTGCATGGAGCATTGATACGCTTCATATTTTGTATAGTGTAAAGTACCTCACAAGCTCGCCCATCTTGTAAATACAATCCTTCACATCCTTCGATGCACTATAAGAAATGATAGTAGGTAGTAAGAATTGAACACAATTAGTTGCTTCTACACTCACAAATTTAAAAGGCAAAGGAGATTATGCTAAGTCATACTTACTTGGAGCATCTTGTTACGGAAATTATATTTTCTAATATATCTTGCTTTGGATATTATTACTTTAGTCAAGTGTGACAATGGCAAAGTACTCCATAGGAGCGCACCGGACGTGACGAGGGTCCTAGTGGATACTTTGTGTGGATAGTTGGGGATGCCTGACTAGCTTGTGTTTTGCCATGCTAGATGGTCAGTATTGTGGGTGATTCCATGTTAATACTGCATGATGTCGCTAGTGTTATTGGTGTTGTGCTTGATTATTGTGCTTTGAGCACGGTTATGTTAGGATCAGTTGATTCGGTGATTCGTTCAATCGATTGTTAATAACTAGGGAAGTAGCAAGCTAAGGGTGTCCACTTTTTGTTCACTCCCCAATCCTTAGGAGGTGGAAAAACAAGCTTTTTAGCACACAAAAATGCAAATCTCACCTACTTCCCTATGGATCTAGTCTTTGAAGTCTTCTGACACAACATCACACTTGCTATTGTGCACACAATCGTATAGTCTAATCGAAAATTCGATGCACACACAAAAAATTTCTTTGTGTCACACGGCATGGTTCCAGGGTGGTCACACGTTTGTCACGAACAGAGAGTGTCATATTAAATTCTAAATTTCTCACTCATTTTAGATTAAATGTTATTGAAACTTTGTAAGCGGTCTCTTTGCATTATGTAGAGCTTAACTTGATTTATTGGTAATTTTTTGAATGATTTATCTAATTATAAATAATTATTTATAATAAATAAAGTCATAAAATACATGCATTTTAGTAGCACACCACATTTTTTTAGTATTTTGAATAATTAAGCAAATCCAATTCAGTGGAAGGTTAGTAGGCACATAAGGGTGTGTGGTTGAATCATCAAATCCCAAATCCAACGGTTAGATTTAGGAAGATTGAAGTTTAATTTTTACTTTTACTCCTTAGAGGATCAACAAAGAATATTAAAAATAAATCTAGTAATTCTCAAACATAACCAAACATTTCAAAAATGTCAATATTTTTAGTCCTCTGCATGATGAATAAGAGGAAAAAATTTTGGTTAAATTTGAGTAAGGGAAACGTACGATATGGCCTCCAACAGTTAAATCTCCCTTTTGTGGGGGAAAAAGGGCCACCCAAGCCTAATACCAAGACAAGGTAGGCTTGGTATTAGGCTTGGTGAGGTAGGCTAGGAGCATCACCGACCCTAGTGGCAAGCCTTTGGAGTCTGCATGCTGCCCATGTGGAAGGCTGAGTCATCAAAACCATGCCACGTTGTTAGACCACGTGGTGCCATCTCATCAAGGAGATGTGACATCACTCCTTGCCATGTCACCTTACATTGCCACACGTGCTGCCACATGTGCCACCTCATCATTCCACATCATGAGCCATGTGATCACACAATGCCACCTTGGCATACCTCCTCAACCTTGCCACGTCACCAATCCCTCCACCTCAATTTGCCATGTCAATCTACCACCTCATGAATGCCAACTCATCATGCCACATCACCTTTCAATGTCATGGAAGAGACTATATTACCACATCATGACCATGCAGGAAGAGACTATATTACCACATCATGACCATGCATGGTGCCACATCAGCCAGATGTATACACATCACGATGTGCGAGGCATACAATACCTCGATCGAGGTATATGACCTGGGTGAGGCATACAATACCTCCATCGAGGTATATGACCGAGGACACCTAGGGATACCTCGATCGAGGTTCATACATGCGTAATGCACTGAATACCTCGATCGAGGTATAAGGTCTGATCGAGGTATATGATCGGGGCTCTGGGCATAGCAGACCTCAATCGAGGTATTTGAAGGTACAAAACTTAGCCAGTTAGTATCAATCTTAGCACCAAAACTTAGCCAATTAGTTTCAATCTTAGCACCTCTCCACCAATAATAATGAAGAGCAATCTAAGAGCAATCTAAGAGCAATCTAGTGGATGAGTTGAGGCTCTCTATAAGACACCACGTTTTGGTTCATTTCACCCATTCTTAGCCATTCTTGCCTCCTCATCACTTTGTCACACCTTCCATCCTACTTTCATTGAGAATGGGTTCTCAAAGCCGTAGAGCTAGTAGACGTGAAAGATGTAGGAACCCCCCCCCAAATCTCATTGACGAGGAGCGCAAGCGGAAGGCTCGTGAGCGCAAGAGAGCCTCTAGAGCTCGAGCTCGCGCTGCCACCACTGATCCACCTCCAGCTCTACCTCTACATCCCACCTCCACCCCCACCTCCACCCCCACCCCCACCTCCATTGTCCCCCCATCCTCATCCGCTCCCCTACCTCTAGCCTCCGCCCTTCCCCTAGCCACCTACATTTTGGCCTCCACCTCTACCTCTTCCCCCTCCACCCTCCCCCCTCCCCCTCCCCCTCCCCCTCCCCCCGCTCCGCTTGGTGCCTCCCTTCCCCCGTCCACCCTACCATCTCCCATTGATCCCCTTGCCCCACCTTGCAGCAGCAGTGTTGCTTCACGATGTGACTTGCCGAAGTCCACTATCCGTCGTCGTACTAGCAAGATTGTGCAGTCTTTTTTTTGTGACCTCACGCCAGCTTCGTAGTCTTCTCTTCTCACATCCCTGATTGATCACCCTGACTTCCAGGTAGAGTGTAGGAGGCTTGCTCGTCTTGGTGCACGTAGAGATAGGGTTGTATCTAGCGAGGTCCTTAGCAGTGTTCGACATTCCTATGCTTCTAGTAAGCATAGGAACTCCAGTGATGCCTTGGCAGCATGTCGTGCTATTGTGGCTGCCATTAGTAGACCTCATATGATAGGCCATGTGTGTACCGCTTCACGTCTTCTTCAGATTGCACCGCGCACATTGCGAGCAGGCATCATTAGGAGGCAGAGTCTAGAGGATAGTGAGACTGATGCTCTTTGGGCTTCGAGTGGTCGTGCACCTCGCAGCGATCGATTGTTGGATGATTCCACTAGGTCCTTCATACAACAGTTTTGGGAGGAGCATTGCAGAGCATCCCCGGTGTTCAAGAAGGCATTGCGGAAGAGGATGTCACGCGGTGTGTACATTGAGCATGGTGCATGTTTTTTGGAGTGTACCCAGACTGAGTTGTACACTCAGTTTGTAGAGGCGCACCCGGAGTTCAAGATTGGGCAGAGGTCATTTGAGCGATGTAGGCCATGGTTTGTGCGATGCTCTCAAGAGCGTGACACATGTTGTTGTCGCTACCATGTGGATTTTGGATTGATGTATGACGTATTCCGTTCCCTTGATGGTCATAGGGGAGTGGTTCCTACTAGCCCTCGCGACTTCATTCATTCCATATTGTGTACACGAGATGGTGATGCTTTATTCCACTCCCTTGATTGTGTGGAAGGCACGTGTACTAAGGCACGTGTACTTTGTGTGGTGACTTTGCTAGAGTGCCACGAGTTGCACTAGATACTTGTGATGTGCAGATGGTTCGTTGGCAGCAGTATGAGTACTATACCTTGACATTAGATGGTGGTGCACAGTCGAGGAGGTTGCAGCTTGTGGGGAAGGAGACACCACGTGTTGTATTCATTGACAGTTTTCGAGGGAAGCTGTACCGCTACATACGCCACTCGCACACTGCGAAATGGGAGGATCGTTAGTTTCGTGCATGTTTGAGGACATTTCCTACAGGGGTGGTTGTCTCAGTGGTGGACTTTGCGGAGAATTACACCTTTGCACCACAGCATGAGATCCAATCGGAGTATTATTTCTCCGAACAGGTGACGTGTGATTGAGTATTGATTTTTTCCCCACCTCATTATATTGAATTATTTCAATAGTCATATTTTTTTTCAATGCCATATTGCAGGTTGCTATATTTGCACACATTAGCTATCATCATGCACAGGCTCATGTGGATGGCATTGATAGCACCATGGACTCACGCGTCATTGTGCGAGAGTATTACTTCTACATTAGTGATGATCGATCGCATGATGCCCATTTTGTGCAGCATTGCTTCAGTTTGCATGATAGTTTCTTGAGGGATCATGATGTCACATGGCAGCGGCGCTGGATCTGGTCAGACGGTTGCGGTGGTCAGTTCAAATCCGCTAGACAGTTTTATTGGTTCTGTAGATGGCACCGTGAGACAGGCATTCCGATTACATGGAGCTACTTTGAGACAGGGCACGGTAAGGGAGAGCACGATGGGCAGGTGCTTGCGTGAAGCATGCTTTGCGTCGATACTAGTTGCGTCACAGTGCCGATCACTTCAAGGATGCACATGATGTGGTGCGGTGGTGTAGCCAGCACTTATCCACTAGTGCTACCTCCTCGTTTCAGTCGCGTGACGATAGGGTGGTGAGCCGGTATTTTTGGTGCGTGGACATTGGGAGTCTTGATTGGTCTAGGCCTTTTGATTATCGTTCTGTGCCTGGCACTCTTGATTTCCATTCCATCAGGAGCATAGGTGAGTCTCACCCCGCGATCTTTTCTCGACGGTTTGCATGTTTTTGCTCTACATGCATTGATTATGATTGGGGAGGGTGCTCCATGATACCATGGGCTGATCGATGGGTACGGCGAGTGCTTTCTCCCTTCCAGCCTTGGGAGGAGGTACATGATGATCAGGATGCGGGATTCAGTTCCTCTAGAGATTATGACCAGCTTACAGATATTTTGCGTATTGGTGATATCTTCGCGGTTATTGCTTCGGAGGGCAATGAGGAGGGTGTGGATTATTACTTGTTGCGATGCTCTATGCTGAAGAGTGTGCTGAATGAGGATACAGTGGATGGGCATGGGATGCACTTCAATGCTCATAGCATGATCGTAGGTGGCCACTATTTTCAGCAGATACAAAGGCGTGGTCGCTATATTGAGTTCCAGGAGTACATGGCGGATCAGGAGGCATACATGTATTCTCATCTTGTTGTTGGGATCAAGATTACTTTGAGTCGTGTTCGCACTCGCAAGGCGACGTCCACTCCACGATGGCACCTTGCAGTGGCGGATCACGAGAGCATACTTGCAACTATTGGCATGAGAGCTGATCCTGAGGAGTAGCACATTACATATCATATTTTTTGGGATCATCAGTTGATCAGATTGATTTTTATTGGGTATCACTAGTTGATTACACTTTTTTGTATTCGATATGTATAGGCTCACTGTGTGACCATTGTAATTTTCATGGACTCATATTTTGTATTTCACTATGATGGCTGTATACACGTTCATACACATCATTGTATTAGATTCTATTTTTTACATGATGTCCGATGTCTTCTCAATGGGATTTTTTGTGTTTTTAAAACAAAAAATTGTTTATTAGTAGTAATGTTGTAGTTTTTTTTGTGCTTTAGGACATTTTAAAAACGTGACTAAGAAAATTCGCGCACGTACTAACGAAATATGCGTGTGGACTTACTTGTTGGGGATGAAACTTTGCACGACTCTTACACCACCCTAGACATACATCCACGCGAGATTTGGTCTGAACTGATTTGGTATGCGCCACGTGGAAGGTACAATGCGTACATTTTTACAATCCCTACTAGCACGACTATGTATGAGCTATGGCACATGTACTTACGAAATACGCGTGTGGACTTATCTGTTGGGAATGAAACTTTGCATGACTCTTACGCCACCCTAGACATACATCCATGCGAGATTTGGTCTGAACTGATTTGGTATGCGCCATGTGGAAGGTACAATGCGTACATTTTTACAATCCCTACTAGCACGACTACGTATGAGCTATGGCGCATGTACTAACGAAATACGCGTGTGGACTTATCTGTTGGGAATGAAACTTCGCACGACTCTTAGGCCACCCTAGACATACATCCACGCGAGATTCGGTCTGAACTGATTTGGTATGCACCACGTGGAAGGTACAATGCGTACATTTTACAATCCCTACTAGCACGACTATGTATGAGCTATGGCGCATGTACTAACGAAATACGCGTGTGGACTTATCTGTTGGGAATGAAACTTCGCACGACTCTTAGGCCACCCTAGACATACATCCACGCGAGATTTGGTTTGAACTGATTTGATATACGCCACGTGGAAGGTACAATGCGTACATTTTTACAATCCCTACTAGCACGACTACGTATGAGCTATGGCGCATATACTAACGAAATACGTGTGTGGACTTATCTGTTGGGAATGAAACTTCGCACGACTCTTAGGCCACCCTAGACATACATCCACGCAAGATTTGGTCTCCAACTTATTTGGTATGCGCCACGTGGAAGGTATAATGCGTACATTTTTACAATCCCTACTAGCACGACTACGTGTGAAAAATGGCGCACGTACTAACCAAATATGCATGTGGACTTATCTGTTGGAGATTAAACTTTGCACGGCTCTTAGGCTACCATAGACGTACATCCACGCAAGATTTGGTGCCCAACTGATTTGGTATGCGCCACGTGGAAGGACAGCTGCGTACATTTTTACAATCCCTACTAGCACGACTACGTGTGAAAAATGGCGCACGTACTAACGAAATATGCATGTGGACTTATCTGTTGGAGATTAAACTTTGCATGGCTCTTAGGCTACCGTAGACGTACATCCACGCAAGATTTGGTGTCCAACTGATTTGGTATGCGCCACGTGGAAGGACAGCTGCGTACATTTTTACAATCCCTACTAGCACGACTAAGTGTGAAAAATGGCGCACGTACTAACCAAATATGCATGTGGACTTATCTGTTGGAGATTAAACTTTGCACGGCTCTTAGGCTACCGTAGACGTACATCCACGCAAGATTTGGTGCCCAACTGATTTGGTATGCGCCACGTGGAAGGACAGCTGCGTACATTTTTACAATCCCTACTAGCACGACTACGTGTGAAAAATGGCGCACATACTAACCAAATATGCATGTGGACTTATCTGTTGGAGATTAGACTTTGCACAGCTCTTAGGCTACCATAGACATACATCCACGCAAGATTTGGTGCCCAACTGATTTGGTATGCGCCACGTGGAAGGACAGCTGCGTACATTTTTACAATCCCTACTAGCACGACTACGTGTGAAAAATGGCGCACGTACTAACCAAATATGCATGTGGACTTACCTGTTGGAGATTAAACTTTGCATGGCTCTTAGGCTACCGTAGACGTACATCCACGCAAGATTTGGTGCCCAACTGATTTGGTATGCGCCACGTGGAAGGACAACTGCGTACATTTTTACAATCCCTACTAGCACGACTACATATGAAAAATGGCACACATACTAATGAAATATGCACGTGGACTTATCTGTTGGGGACAAAACTTCACACGCCTCTTAGGCTACCCTAGATGTACATCCACGCAAGATTTGGTCTCCAACTTATTTGGTATGCACCATGTGGAAGGTATAATGCGTACATTTTTACAATCCCTACTAGTACGACTACGTGTAAAAAATGGCGCACGTACTAACCAAATATGCATGTGGACTTATCTGTTGGAGATTAAACTTTGCACGGCTCTTAGGATACCGTAGACGTACATCCATGCAAGATCTGGTGCCCAACTGATTTGGTATGCGCCACGTGGAAGGACAGCTGCGTACATTTTTACAATCCCTACTAGCACGACTACGTATGAAAAATGGCACACATACTAATGAAATATGCACGTGGACTTATCTGTTGGGGATGAAACTTCACATGGCTCTTAGGCTACCCTAGACGTACATCTACGCAAGATTTGGTCTCCAACTGATTTGGTATGCGCCACGTGGAAGGACAAATGCGTACATTTTTACAATCCCTACTAGCACGACTACGTGTGAAAAATGGCGCACGTACTAACGAAATATGCATGTGGACTTATCTGTTGGAGATTAAACTTTGCACGGCTCTTAGGCTACCGTAGACGTACATCCACACAAGATTTGGTCTCCAACTGATTTGGTATGCGCCACGTGGAAGGACAGCTGCATACATTTTTACAATCCCTACTAGCACGACTACGTATGAAAAATGGCGCACGTACTAATGAAATACGTACGTGGACTTATCTGTTGGGGACGAAACTTCACACGCCTCTTAGGCTACCCTAGACGTACATCCACACAAGATTTGGTCTCCAACTGATTTGGTATGCACCACGTGGAAGGACAAATGCGTACATTTTTACAATCCCTACTAGCACGACTAAACCCTAAACCCTAAACCCTGAACCCTAAATCCTAAACCCTGTTGGGGACGAAACTTCACACGCCTCTTAGGCTACCCTAGACATACATCCACGCAAGATTTGGTCTTCAACTGATTTGGTTTGCGCCACGTAGAAGCAATCCCTACTAGCACGACTAAACCCTAAACCCTAAACCCTAAACCCTGAACCCTAAATCCTAAACCCTGTTGGGGACTAAACTTCACACGCCTCTTAGGCTACCCTAGACGTACATCCACGCAAGATTTGGTCTCCAACTGATTTGGTTTGCGCTACGTAGAAGCAATCCCTACTAGCACGGCTAAACCCTAAACCCTAAACCCTGAACCCTAAACCCTAAACCCTGTTGGGGACGAAACTTCACATGCCTCTTAGGCTACCCTAGATGTACATCCACGCAAGATTTGGTCTCCAACTGATTTGGTTTGCGCCACGTAGAACCAATCCCTACTAGCACGACTAAACCCTAAACCCTAAACCCTAAACCCTGAACCCTAAATCCTAAACCCTGTTGGGGATGAAACTTCACATGCCTCTTAGGCTACCCTAGACGTACATCCACGCAAGATTTGGTCTCCAACTGATTTGGTTTGCGCCACGTAGAAGCAATCCCTACTAGCACGACTAAACCCTAAACCCTAAACCCTAAACCGTAAACCCTGAACCCTAAATCCTAAACCCTGTTGGGGACGAAACTTCACACTCCTCTTAGGCTACCCTAGACGTACATCCACGCAAGATTCGGTCTCCAACTGATCTGGTTTGTGCCACGTAGAAGCAATCCCTACTAGCACGACTAAACCCTAAACCCTAAACCCTGAACCCTAAATCCTAAACCCTGTTGGGGACGAAACTTCACACGCCTCTTAGGCTACCCTAGACGTACATCCACGCAAGATTTGGTCTCCAACTGATCTGGTTTGCGCCACGTAGAAGCAATCCCTACTAGCACGACTAAACCCTAAACCCTGAACCCTAAATCCTAAACCCTGTTGGGGACGAAACTTCACACGCCTCTTAGGCTACCCTAGACGTACATCCACACAAGATTTGGTCTCCAACTGATCTAGTTTGCACCACGTGGAAGGTATAATGCATACATTTTTGCAAGCACCTTTTCAATGCTTAATGTTTACAATTACGACACACGGCATTATGTTTATACATTATGTATTAGATGTGTGAATTGAGATATTTGAAATTCAAAATAATACTCTTAATTTTAAATACGCACATGGGGATGAAACTTCGCACGGCTCTTAGGTTTAGTGTAATAATTACAAGCATTGATATATACGAAATTCAATATGATATTCAAAATGATAAAGTTGGAACTTGAACACTTTTTCAATGCTTAATGTTTACAATTACTGAGATAAAATCATACTCCTAATTTTAAATGTTTATGTTACATTTAAACAAACTATAAACTGAGATAAACAAAGTGTGAAGAACATCATGAAAGTACGAAAATGCTCATACATCATAAAAGTGGGAACAATATCATGAAAGTACCAAAATGAATCTGTACACCATCATCATCATGCTGGAGAAGTGCATCCCTATACAAGAAACGTGTGAAGCCTAAACAATCAATCTGAATCCGAGTCTGATAGCTCTACATATGATCCTCTAGTAGAACGCTGACGTGGCTCCTGTATGACCCGCTGCCCAACCGTCCGCTATGTGCCCTCTTCATCAGGATGAGGCTGGCCCATCTCATAGGGCACATAGCGGAATTACATATGATCCTCTAGTAGAACGCTGACGTGGCTCCTGTATGACCCGCTGACCCACTGCTGCAATGATGTCTGCAGCTCTACCTCTCGCTCAATCCGGCGTGCCTCCTCCGCTCGTGCCTCGTCACCTGGCATGAAATCACCATACGAAAAGCGTCGTGGAACGCATGCTGCAACCACCGATGTATCAGCACCCTCTTGCATCAGCAACGCTCTCTGTGCCTCCTCCCTGTAGTGCTCTGTCAGGACTACGCGGGCGAATGGATCAACGGCCTGACGATGACCAGGATATAGATCATCCATGCCTAGTCCTCTGTATGTCGCCACATCAATGTCAGCAAAGCATACAGGGCACACTGATCGTGCCACCATGTGGCGGGTCATGCAATGGAGATGTGCGATGTGGCGTGCACGCTAGTCCAAACCACCCTATGGTGTCAAACTCCTCGTGGCAAAGGACACAAGTGGCAGTAGGAAGCCTGGCTATGACTGCTGCATCTATGGTGTCAAACTCCTCGTGGCAAAGGACACAAGTGGCAGTAGGAAGCCTGGCTATGACTGCTGCATCTATGGGTGTCCTAGTCGGAACATCTACAGGAGGAGCGGGGTATAGGGCCACACTGGGGTCGATCCTATGGCGAGATGGATCATGACTAATATGCCTCAACTACAAAATATAGTGCTCTGCACGATGGTATGCTATGCGTGTCCGAATCCTCTGCTCCTCCAAATCTGTCTGCAACAGTCGTACGAACAGTCGTACGCGAGACTCCATCTCCTGACGTAATAGATGTGCCTGCAATGCAAACATGTCGTGTACATTGTGAGAATTAACCAAAAAACTTCAGTTCAAAACACGCTACAAAAAAATAAACTAACATAATCAAAATAACTAACCTCGTCCCTAGACTCGGCCAACAATGCCTCCAACTCTGCAATCCGTGTGTCTCAAGCCTCCAACTCGTGCTGAGGCGGTGTAGATGTGGGAGGTGGTGTAGATGTGGGAGGCTCCATCGATGATCGAGGTGGGGGAGGTGGAATCGCAATAGATCTTGATAGGGCAGAGACCATGTGCTACAAGGATGATGCCACTGAATGAACATCCCCCCTAATCTGTTGGGATATCTCAAGGTGTATGCCTCAGGCACACCTTATGTTTCTATGTGTGAGTGCTAGAGGCACAGTTAGGTGCCCACAAGCACAGTTAGGTGGTGGAAAAGCCACATAGGATGATTGAGTGAATCTAGGAGCAGATTGAGGAGATGATTGAGGAGCTTTGAGGTCATCAGTGATGTCAGTGACCTTGTATGAGGTGCCTACTTAAGGACCTCTTTCTTCTTCATTCTATAAGCAAGTATTCTGAGTTTGTGTCCACTCTACTCTTTCTTTTCAGTATTCCAACATGGTATCAGAGCCCTTTGATCCCCCTTGAGCCCATTTCTGCCACATCATCATCTTCTTCTTCATCTTCTTCTTCTCCATTTTCCTCTTTCTTCCCAAAATCTTTGAGAGCTTGGTTCTCCATCTACAAACAGCCATTGCCCAAACCCTCTGAGCTGGAAACTCCTCTAGTATGGGCAAACTTCCACCTGCAAGCAATTGAAGAAAAAACGTCTGTGGTGGCTGCCATACTCCAAAGAGCGAATTTCTTCTGTTGCTCAATACTCCCTGCCTGCTCCGCCATTGCCTAAGCCCTCTTAGGAGTAGATGGGCGACCTCAAGACGAAGATTTTGAGCCATTTTTCAGGTCATTTGGTTCAGTAACGAGGGAGAAATCGTCAAAACTCAGTTTCAGCCTGTAGCAACTCTCCCGGGCAAAAGTGCACAGCATTTCGTCCAACCTCTGTGCTGGACCTTCTCTGGTATATGAGCTTTCTTTTGCTTCAGAAAGCCCTCTTTTCCTTGCTTTGAAGAGTGAGCTACAAGCCCTCCAAGTTCAGCTTTTCAGTTTTGACAGTTTTGGACAAGTTTTTGAAGATGATGCTACATAAAATGCTACTCTAGCATTTCTGGTTTTTTGAAGCTTTCAATAACTTCAGTACAAGTGTGGATTTAGTTTTGTTTTGACTTGATAGACCTGGTTTTGATTGGAAAGTGTTTATTTCATCCACTTCTATGAAGCATGTAAGTGAAAGCATCATTGTTTGAAATTTGGTCACAAGACTTTGCTACATTAAATGCTTATATTTTGAAGCATTTCAGTTGTTATTCTAAGCCCTGTAAGAGAGAAGACACTACCCAATACTTGGGTTAGAGCCTCTCATGGCTTGCTTATGCAAAATATATGAAAAGCCAAAACATAAAGCAATGTCTTGTTATGCTACAAAGGATGAAAATGCCAACCTGACTTCCTTGTTGAAGATTGCCAAAACAATGGTTGCCAAAAAGGAAGCAACTACAGAGATCTACCCTCTCATGGCACTTTTATTTGACTCCAAGTACAAGAAAAAGATGAAGCTCAGATACCTAAGATATGCTTCTCTACACAACTATGGAGATGACAAGATAATTGTTCTCTTGAAGGATATGACTTTCAGATCCACTTGTTCTATCATAGTACCATCTTATAAGGCACTAGACACTGCCCATGTGGTAAGACCTTGCCTTGACATGGATATTTTGCCTCCACAAGATGAGGCATCCCATGAAGATTATGCATTTTAAACTCATCTCTATGTATGCTCCAGATCACTCTTTTTATGTCAAGGTACTCAGCCTGGATAGTCCTCCAAAATGAATGAAAATAAATTATTGTGTGTTGTGTTTTGTGAACACCTCTGGTCACCTTATGATGTAGGCCATGTGTATGTTTTGTTCCATGGTACCTCTTGCAGACATTGTGTGCATGTACATGCAAGGGAGATAACCATTGGAAGGTCTGTTTGTATCCCTTTTTGTTTACCTTACACCCAAGGGAACCCTTGCTAGCATGAGAACCTAGCCATAGATTAATCCTTGACCACCATGAGATGGCATGAGAAACTATGAGACTAGATGTATCCTTGACATAGCCTGAGGCATTCCCTTGAGGGGGGGTTTGTTGGGATATCTCAAGGTGTATGCCTCAGGCACACCTTATGTTTCTATGTGTGAGTGCTAGAGGCACAGTTAGGTGCCCACAAGCACAGTTAGGTGGTGGAAAAGCCACATAGGATGATTGAGTGAATCTAGGAGCAGATTGAGGAGATGATTGAGGAGCTTTGAGGTCATCAGTGATGTCAGTGACCTTGTATGAGGTGCCTACTTAAGGACCTCTTTCTTCTTCATTCTATAAGCAAGTATTCTGAGTTTGTGTCCACTCTACTCTTTCTTTTCAGTATTCCAACATAATCTGTCCTCCCACTGCTTGCAATGCCGGTGCAGGGATGGTGTGCAACTCTGGTGCCTCGCGTCGACACCGAACACCTGCAATCTGATGCTCCTGACGCCCCATCCTACCACGTCCCGCTCCTGATCCTGGACGGGTACTAAGGTAGTCCACCCGATGACCAAGCACAAACTCAGCGTATAGCTGCATGGCAAATGACCTGGCTATCTGACGGTTGTGAGGCAATCGACCACCATTCGCAGCGAGATATCTCGGATAAATGTGTGCTGCTATGATGGGGTGCCTACAACGTAAAATATGCAAGGGGAGCCCTGATCGTGGTCGCATCGCCTCGGTGTGACCATCCCAAAACATATCCTCCAAGGCCTGCCTGTGATGTGACTCACGCTCAAACAACTGTCGAATGGCTCTTCAATCCAAGCCACCACCAGTGATCTCCGCCTCAGCCTGTGCCTGAAAGCTATCCACAACGTCCTCAACTGTGTCCAATCGACCCAAAGCCTCAATAACTGAATCTAGACTCGCAACCAAGTGAGAGGGTGCCCTAGCATCCTACAGTGCCCTCATCTCAGCTCTCAGCATCTCTATCTGCATACGAATAGTGGTGCTAGAACCTGTGCGCTGGCTGGCGCATGCACAAAAAAAACACATGGAAATTAATATTCTATTTGGGTAATGAAAATAATATTCTATTCAATATGACTTATAATCTATTTACGTAATGAAAACTATTTGTACGTACTCCTTGATGAGGTAGGATGTCGTTGGGATCATCCTATGCACCTACCGGTAGATGGGCCAAATGTGTGGCTCAATATTAATCAATATTATTAATAATTCTTAATTTTGATTAGAATTTTTTCAAACTCTAGTTGTTGCATTTTTAAACTTAGATGTCTCAAATATTTTTTCCTTATATGTTTCCCTTTTTTCACTTTTTATCCAATATGAAACTTTTCCACATGTGATGTAAGGACCACATTGTCCACTTATGGCCCCTATACTAAGGACAGATACTGGAGAGGTTTGGTTCATAAGACCTTCTTTGAATGCTTTACTGCCTTGGGTTTGCAATAGATATGGAGGAGATAGAAGGATACCTAATACATTACTTTGAACGATACACAAGCAAGGCGCATCTAGTATTTCTCGGACTACACATTAAAAAAGAGAGCGGATTCACACTACAGACCTTTTAAAGCGAGAACTTTGAGAAAATAATCAAGCCTTTTCAATATTATCTATTTTGGTTGGGCAATCCACCTCAACTAGTGGCCATTCCTATAGATCATCACTTGGTTCCCATGCTTGGGGAGAGAGGAGACCTTTGGACAATCATAAATTACGTATGTGTTTTCGATGCGCTGGTGCATTTACAAGATCCAATTAGCCATATGCTTATGCATCTAACCACTCTAGTGTCGGGGTCTTTGCCCATGTGGTGTGGTGTTTTAGGGATAATGCCCATGTGGTGTTTTATACAGCCTACTTACTCTACCTAAATGATGAAACAACTCTTAACCAACTATATAATCTATAATATTCCACATAAACGATGATTTTTTAAAAGATGGTTTTGAAGACTAAAATTTAAACGTTTTTTTATTTAAATAAAAATAGCACCAATTTCAAAGATAGCATAGAACCTACTTTAATCTCTCTTTTTCTTGTTCTTGTTTTCTTGTTTTCTTGTTTTTAATACATGATTTTCTTATTTTAACAAAATTCTTATTTTCTTGTTCTTGATACATGATTTCTAAAAACAAAATTTAAACGTTATATTAAATTCAAAACTTCAGTAATTTGTAAACTTCACTTATAAATTTTTTTTAATAGATTATTTTAAAAAATAAATTATATACTTTTTGACATTTAAATACTAACTTAAACTCTTATTTTCTTTTTTTTAAAAGATCATTTTTAAAAATAAAATTTAAACGTTTTTTTATTTAAATATAAATAACACTAATAAAAAAAATATCTTTAATCTCTTTTTTTTAAAAGATGACTTCAAAAAACAAAATATATACATTTTCAGGCTTTAAATAAAAAATTACGTAATTCCAAAAATAATTTAAAAAACTTTAAAATGCATTTCAAATTTAGAAATATTTTATAATTATTCCTATAAACTAAAATTTAAACGTTTCTTTATATTAATAAAAATAGCACTAATTTAAACTTTAATCTCTTTTTTTTAAAAGATGATTTTAAAAACAAAATATTTACATTTTCACATTTTAAATAAATAATTACGTAATTCCAAAAATAATTAAAAAAAACTTTCAAATGCATTTCAATTTTAAAAATATTTTATTATTATTCCTATAAACTAAGATTTAAACGTTTTTTATTTCAATAAAAATAGCTCTAATTTAAAAAAATGACTTTAATCTCTTTTTTTCCAAAGATGATTTTTAAAAACCTAATTTTTATATTTTCACATTTTAAATAAAAATCTAAAATGCATTTGAAATTTAAAATATTTTATAATTATTCCTATGAACTAAAATTTAAACGTTTTTTTAAAAAATAACTTAAATCTCTTTTTTTTAAAAGATGATTTTAAAAAACAAAATTTTTACATTTTCACATTTTGAATTAAAAATGTCGTAATTCAAAAATTTTTAAAAAACTTTTAAATGCATTTCAAATTTAAAAATATTTTATAATTATTCCTATGAACTAAAATTTAAACGTTTTTTTATTTAATTAAAAATAGCTCTAATTAAAAAAATAACTTTAATCTCTTTTTTTTCAAAGATGATTTTAAAAAATAGAATTTTTACATTTTCACATTTTGAATAAAAAATGCCTCATTAAACGTTTTTTAAATTTAAAATTTTCACATTTTAAATTATAAATGTCGTAATTCAAAAATTTTAAAAAAAATTACAAATGCATTTCAAATTTATAAATATTTTATAATTATTCCTATGAACGTTTTTTTATTTAATAAAAATAGCTCTATTTAAAAAAAAAAATTCATTTTCACATTTTAAATAAAAAATGTCGTAATTCATAAATTTCAAAAAAACATTAAAATGCATTTGAAATTTAGAAATTTTTTATAATTTTTCTTATAAACTAAAATTTTATTAAATTTTACCTAAAAGAAAATGCTACATTAAAAAAACCCTACCTGGACTCTCCCGCTGCGGCTCCGTCCATCTTCGTCGATGTCCGATGGTGGCTCTCCGTCGCTCGCGCAATTCCGTCGACGGCCCGCAAATCCAAAATCGTTGGATGAGGAGGAGCTCGATCGAGGTATGCGAAATGAGGGGGGTCGCTCTAGGGTTTGGCTACCTCGATCGAGGTATTTTGCATGCATGCCACGATACCTCGATCGAGGTATTGTGACATGCCCATACATCTCGGTACATCTACCTCGATCGAGGTATTGACATGCCACGATACCTCGATCGAGGTATTGTGACATGCCCATACATCTCGGTACATCCACGTCGATGGAGGTATTGACATGCCACGATACCTCGATCGAGGTATTGTGACATGCCCATACATCTCAGTACATCCACGTCGATGGAGGTTTTGACATGCCACGATACCTCGATCGAGGTATGTCGGCAGTAGCCGGATGCCAAGTCATCGGTCCAACATACCTCGATCGAGGTATGTCATCTGCCCTGTCGGATGGCACATACCTCAATCGAGGTATGCTGGACATGCCACCTTACCTCGTCGATCGAGGTTGAGCTGGATTGCCAGGATACCTCGAACGAGGTAGATGTGGCATGTATAGGTGGCTTGCCAGCAAACCTTGATCGAGGTAGAGGCTCGGTCCGGTGAAAAAAGCCCAGTACCTCGATCGAGGTATTGGCTTGGCTCGGTTGTCCTCGTGTGTGATTTTCATTGGAGCTAATACCTCGATCGAGGTATTGGAGACCGAAGCAAAACCTTTGTATTTTCACTCGAGCGGGTGTCACACTCACCCGAAAGTGGTCCGGAAGTGGACACCCTTAGCTTGCTACCACCCACTAATGTAATTGGTGGCTTGAGTACAGGTGATGGAACTCATAGCGAGGATTGGAGTTAGTGCAAGGGCACCGATTGAGGTGTCGCACAGTGCATTATATATGGCCATGGGCCAATTTTGTATTTGTTTTATTATTGCAAGTTGAGCAATATATTTTGTTGAGGACATAATTCATTTGGGGACCTAAGATGGCTATGTATAGCAAATCCCTCATTTTTGGATGAGGGATAATTTTGGCTCCTTGGTGCTTTTATGAAATATCATAAATACTCTAGATGAGGAAGCGTGAGCCACTCATCTAGGGGGGCGAGATTGTACCCATTCTATTGTCGCTCTCATGGTGTGATTGTGTTTCTTCTTCTCCAATTGATTATCTGGTGAATTTGTGTGTTGAAAAGATTACCTTTTTGGTTTCAGTGGTATCAAAGCTCAGGTCACGCTCTTGTGGAGAAAGAAAAGAGAATATCCCTTGTGTGAAAAATCGACAGGAGTAATCCTATGGAGTGTGGAGGATTCAGGAAGACTACCTGAGTTGGGTGCAAAATCAGAGTTCGTGGGGAGAGGAAGCTTGCATTGAAGGATGTACCCACGACACCACGCGTGTGTTTGTGGAGTCTCGTTCAAGTTCGCTCACGTACATGTAGCTGTGCGAATTTCAAAGCTGCAGTCCTAGTCAGAGCTCACAGTCTCACAGTGTGCATACTCCAAAATGCCAAGCCTTGGCCGTGGAGCATTCTGCTAAGCCTAGCCTTCACCAGCCGCCTCTATTAAGACTCTGTCACCTATTAAAAAAAAACTTTTGGCCCACGTGTTTCACTGCCCATAGCAGGCCTTCTGTTATCACTGATAGCAACGCGGTGCAGTCTCGCTGCCTCTCGCGACTGAGCATTACATTCCATCACACCCCTTTAATGGGAATGTCCTTCCTCTGCGTCAAACCAAGAGCTAGTCGGTGTTTCTCGAATAGCTCTTTACCGAGTGGTTTGGTAAAGATGTCTGCAACATTTTCTTTGCTATCACAATGTTGCAGTGTGATGTCACCAAGTAATACTCTTTCTCTAATGAAGTGCTCTCTGACATCAATGTGCTTTGTCCTGGAGTGATATACTGGATTTTTGGCCAATGCTTGAGCCGATTGATTATCACAGTATATTGTTATTGGCTTTGACTCATCAAAGTAATCTGTTTTTGACAATAGTCTTCTGAGCCATATAGCCTCACATGCACCTGTAGTGAGTGCTCTATATTCTGCTTCAGTCGAAGACAAAGAAACAGTTGGCTGTTTGTTTGACAACCATGATATAGCACCTTGACCAAGGAAGAATGCATATCCCTGTGTCGATCTCCTGGTCTCATGATCTCCAGCATAGTCACTGTCACTGTATCCATGCAACCGTGGATGACTTCCTCTGTATTCTATCCCAAACTGTCTTGTACCTCTGATGTATCTCAAGACTCTTTTGGCTGCATTCCAGTGAGACTATTTTGGATTTGCCATAAACTGTGCTAGTGAGCTTACTGCATAACAAATATCTGGCCGTGTGATTGTCAGATATATAAGAGATCCGATGAGTTGCCTGTAGTATCTGTCATTGACTGTAGGCTTTTCTGAATCTTTAGTAAGTTTCAAACTCTGTTCCATGGGAGTGGCTGCAATCTTGCAATCTGCCATATGAAACTTCTTCAGGAGACTGTCAACATACTTGAGCTGACTCATGAATGTGCTATCTGAATCTCTCCAGAACTCAATTCCAAGATAGTGCATAAGTCCAAGATCTTTCATGTCGAACTCTGCAGATAAGTCTTGTTTCAATTTTTTGATGAAGCTATCCTTGCTTCCTGTCACAATCAGATCATCTACGTACAAAAGTGCAATAGTAATGTCTTCCCCTTGAACTTTGTAGTAGAGAGTATGATCTGCATTGGATTTTATGTATCCCAGATCAGCAAAATACTTGTCAATTCTGCTATACCAATTTCTGGGGGCTTGTTTTAAGCCGTAGAGACTTTTCTTGAGATGGCAAACCTTATTCTCTTTTCCTAGTTCAACATAACCTGCTGGTTGTTGCATGTAGACTTCCTCGTCTAGATAACCATTGAGAAATGCATTCTTGACATCGAGCTGATACACATTCCATTTGCTGAGTGTCGCTAGTGATATCAAGAATCGTATGGAATCCATCTTTGCTACTGGAGCATAAGTCTCATCATAGTCTTGACCATATTGTTGTGCAAATCCTTTTGCAACTAATCTGGCTTTGTATCTCTGAATACTGCCATCTGGATTGTACTTCACTTTGTATACCCATTTGTTTGCTATGGCCTTCTTTCCTGGTGGAAGGTCACATAATTCCCAAGTGTTATTTTTATACAAAGCATCCATTTCTTCATTCATAGTAGTTTGCCATTCTGGCTTGTCTACTGCATCTTCAAAGTACACTGGCTCCTCTATAGCCATGATGGTAGTCATAAGAGCATAGTTGGTGGTTTCCACCTGAATTGCTTTGCCTTTCTGAGCATATGTCAATCTGGCTGGTGGTCTACTTTCCCTAGTAGACCGTCTGAGCTGCTGTGGCGCTGCTTGGTGTGTTGCTGGCAATTCTTGCTCTTCTTCATCAACCTGTTCTGTAGATGAGTGTGAAGTCGATGCTTCTATCTCCTGTGTAGGTGAGGTTTTCCATTCTGATTCCTCATCAAAGATAACATCTCTGGAGATAATGACTTTGCGATTGATGGGATCATACAATTTGTATGCTTTGCTTTCTTCACTATAGCCAACCATGATGCATTTGCGTGACTTCACATCCAATTTTCTGCGATGATCATCATGTATGTGGGCATATGCTATGCAACCAAATATGCAGAGATGCCCAATGCGTGGGTTGTGTCCAGTGAATGCTTCATAAGGAGTCATACCTTGTATGGGTTCGGTAGGAAGCCGATTAAGCAAAGAGTTAGTTGTAGCTATTGCTTCTGCCCAATACTAATTTGGAAGATGCTTTTCACTAAGCATTGCTCTAGCACTGTCTGCTAAAGTCCCATTCTTCCTTTTAGCTCTTGCATTTTGCTGAGGAGTATCTGCACATGTGAATTGTCTTCAAATGCTGTGATTTTTGCAAAAGTTCATGAATGCTGAAGACATGTATTCACCTCCTCTGTCTGATCTCATGACCTTGATCTTTCTGCCTGTTTGGTTTTCTACCATGGCTTTGAATTCTTGAAATCTGGAAAACACTTTAGATTTCTCTTTCAAAAAATAGACCCAACAATATCTGCTGTAGTCGTCGATGAAGGTCAAGTAATAAAGTGAACCATTGATGCTGCGGGTCTGGGCATAACCCCATACATCTGTATGTATCAAATCAAGAATACCTCGTGCACGAGAGGTACTTCTGACAAAGTTGGTTCGTTTTTGTTTACCGAAGCAGCATGCTTCACAAACTTTTCCAAGAAACTGTAGCTTCGGAATCCCAATTGCCATATTCTGATTCCTGAGATCTAACAAGTACTTGAAGTTGACATGACCATATCTCTTGTGCCATTTTGCAGATAGTGGCATCTGTTGCATTTGAGCTGACATGGCATGCTTATCTGGTACTGTAGCTAGCATTCTGTATAAGCGTCCTTCCTTGACACCTTTTGCTACTAGTTGACATCTTTTGGATTTGTCTGTGATAGTGCATTCATCACCGTCGAAGATGACTTTGTAGTTGTGTTCCGTCATTTGACCTACTGACAAAAGGTTCTTGCTGAGCTTCGGAACATAGAGCACATCTTTGACTAATCCTTTTGTACCAGTGAAATTGTTCATAGGGATAACACGTGTCCCTTGAACTGGATTCGGTGTATTGTCTGTTGTGTAGATGACATTTTTCTGTCCTTCTAATGGTTTCATCTCTGCGAACCATTCCTGATGATTTGTCATATGAGATGATGCACCGCTGTCGATGTACCAAGGATCCTGTTCCACTTGGTCGACTTGATAGCTAAAATCCTCTTTGGGATTGAAATCAGTGTCTAGGTGCATTGTATCAATCTGATGCAATTCCTCACTTGTAAGAAACATATTTCCATGTTCATTTGCAAAATGACTGTGACTAGAATGTCCACCATGATGATTTCCTCTTCCTCGGGAATTCCCTCGATTACTACTGGATTGACTGCCTTGGTCGTACTGCTTCTTGCAGCAATCTCTTTCATAGTGTCCAAACTTGTGACAGTAGTTGCACTGAATGTTTGACACATTGGTGGATGCATTCCCTCGTCCTTGAAATCTTCCTTGATTGGAATGATTTCCTCTTTGCTGATTTTGATGTTGCTGATGCTGATGCTGATTCTGACTTTGATTTTGTTGATGATGACCACTTTTTTGGTATGATCTACCCTTTGCCTCTGCTTCTATCTGAAGCTATGAACGCCTGATCATTAGAATGACCTTTACGTGCTTGAATTGCATGAGTCCTGAGTTCTTCACCAAGTAGAACTGACCGAAGTTCTTCCAGTGTTGGAATTTGCCGTTGGATGGAAATACTCTGGACTAGATTCTCGTATCCTTCTCCTAGTCCATTCAGGACTACTTGAACCATTTCTGTGGGGTTCATAGTCTCTCCTGCTGCTGCAAGTTGATTGTTGTAGTCTTTGATGCGGAGTACATAAGCATGACCGGTTTCACTGCTATTGCGGAAACTCTGGATGATTTGGTTTCTCAGGGTGAGAATCCTGGATGTGTTCTTGGACTCGTAGAGAGCTGCGAACATATCCCATGCTTCTTTTGATGTCTTGACTGTGTTGAGCTATCCTAGCATGACATCTTGCACATTCTGCTTGATCAGGTGATAGGCATACTTGGCTTTCTTATCCCATTTTGCTTGAGCCAGGCAATGGCAAGATCTGCTACTGGTGTAGAAACTGTTTGTGTAGATGTAGATCCCGATGTAGATCCCGTTGCTGGTGCTGTGACAACAGATGAAGTAGAGCTACTGGTGGCTGGATCGGCCAATGGTCTAGGTATAGACCCATCGACATACTCCCATTTGTCCTGAAGCACAAGAATGGTCTCCATTCGGTATTTCCATGTATCGTAATTGGAATTATCTAACTTAGCAGATGGCTCCAGATTGAGGTTGCTAGTCGACATGGTGCAAAAAATGTACTCAAAAAGTGTCCTGAGAATCTCTGTATGAATCAAATGCAAATACACTGAAGATGCCAAGTGAAATCTCTGTACTGTCGGTGAAGATAGAACTGCAGCATATAAAATCTGATCTGTATTACAAGGCTTGTGGCAATGATGCCGGGAATAGCCAAGAGGCTTTATAAGGCTAAAAATGATGTGCACGATGCCGTGAGATAGCCGAATAGGCTTTACAATGGTGGCATGTGTGTGTGAAATCAAATGCTATCTGCCCACTGAATCAATCTGCAATGCCTCTGAACTCTGAAGTCTGCTCACTGAACTGATGAACGTAAGGTTTCAGGTAATGTAATGATGTGAAACCGTATGTGAGCGTATGGACTACGAGTAGGTGTACTAGTCGGGAATTTCAGGCATGGCTTAGATTGGCAACTTGGGGAATTCAAAGCGTCCCCTCTAGCGGCAATCTAGTCTACTCTGATCTAGATCTAAACCAACCGTTGATCGATGAAAGAACAGCAAATAATTCCTTTTCTTTTGTTCTTTTTAAGTGCTGGGTCAGATGCGTCGATGTAGAGGCAAATGTGCGTGAAGGAAATGGTTTTGTCGGCGAGGCTCAAATGTGAGTGTAACTTGCAACAAAATGTGCACGTGATGTGACGAGCACATAGAGCACGAAAAAACGAGCGACTTTCCTTTTTGGAGCGCCCTCAAAATCTTCCTGGATCAAAAGATATAACTTGATCTAGGTGGAGGGGCAAAAGGAGTGCAAATGGTGCTCAATGATGATGTGTCACTGTGAGTCACATGTAGTGATGATGTGGCACTGTGCCTAGCAAGAGGTGTGTCTATGAGGCCCTGTGCTGAGGTGGCAGGAGTGTGCACATGCAGTGTGTGCATAGTGTGCCTGGGAAGGGACTGTGCCTGCAGAGGGTCAGTGCTGACTGGACTGTTGAGGTGGCAGTGCTGAGGTGGCACTGCTGAGGTGGCTTGGATGATATGTCACTGATGATGTGGCAATGATGACGTGGTAGTGGTGACATGGATATGCTGATGTGGCACTGATGATGTGGCACTGTGGATAAGGGTGCCACGTGGTAGAAATATAACCAGTGAACAAACCCAGGGTCAATTAACCTAACCCTGGTCATGGCCTATCTGCCACGTGTCAATACACAGACCAACCCTATCTGCTTGGTAACCTAGGTTACAGTACGTGGGTTACCTTAACCAGATAAGGTGATGTGGCACCTTGATGACCAAACCTGACCCTGAGGATAAGGTTGAACAGGATAACTACCACGTGTCGTAAGGAGGACGATCGGAATCTTTTGAGATTCTGACAAAATCTCAAAGATTCTGTCTTCTTCTTTGTTGGAGCTCTGCGAGCCTTGGATATGGCGCCGTTGGAGGCTGTAGCCCGCAAGCTCGAGCTGGAGGCAAAATGCGCTTGTCGAGGGAGCCGTGAGCTCTGTGATGGCGTGCACTATGGCGCAGGTCATTCGGTGGGCTAAACTTACCTTTGCTGTCTGTGGAGTGGAAGCTGTCAATGGCTTTGGTTAGCCATGAAGGCTTTGGAGGAGAGGCGTCAGTTAGTTGAGTGAGGCTGAAGCAGAGAAGCGCTGTTGATCAGAGGCCCGTGGATGTTGCTAGCTTCTAGAGCATGGACTACTTTGCTGGAGGTGCGACCGTTTTGCTGGGTGGCGTAGGCTATTGCTGATGCCGCTGTTGGACTGAAGTCGATGCTGCAGCCTTTGTTGCCCATTGCATAGGAGGCTGTAAAAGCCACGCTGGTCAGAGTCGGCGGCGGGCTGGGGCTGTTCTGTTTGAGAGGCCGATCGTCGAGCACTATGGCCTTGTAGAAGGTCAATTTGAAGGTTGCTTTGCATGGAGCGAGAGCACGCTAGAGGCTAGAAGCGTTGAGTACTGGGAGCTACAGAGTTACAGAATATCGGGTGCCTTGGAGGGCCGCTGCTCGTGTAGGCTACGAGGAGCTGTGTTGGCAGCAAGGAACCCATTGGTTGGCGACTAGCTTAAGAGCCTTAGTAGAGTTTGTTGCCGCTTGTGGTTGCAGATTTGCCGGAGTCGCCAATTTTGAAGCCGTCTTCATGCATATAGTGGTAGAGTTGCCTATCTTGGAGTTGTATGCAATCGAGATGCTGATAAATCAAGACAAAGCTCTCAAAACAAAGCTCTGTTTCTCTCAAGCCGCATAGGTAGGAGGCTGCTCTCTCTCCTTAATAGAAGAACAAATATCTTTCTCAAAAGAATGACAGAACCTCTTAATGAAATGCAACAGAAATCACAATGACGGAAATATCTCTCATGAACGGAATTGAACACTCAATGAACGGAAATGTCTCAACGGAAGTGAACTTGCTCGAAGAACACTCAAGAGAAGCTCTCAATCTCACAATCTCTCTCACACTCTCAAGAATCTCAATGTCTCAGGGGAAGGCAAGGGAGCTCTGATACCATGACAAAATATGAAGAGGGGAGAGGAGAAGAGTGGAGATGAGGAGAGAGGGCACAGCTAGAGAGCACACCACAAATGACTAACTGTACACTAGATTTAGTTGAAAAAATAGAATATATACAAACCCTTTTAGGGTTAGGGTTAAGGGATCTAACCCTTTCCTTTATAGCACTCTATAAGGTTAGTGCTATGCACATATGATCACGTGATGGTGCTATGCACACATGATCACATGATGTTGAGCGTGAACTCTCAACAATTTGTAAAAATCACAATCATTTGTCTCAACATATCTAGTAGCTATTGTAAATCTCTATAATAGTAGTCACTAATAGTGCTCTATTTAGGACACTACTATTGGACCATCTAATCTTTACATTCCGGATGTTTATGAACCTCAAGATAATGATCTCCATTTGGGAAAACTCAAGAGCAATATGCATAGTGGCTACAAAAGCTATCAATTCTTTGCATGAGGAATGAACAAGGACTCAAGTTGTCATCAACAAGATTTCCAACTCGAGATGTTCGGCTCTTAACAAACATACCAAATGTTGGAAAAGTTTTCAACACATGCTCATCTTGCAATATTATTGAGCTATGTAAATGAGTGATACCCCTTTCCCTAGGTTTTCATTTTGTAGTAGTTGCCAACTATTTATCTAGTCACATATAGGTAGCTATCAAAAGCATGATAGTCACGTAGTAGTTGTCAACTATCAATCTAGTCATGTATAGGTAGCTATCAGAAGCATGATAGTATATGATTTTGAAAGTGCAAAAATATTTCTACCTATGAATCGGTGTGAAGGAAAAGGGTTGATGATCCTAAAGAGGAGAATTTTAAACAATAGGGTGACCAGTCACCAGTCACCAAGTAGGGTGGCTAGCCACCAGTCAACCAAGTAGGGTGAAGTGCCTATTTTAAACAATCGGGTGACTAGCCACTAGTCACTAAGTAGGCTGAAATTCCTATCTAAGATTATCTACATCTAGACCAATGCCCTATATTCATGACACATGGCGGAGGGCTCAAGAAACCCAGGGCTTTCCATTTTTCGAGCGAAAACCCTCGAGTGACGAGCGAACAAAAGGTGAGAGGGGTCAAAATATATAGGCTCAAGTCATTTTTGGGGAGCACAAAATTCTAAATTATTTCAAGGAATATATAAGTAAATATGAAATATTGATGAATAGAGATAGAATATAAATATACCTTTATATAATATACATATATAATGTCCAAGTGGCGACTTATTTTATGACTTTCAAATATCCTTTCTTTTCCTTTCACCATTGGTTGGATCATGAAAATTTGAGCAAATATCCTCTTTACAGCTCCTTGGGATGAGCTAAGAAAAATATATAATGTCTTTTTAATAGACCTTCTGAGTGTATTCTACTAGTAATTTGGTTTGAAGAGCTTGCCCCAACACTATTCCGCCGGCGGAATACCCTTGCAGAGCCTACAAAGAATGGGTCATAACTTTTGCTCCTTAGCTCAGATTGAGGAGCTGTAAAAAGGAAAAATATTCAAAATTTCATGATCTATGTAATGGTAGGCTTAAAATCATAATTTATAGAGGTATAGAAGAGATAAATTGGAAATTTCAAGATGTATATGAGAGTTACAACTTTTTCCTAATTCATATTATGGTAGGAAGGAGTTCAGTAGGGACCACATTTCCTTAAAAGTTCTTAGGTTTGGAGAATTGGGAATATTTTGAAAATATCTCCCTTGCCTTTCCATATTTGATAATGTATTAGAGATTAATTTATGATCGATAATAATGGAATTAATTATGAGATTTTCAATATCCTTTTCCTACTCATCCAAGGAATATGGTATACATTGTTACATGAGAGCTTCTCAATACTTCAACTATGGGATTGCTAAAGATCAGGGGAACTCTTTTAAATCAATTGAATACCATAATCCTCAAAAGAGAGTATGGTAGGGAGGGATTTATAGGAGTTTCTAATGTTCTCACTATTTGTTAATATATAGATGATGTTCTCTAAAATGAGGGTTATAATGATAAATAAGTAAGTATATGGTTCCATAAGTGACAAATTAAGAAAGAATTGTATATTCCTTTGAGAAATATAGTAGCATGGTTGGTGTCAAACATTATCGCTCGGACTTTTCTGCTCGTAGGTTTTTGCTCGGAAAATGTGCACATCCAAGAAACCCAAACATCCCTTAAAGTTGCTTGCCATAAAAAAAAGCATTTGTCATTCATGCTGCCAAAACCACAACAACAACAGACCCTTTACCATTGCCCTATAATAAACTAGGGTGCGGTAGGCCGCTTATGGTGAAAGAGTACCATCTCTAAACGATGAAGAAAATATGACATGCCGGTGTTTGAAAAATACCTGACTATCAACTAAGCTCACAATAGCAAGCTTGACCAAATGGCGTATATGTTTAAGCATTCCCTTCTTGCGAACACCTCAACACACAAATAGAAAAAGAAGAATTTAGAATATGCAAAAGCAAAATAAAACACAAAACTTGAAATGGAAAAAATATATATTTTATATAACCACACAGTGTGTGGGCGGGGCGGCGGCGCACTTCCTTTCCCAAATAGTTATAATCTAAGGGAACGGGCCCTTCCCGTGCGCTGAGGTTGTAATCGCCAAGAATATTAGCGCCAAGATTGAGTATCGCAAATACGTAAGAGAATGATATATTATCTAAATCTCAATGAGTGTATATGTATTCCAACTTGATCATCAACCAAATTCTTATCATGATTTCTTCCGTCCTCGGGGGGGTCACTATGTATAAACCCTCTATACCACGTGCGTTCAAGGCATATTTCTAAAATCCCTTATCTGTAAATTTTTCATTAATAAAATGTACCCCTTTTTTATACAAATCTGTAATTTTTTTCCAAAACTATTTAAAATAGTCCCTTATGTATATTTGTTTCTGTAACTTTTAGAAATAAAAAATATCCTTCTATTGAACTCACGTGATAGGGTTACATATGATAAGTGACCCCCCCGAGCTTCCGTCATTTCAAAAACGTTTTTCAATCCGTGTGTTGGACCCAGTGATTGAGACCACGGTTTCCAAAACCGTCTGTCCCATTGCGTTCTGAACGCCCAAAAACCCCTACCTATCAGTTCTTACGTGGTTCGGTGGAGGATTTTCAGAGTTATAGATCTCTGTGTATTCGATTTTGTCTCTTTGTTAGTATTTTTCATTCTAAGGTTTTGAAACCTTAGATTTATGCCACATGGCAGTGGATAAGTGTTGACTCCTATTTCTCACTCATCGGTTGGGATTTTGGAGTTCTGACAGAAGAGAGATATTTTCAGATTTTCTTGCTGAGTCTGATTATGCAATGGCACCCATGTTTTGAGGCATCTCAAGTTCTATTTTCAGTAGCGGTCATTACCGTGGGACTATGATTTCTTGAGCATACCTTATGCATATCACTCTGGTTGCAGTTTGAGTAGTGTGCGCTCATTCATGGTGTGCATTGGGTTGCAGTGGATGATTTATAGGCCATTTGGATGCATTGCGGTCGTTATTGGATGCGCTGATAGGCCCAAATTGCCTTGTGGAATGCTATTTTTATGGACGCTTTGCACATGGATGCTATTTTATGCTGAGGGACAGCTTTGACACATTGCAGGTGATGCACTGATAGTGCTATGCTCTCTTGGATGAGATATTATTAATGCATATGCCAGTGGACGGTGTTTATGCTTGAGTCATTTGGCACTTATTGGCATTTTGGATTGCCATTGCAGTCGGCATTTTCTTTTGGGCGAGATTTGCTCATATGGATGCATAGTATATGCACATGAGTCAAATGCTTTGAGACATGAGTTTTGGTGATATTTCACTCTATTGTGGCATACACATTTGGGTGCACCTGGTATTTGGTATGATTCTCTCTTATAGGCACTAGCATTTGGGATTTTTGCTTCATTTGCATCATGGCATCCTCTTCCATGTCTAAAAAGGAGTTTTTTGGCATTAAAAAGTTTGATGGGACAAACTTTTCTTTGTGGAAAGAACAAATAAGGGATGTGCTTATTCAAAAGAAGCAGATTAAACCCTTGGCAGGGATTGAAGCTAAGCCTGCAAATATGTCTGAGGATGATTGGAATGAGTTGGATGCATTAGCAAAATCTACTATTAGACTTCATCTTGCAGAGTCAGTTTATTTCACAGTAGTAAATGAGTAGACTACGGAAGATTTGTGGAAGCAGATTAAACCCTTGGCAGGGATTGAAGCTAAGCCTGCAAATATGTCTGAGGATGATTGGAATGAGTTGGATGCATTAGCAAAATCTACTATTAGACTTCATCTTGCAGAGTCAGTTTATTTCACAGTAGTAAATGAGTAGACTACGGAAGATTTGTGGAAGAAACTGTGTGCCACTTATGAAAAGGAAACTGCCTCTAATAAAGTTTACCTCATGAAGAGGTTGTTTGAGCTGCAAATGAAGGAAGGGGTTTCCATTGCTTCTCACTTAAATGAATTCAATATTATTTTCAACCAGCTTCAGGCTCAGAAGATGAATTTTGATGCGGAGACTAAGGCAATATTTCTCTTATGTTCATTGCCATCCTCATGGGATACCTTCCGTACAGCTGTCAGTAACTCTGCACATGGTGGAGTACTAAAATTTGATGATGTTGTGGGTAGCTTGTTGGCCGAGGAGATTAGACGGAAGTCTATGGACGGCAACAAGCAGGATGCAGCCTTAAATGTGCAAAGGGGCAGATCACAGTTCAGGGGGAAGTCCCAAGAAAGAGGGAAGTCTCGTAGCAAATCCAGGGCACGAAACATTGAGTGTTACCACTGTGGCAAGAAGGGCCATATGAAAAAGGATTGCTACAAGCTGAAAAGAGAGCAAAAAGATAAGAAAAAGAATGCAAATTGGGGTGCAAATCAAAAGGAAGAGAGTCCAAGGGAGGACAAAGGAAAAGTGAAGATCGAGGAGATCAATGCAGTCACACATGATAGTGACAATGATGTTCTCTTCATGTCTAGTTTATCTGCAGAGTTGCTTACCACTTCAAATGATGCATATTCCCAGGATTGGATTTTGGATTCTGGTGCTTCATTCCATGTTACTCCCCATAGGGAATGGTTCTCCACTTATGACAGTGGAAAGACAGGTTGTGTGCATCTTGGAAATGACTATGCATGTGACATAGTGGGAGTAGGGGACATAAAGTTTTCTTTTGCAAATGGGTCTGCATTTATTTTGAAACATGTGAGACATGTGCCTAAGTTGACCAAGAGTCTTATTTCAATGGGTCAGCTAGATGATGCTGGTTTTCACACCACTTTTGGCTTTCAGAGTTGGAAAATTTAGAAGGGCTCTATGCTTTTGGCCAGGGGTGCCAAGTGTGGGACTTTGTATCCCTCACATGTATCAGGGGTATTTGATCATGTTTTTGCAATAACTGAGCAGCTAAGCACTTCTTTGTGGCATTGCAGGTTGGGGCACATGAGCCAGAATGGAATGAAACTCTTATGCCATTTAAGTTATGTACCGCATTTGAGTTTCTCTGATTTTGAATTTTGTGAGCATTGTCTCTATGGGAAGCAGACTAAATCAACCCATAAAAGAAGGGGAAAGAAAGAGTTTGAAAAGCTTGATTTGGTGCATTCAGACGTATGTGGTCCCATGCCTACACGGTCATTAGGCGGGGCTAAATACTATGTGACATTCATTGATGATGCAACTAGGAAAGTGTGGGCTTATGCTATAGCTCGGAAGAGTGATGTGTTCCAGGTATTTCGGAAATGGCTGAGAATCAGTCAGGTAGAACACTTAAATGTCTACAGACTGACAATGGTGGAGAGTATCTCTCTCATGACTTTCAATATTTCTGTGATACACGTGGGATTAAGAGGAAGCTCACATCCCCTCGTACTCCAGAGAAAAATCCAGTTGCAAAAAAGATGAACCGTACCATTCAAGAAAGGTTGCAATGCATGCTTTCCAATGCAAGTCTTTCTGGCGGTTTTTGGGCTGAGGCAATGAAGACTGCAATGCATGTGATCAATAGATCACCTAGTAAGAGTTTGGATGGTGGTATTCCTGAAGAGGCATGGAGTGGCAAGAAGCCCTCTTACTCTCATTTGCATATATTTGGGTGTGAGGCATATGCACATGTGCCAAAAGAGCTTCGAAAGAAGCTAGATCCTAAGTCTAGGAAATGCATCTTTCTAGGTTATGGTGAAAGTGGAGAGATGGGCTATCGTCTCTGGGATCCAAAAGCAAAGAAGATCATACATAGCCATGATGTAGTCTTCAATGAGAAGAAGATGCATAAGGCACTCATGAGGGATGTGGAAATGAGGAGAATCACTTTCCAGGATGTGAATCCACCTGCATATGTTGATAGACAGCAAGTTGTCCATGTACCAAATGTGCAAGAAATGGTACCACCAAGTACTCCCATAGGTATACAATCAAGGGTAGATGATGGATCATCTATTGGTGGAAATGATGAGCCAAATGTGGCTGATATATAGGTGGGACAGCAAGCTGAAATGCCCTTGAGAAGATCAACTAGAGTGTCTAGACTGCCTGATAGGTTTGTTCCAGGGGTAGACTATGTGATGCTTACTGATTGTGGGGAGCCTTCTTGCTATAGAGAGGCTATGATGCGCGAGGATCAACGCAAGTGGGAGTATGCTATGCAATCAGAGATGAGTTCACTTATGAAGAATAAGACTTGGGACTTGGTTTCTTTGCCACATGGAAAGAAAGCATTGCCATGTAAATGGGTCTACAAAATGAAGGTCACAGGTGATGATGTGCCGAGGTACAAGGCCTGTTTGGTCGCTAAAGGGTTCAAGCATGAGAAGGGTATGGACTTTGATGAGATATTCTCTCCAGTTGTGAAGATGACCACATTTAGATGCATGCTTGGACTAGTGGCATCAGAGGATATGGAGCTTATGCAGATGGATGTCAAGACAACTTTCTTGCATGGGGATTTGCATGAGGAAATTTACATGGTGCAGCCGGAAGGCTTTGAAGAAAAGGGCAAAGAGCATTTAGTTTGCAAGCTGAAGAAGAGTCTCTATGGTCTTAAGCAAGCGCCTAGAGAATGGTATCAGAAGTTTGATGCTTTCATTCGGTCCCAGGGTTTTAGAAGGAGTGAAATTGATCACTGCCTCTACACTAAAAGGGCTAAGGATATTAGCCTAATAATCTTGGCACTATATGTGGATGATATGCTATTGGCTAGCAAGAATACTTATGAGCTAGATGCATTAAAGGCCAAGTTGCATGAGGCCTTTGATATGAAGGATTTGGGACTTGCAGGTCATATTCTTGGTATGCGTATCACGCGTGATCAGAGTAGGAAACTCTTTTGGCTTTCACAAAAAGAGTATGTTACAAAAGTATTGCAGCATTTCAATATGGAGGGGGGGAAGGCAGTGAGTACTCCATTGCCTCCATATGTGAAACTGAGTCATACAGATAGTCCCAAATCAGATGAGGAAAGGGCCATGATGGCCAAGGTTCCTTATGCATCAGCAGTTGGGAGTCTTATGTGTGCTATGATAGCTACTAGACCAGACATTGCATTTGCAGTGGGAGTTGTTAGCCGGTATATGGCTAATCCAGGAAAGAGGCATTGGGAGGCAGTTAAGTGCATCATGAGGTACATGAAGGGTACCAAGGAGATGTGCATCTACTTTGGTAGAGGAGACATGCGTGTACTTGGGTACACAGATTCAGACTATGTAGGACATGTGGATAGTAGGAGATCCACTTCTGGTGCAGTGTCGTGGATGTCTCGCACACAGAAGTGCGTTGCTTTGTCTACCATAGAGGCTGAGTATGTTGCAGCCACAGAGGGTTGCAAGGAGGCTATATGGCTTGATCGGCTAGTGGGAGATTTGGGGATTCATACAGGTGTACCGACATTGCATAGTGATTCCATGAGTGCTATTCAGCTAGCACAGAATACGGTCTTTCATGCAAAGACCAAACACATTGAGGTCAGGTACCATTTCATCAGGGAGGTACTTAAGGACAAGCGCATAGAGCTTGCCAAGGTTCATACAGATGGTAACCCTGCAGATATGCTGACGAAGAGTCTACCTAGTCAGCGGTTTGAGTATTGTCATGTATTGATGGGCATTGGATAGTATGCTCACTAGTTGTTCTCCCTTAAAGGCACATTGTCCTTTAAGTGGGAGGTTGTGGGGGTTAAAGGTCACTGTGCCTTTACCCCGGTTATGTACAATACTCAAACACATATATAAATGAATGAAAAAGAAGATTAGGGTGTTCTGCACCCACCCAAAACTTGTGTGGCTCTCTGTTTCTCTCTCTCCCTCTTCCATTCTTGCTTTCGTTGAGAGCACTCTCAATCATTATCTCGACCTATGCTTCAGAATCCACTAGGTAAGCTTGCTCTTTGTAGGCATCTGCTAACTCTTCTGTACTGCCACTAGGTAGCATATCAACTGGTGCCCTGCCATTAAAAAAGTAACCCAAGCCATCTGATGCATACACTTCGTAGTCCTCTCCAATCTTTGAGTCAGAAGTTTTAGCACCTTGAACATATCTACCAATGCAATGTTTGCCAAACTGCACGGTATCTGCTTTGAAATAACTCAGCAGTTTCTTCTTTACAATAGGCTCATCTATCTTCACATATGCAAATGTATCATATTCCCTATCAAATGGAGTTTTGCCATCATAAAAGAATACTTTATCATCTTCATTGCATTCGATAAGCAGTCTGCCAATGCCATATTCGACCATTTTGAGGGTAGCTAAATCCAAGAATTGCAGCCATCAAAATTCAAGAATTGCACACTCGACATGTCTCCTAAATAAAAACCAAGTACCAGGTCAATCACAAAGGAGATCTGCTTGGGATCATTTATGTTAACAACTTCATGACATCATCCCTAACAGAACTAAACAATTGTAACTCCACACCACTTGAATTACATAATGCAGTAGCAAAGTTCAAAAAGAAATCTGTGCTACAATTTTGTGCGGTCATGTATCTCTCTAAGGCTGTTACAAAAAACCTATACCTTCCCCTATAGATAAAGAATATATTATCCATGTTCAAATGATGAGTATCGACAAACTTATTTGCATAATCTGTTATTTATCTTGTCCTCATATCCTTTCAAGTCCAAGACTTTTGAGTATTCCAAGTGGTGTTTTAGTGATCCAAACTTAGTCCAAGTCTTCTGAGTATTCTAAGCAGTGGAAGAAGTCACAAAGAAGTTAGGAGCTTACTGCACGACGTCAGAAGATTGGGCCAAAATCCTTCTTAAGCAAAATAACTTGGAATGGGATCAAGACAAAAAGCAAAACCCTACAAGACACACAGCAGCCCATAGGCCTTAAAAGATGAAAGAGAAAAAGAAAAGGGGCAGTGTGCTTTGGAGAATGTTTAGCTAATGCTAATATGGAAATCAAGCAACAAAAGAGACATAATGGCTACCAACAACACCATTAAAGAAGAGAACAGGGCCCACCAATGCTAAATCAGGTCAATGCTTTAGCTCTCCAGACACCACAGGATAGGCTTGTGAAGATTGTGGGAGAGAGGGAAGGAGTCTCACTTGCGGCTTTCTCACATGCACAATGGGGGAATACACACAAAGGTGGAGGCTGAAAACAGTTTTCCTCTTCTTAGTTGTGAAAGCCAAAAGAACTCTAATACAAAGAAATAGAAGAACCCTATATGTGGGTCTCAAACCAAACTCAACTAACTAAGGTGGCATACTAACTGAGCCACGAACTAGTGTAGATAAGGATAGCTGTCATCCAGCTATTATTCGTGGGCGGTGTACCAACCGCATCTCCAGCTAACAAGTCGGTGACATAAATGCACAACAGTCACCCTGGCATATCGCGAGTGGAGCTCGATATCTCAACACTCCCCCTCGAGCTCAATCCCAAATCCTGCACACCAAGCAGGTCTCTGAACTTGCGCAGCGCTTCTCTGCGCCCAATGCTTTCGTGAATATGTCAGCTACCTGATCCTCTGTGCTGACATAAACTAGATCAATAAGACCTAGTAAAACCTTCTCCCGCACATAGTGATAATGCACCTCAATGTGCTTTGTTCTGGCATGAAAGACTGGGTTCTTTGCCAAGTGTATACTGCTCATGTTGTCACAATAAATGACAATCGGCCCATCTGTAGACTGATGCATATCATAGAGTAGCTTATGCAACCAAGCTACCTCACATGCAGCCATTGCTGCACCCCTGTACTCAGCCTCTGTGCTCGACAAGGCAACTGTAGGCTGTTTCTTGCTGCTCCAAGTGACTGCAGCACTCCCAAAAGAGAACACATATCCACTGGTAGATCGTCTATCAGAAATGCTACCAGCCCAATCAGCATCAGTGTATCCATGCAACTGTATCTGAACCCCAGCCTCATAAAATAGTCCATACTGCAATGTGGACTTCACATACCTGAGTATGCGTCTAGCCGCATCCAAATGCGGTTTCCTTGGAGCCTGCATAAACTGACTTACCAACCCAACAGCATAGCTCAAATCTGGCCTGGTAATAGTCATGTAAATCAAACTTCCTACTATGCGTCTGTACATAGTAGGGTCTTCTAGAAGCTCACCTGCATCTGCGCTCAGCTTCACATTCTGCTCCAAAGGAACTGAAATAGGCTTACAGCCTGTCATCCCATATTTGGACAGCATGTCCAATCCATACTGCCTCTGCAAGAGCTGTATCCCACTTGGTGATCTAATCACCTCAATGCCCAAGAAATAACGCAGCTCTCCCAAATCCTTCATCTCAAACTTGTGCTTCAATAGCATTTTCACATGAAGGATATCTTCATCACTATCACCTGTGATGATCAAATCATCAACATAAATGACAAGCAGCATAATCCCTTTCTCTGTTTTTCTCACATAGAGTGAGAAATCTGCCTTGGAAATCTGAAAGCCAATAGTGACAAGATACTGTCCTATCTTGTCCGACCATGCTCTAGGTGCTTGCTTCAAGCCATACAAGGCTTTCTTCAACCTGCAAACAAACTCAGGATGAATAGCATGAACATAACCTGCTGGCTGCTCCATAAAGACCTCTTCTTGCAAATCACCATGCAAGAAGGCATTCTTTACATCCATCTGATGTAAAGACCATCCCTTTGATGCAGCCATAGCAATGACTGCTCTTACGGTTGCCATCCTTGCAACTGGGCTGAAAGTTTCTTCATAATCAATGCTATATGTCTGTGCATACCCCTTGACAACTAATCTTGCCTTGTATCTATTCACAGAACCATCTGCATTGTGCTTGATCTTATAAACCCACTTACAGCCAATTGCATTCTTGCCTTTAGGCAAAGGCACCAATTCCCATGTAGCATTAGCATCCAAGGCATCCATTTCTTCATCCATGGCTTTCTCCCATTTTTCATTTCCCATGGCTTGCTCAAAAGAAGTGGGTTCTGGTTCCTGTATCACTTTGACCATATAGGCATAGTGAATGGCTGTAAATCCATCATATTTCAGCCTATCCACAGGATACCTAACCCTGGTAGACCTGCGCAAAATAGGCTCACTTCCAGGTGCTCTCAAAACGTCCCTGGTCTTCCTTACTCCAGGTGTAACAACAGAAGGAATACCCAACTCATCATCAATGCTCTGCTCTGAGCCACTGGATTCACCATCCACATAAGAGTGACCTGCATTCACATCAAACATGGGCTGATCTACCTTCTCTTTTCCTTTTCGTGATACCTGCGTACCACTCTCTGCATTGCTTTGAGGGAATTCTCCTGATCTCAATCTGCCTGTCCATGGTGAAGTATGTGAACCACTGGTAGAGGACACTCCAGGTCCACTGATATTTTGTGATTGCTGCTGTGTGCATTCTGTGCAGCATTACCATTTTGTGCATCTACATCAATCATCACATTTACTGGTTTATACCAGCTGCTCATCTCATCAAAAACAACATCTCTGCTCACTGTGAACTTACGTGTAGAAGGGTTATAGCATCTATACCCTTTCTGCTGCAGAGAATAACCAATAAAGATGCACTTCTCAGCTTTTGGATCCAACTTGGACCTCAACTCATCTGGCACATGGACATAGGCAATGCAACCAAAAATCTTCAAATGAGAAATATCTGGTTTCCTACCAGTATACATCTCCTCTGGTGTCATGCCATGTATTGCTGCAGTGGGAGTCCTGTTCATTATATAGACTGCTGTAGCAACTGCTTCAGCCCAATAATAATCTGGTAGATCTTTTTCATTTAGCATAGCCCGAGATACCTCTCCAATATGCCTGTTTTTTCTTTCTGCAATTCCATTTTGCTGTGGGGTATGACTGCATGAATATTGCTGCTTTATACCATGCTCCTGCAAGAACCTTGCAAACTCATTTGAGAGGTACTCTCCCCCTCCATCTGACCTTAGGCATTTTATTTGCAGGCCTGTTTCTTTTTCCACCATAGCTTTGAAAACTTTGAAGTGCCCAAACACTTCACTTTTCTTTTTCATAAAATACACCCACAGTTTTCTACTGAAGTCATCAATAAATGTGACAAAATAGTGACAGCCTCCAATAGATGCAGCTTTTGTAGTCCACACATCAGAGTGGATTAATTCCAATGGCTTTTTACTCTCTTGAACATGCCTAGGAAAAGGTTTCCTTGCCTGTTTCCCAAATTGACAGGCTTCACAAATCTTGTGCATTTCTGCAACCTTGAATTTTGGCAATCCTGCAACAATATTTTGGGCTTGCATTGATTTTAGTCGCTGTATATTAACATGACCAATGCGTTTGTGCCAGATATCAATATCTGCAACTACACCGGTCCCATGTGCAAACATTGCTGCACTCAATTCAGGCATGTCTGCATCCAACGTAAACATCCTGCCCTTCTTCTTTCCTTTTGCTATCAAGCGACCATTATTTTTCATATCCTCAACAAAGCATCCATGAGGATTAAATCTGACCTGCAAGCCCTGCTCAACCATCTGACCAACAGAAACCAGGTTCTTGGTGATGTTCGGGACATGAAATACATCAGACAAGTATTTCTTTTTCCCATCCTGCATAGACAAAGGAATTTTGCCAATCTGCACAATAGGATGTGCAGTATCATCACCAGTCTCCACAAATCCTGGCTTTTCCATCTTCCTTGCATCTTGCATCCATTCTGCATAACCTGTCATGTGGTTTGACGCACCTGAGTCAACATACCACACATCATTTTGTTCTTCTGCACTTGTCACAGAATTGGTCATATGCTGCACCATAAATAGATGCTCATTTCTGTCATCACCCTGCCTGCTAGAAGATGCATAATTGCCTTGCTGCAATTTTCCACTCATAATGTCATTCTGCTTTTTATAGCAGTCCTTAGCCATATGACCCATTTTGCCACAATAGTAGCATTCAACATTGCTGTTTGCATTTTGGCTTCTCTGCCATCCACCACGGCCTCTTTGGCTCCCCCTGCCTCTAGAGTTCCCACGTCCTCCTGCATAGGACTGGTTTTCTTGCGTTTGCTGCATATTCTGATTTCTACCACGGCCTGCAGATCGGCCTCCTCTACCTCTGCCTCTACCTCTGCCAGCATTTGAGTAGAAGACGGTTTCTTTTGAAGTTCCTGCTGAAGAAGATGCACCCCCATTTCTCTGCTCTTCAGAAATTAGAAGAGCAATCAACTCCTCAAAATCAGGAAAGTTTTCACGGACGGCAATGGATGTCCGGAACTGTGCATAATCCTTTCCTAGACCATTCAAGGTCACAGAAACCAAATCGTCATCATCCACTGGCGACCCAATGGAAGCAAGTGCATCTGCAATTTTCTTCACTTTCATGTGGTAGTCATTTATGCTCAAATTTTCTCTCTGCACATTGTGCAACTCCTGTTTGAGTTGCATTTTCCTGGCTTGCGTATTTGTGCTATACATTTTTGCCAAAGTATCCCATGCCTCCTTTGGCATATTTGCATCCTGAATATGCACAATCATGGAGTCCGAAATACTGATAGACAGCCAGTACATAACTTTCCTGGCTCTCTCATGCCATCCTTTGAATGCCTGCATTTCCTGTTGACTGGGAACATTAGGAAGAACAGGTTCTTCTTCATTTCCTGTAATGAATTCCCAATAGCCTTTTCCCATCAAGAAATTCGTCATTCTAAACTTCCATGCCTGGAAGTTGTTCTTGTCAAGCTTTTCAGTGACAATCTGTGAAAGAGAATCAGATGCCATTACAGAACACTGCAAAATATTCTGTCACTGCAAAAAACACAGCTTTTGCCTCACACGGGCAGATCTGCAAAACTGACGAAAGTGGTATTTCACCACACAGTCACTTCCTAGTGATGATTTTGCATCAACAGGCAACAGGCATGAATCTGCAACTCCCAATATCTCTGCACACAGGCAAACGATGCAATTTCTGCGGCACCTTTCCACCGACTAGCCACGCAGCGGTCGCACAGCAAAAAACAGGGCCTTTTTCTGAGTGCCTGCGAAGAACTTCCGCCTTCAAAACGGGCCCCGAAACTTCCGCCTTCAAAAAACAGGGCCTTTTTTTGAGTGCCTTTAGAACTTCCGCGAAGGGCGTCTCAATCTGAAACAGTGCACTCCTGCACTTCTGGCTGTGCTACCTGCAGAGATTTGCTCCCAAACTCGAAATAGGAAAGCAACACTTGTCCTCTTACCAGGACACCACGAACTTGGCTTGCTTTCTTGAGCTCCTTACCACGAACAAGGCTCTGATACCATGTGAAGATTGTGGGAGAGAGGGAAGGAGTCTCACTTGCGGCTTTCTCACATGCACAATGGGGGAATACACACAAAGGTGGAGGCTGAAAACAGTTTTCCTCTTCTTAGTTGTGAAAGACAAAAGAACTCTAATACAAAGAAATAGAAGAACCCTATATGTGGGTCTCAAACCAAACTCAACTAACTAAGGTGGCATACTAACTGAGCCACGAACTAGTGTAGATAAGGATAGCTGTCATCCAGCTATTATTCGTGGGCGGTGTACCAACCGCATCTCCAGCTAACAAGTCGGTGACATAAATGCACAACAGTCACCCTGGCATATCGCGAGTGGAGCTCGATATCTCAACAAGGCTAAGGAAGCCATGCTCCATAGCCATGATACAGTGGTGACTAAGCTAGCTGCAGACAAAAAGGAAGCCAAGGAGTTGGCAGTAAAAGGAGATGACTTGCTCAAGGAATTAGATCTCAACTGGAAGGGGACCAGAAGAAAGTAGCAGAAACATCAAGGCCAACCAACAACTAAAAGATCAAGTAGAGAAGGATGAAAGAGTTAGAAAAGCAATAACCTGTAGCACCATCCACGCACAAAACAGATGATCTCAAGCAACGCTTGTGTAATCCTCAGACCATCTTACTCTTGCACTCGTCATCACTAACAAATTCTCTTCCTACTCTTGTGTAATCTTCAGACCATCTTACTCTTGCACTTCTCATCACTAACAGACTCTCTTCTTCAATTTAAAATAGATACTGCCCAAGATTTGACCCCTATGGAGGCCCAGATTGGAAAATTTATGCCGACCACCCATGTGCACCAATCTTAGGTTACCTTAAACAAGAGCATGAATGAGTGAGCACTTGGGTCACTTTCTCAGGGCTTTCACATCCCATACACACCACTTAAATCACAGCTCATATTACTATTTCCTAGCTCATGGTCCATTTCCAGAGCTATATATTTGTGCACTAATCCAACCCAGGTCTTTCATGACATGTGACAACATGTAACACTAATCCTTTTATTTCGATAAGCTGAGCCATTCTTAAAAATACTTGTCCCTTTGTCATGTTTCCATACAGTCTATATATACTTATGTACTCTGAACCTAAGGCCTAATTGTCATGCCACCTCATCTAATAGAACATATTCCATAACGCTTTACACCGTCATCATGTCTAAACTTATGATTTAGAAATTAATGTAGAGAGAGAGAGAGCGCACGCAAGAGGGACAGCTGCCACTATTGACAGGCTTTGATTGACGGTATAGATTAAGCTCAAAAAAGGTGCAAAGTCATCCAAGATAGCAAACTTTCATATAATTGGACTAAGGATTCGCATGTTGTGTGAACTCTTTTTTCCACAAGAACATAACCTCCAAGGGTAATCAGAAAGAGTGGTAAAATTGATCTCAAGCTAAAACAAAATTCACTTGAAACAGAAAACAATAATTTTGATGGCACAACAATATAACAACCTTTGAGATGGATAACAAAATTCTACCTAAAATATCCATACTAACCCCAACATCATCCTACAATACTATGGCCTGTCATAGAGGTTGTAGTCGAAAAGAAGTTCCCGTAAGATGAAAACTTTTGTCTTGCTAAAACAAACCTGAAAAAGATGCCAATCGCAAAAGTTAATCACCTTAACACTAGTGGACATATCCTACGATTAATGCAGTCCAAGAGATGACATTCAAGTCAAGAAACTCCTTGTGCTTTTGCAAGAGCACTACACTTGGCATCCAGATCACTTGCAAGCAATCTCATATTCCACCCTATGCCTATATTGCCACAGGGGAGGTCATTGTACTTGGAGACATGCCTTTGCCCCATCTCTAATCCTCAAGCACTCATCATACTATTATGAGAGCATTTAACTAAAGACACAAAAACACTCAATAAAAACACAATCAATGAAGTGCCACAAATAGCATTGATCAGCAATAAAAAACAAAACACCATCAATGAAGTGCCACAAAGAGTATCGATCAGCAATCAAAGACACAACATCAAGTTGCATGTTTTGTGCTAAAAAGTTCAAAAAAACAACAAAATAATTCACCAACCAAAATTTATAATAAGCGCACTGCCTAACACCACACCAGCCTAGAAGGCATCTTTCACTACATTTGGAATACACAGTAATCCAAATCCTGAAGCTTCCCAAAAAGATCATTTTCTCCTCCTCCTCATATCTTCCTTCAAGTGTTGAATGGCTCTGCATAACCACTTGTCCAAAAACAAGTGATCTCGGTGATTCCATGAGCAAGCATTATAATGTAGGAAGGGTAAATCCAAAATGGCATGCCAAATGCAAACATCCAGTGGATATGCCATGTGTCAAACCTCTTTATAGCATAGTGGATAAGAACAATTGTGACTTGTTTTTAAGTGGTCATGCAGAGCCATTCAACATTTAAAAGAAGATACGAGAAGGAGGAGAAAAGGATCTTTTTGGGCAGCTTCAAGATTTGGATTAATGTGCATTCCAAAGGTAGTGAAAGATGCCTTCTAAGCTGGTGTGGTGTTAGGCATTGCGCTTATTATGCTTTCTGGTTGGTGAATTATGTTGTTGTTTTTTTGAACTTTTTAGCACAAAATATGCAACTTGATGTTGTGTCTTTGATTGCTGATGGACACTCTTTGTGGCACTTCATTGATGGTGTTTTTATTGAGTGTTTTTGTGTCTTTAGTTAAATGCTCTCGTAATAGCATGATGAGTGCTTGAGGATCTCCTTATGTAGGATATTTCAGACATGGGGCAAAGGCATGTCTCCAAGTGCAATGACCTCCCCTGACTACTGACGGATACATATCTCTAGAGAGTAGCTAAGTATTGACGGATACCTATCTCTAGAGAGTAGCTGGATACCTATCTTTGGAGAGTAGCCAAACATTGACGGATACCTATCTCTAGAGAGTAGCCAACTGTTGAAGGATACCTATCTCTGGAGAGTAGCCAACTGTGATGGATACCTATCTCTGGAGAGTAGCCAACTACTGACGGATACCTATCTCTATAGAGTAGCCAACTACTGATGGATACCTATCTAATGCCATCTGTAGGCCTCTTCTGCTCCTCCCTCTGGAGAGTAGCCAACTGCTGACGGATACCTATCTCACACCATCTATAGGCCTCTTCTGCTCCTCCCTCTGGAGAGTAGCCAACTGCTAACAGATACCTATCTCTAGAGAGTAGCCAACTGATGACAAATACCTCCCTCTGGAGAGTGGCCAATTGTTGACGGATACCTCCCTCTGGAGAGTAGCCAACTACTGACAGATACCTATCTCTAGAGAGTAGCCAATTGCTGATGGATACCTCCCTCTAGAGAGTAGCCAACTGCTGACTGATACCTATCTCTGGAGAGTAGCCAACTACTGACGGATACCTATCTCATGCTGACGAAGAGTAGCCAACTACTGACGGATACCTATCTCACGCCATCTATAGGCCTCTTCTACTCCTCCCTCTGGAAAGTAGCCAACTGTCGGAGAGTAGCCAATTTCTGGAGAGGTACCTATCTCCCGCCATTTGTAGGCCTCTTCTGCTCCTCCCTCTGGAGAGTAGCCCCATTTGATTGATATTTATCATCTAACGGCCCATGAGTTGTATCTTTTTCCAGCCCTTAGATATTACTTGGATCTCATGGTTGCAATGCCACTGCACATAGCAGATGCCACATGCCTACAAAGGCATTTATTACCATTGGCTATAGCCACCATGGCCATTGATCCAATTGTCTCCATCATGTTACGTTATAGCCCTTGATCTTTTGGATCATCCAATAATCCAATGCACGCAATCGGATGGCCGCACCTTTTTTAAGCTAACCCCCAGTGACAGATTTGATTGTATTGTAGCACACGACAAGTGAGTTTGCTGCCCATCTCGTGCCACATTAAAGTGCCTCTTGTGCACCCTTAGATGAATCTATGGATCTAAGGACTATAATGAGGCGCTCCTCGCAAGCCCGAGCTCTGCATCCTATGTTTGAAAGAGAGGCTTCTTGCACACTGTTAGATCAATAGTTATGATCCAATGGATCATAGCCACCTTCCTTTTAGGCCATTGGATTGGGCTACAATGCATCCACCTCCCTTTTAGACCATTGGCTTAAGCTACAATGCATCCACCCCATCTAAATACTCAAATAAAATAAAAACAAAATTCCAAAATGAGGACCTCGTAAAACATTGCATTTAGTGCACCTTACCATGACTACATTTGTCAGACTTTAGGAATTTGACCATTTTGCTAATCCAATCCTTACGAGGGTCTTTTTGACCCAAATTTCCCCTTTGATGGAGTCTTTAGCCCTTCTATGCAATGTGGGGATGGGAGGATAATCTTATTAGATCTAGAAGGAAAAGAGGTATGGGCCAAGTGTAGGCAACTTCTCATAGCAATATCAAATAATGTGGCTGAGTACAATGCATTGATTTGTGGATTAGGATTTTTCCTAAAGGAAAGAGTGAAAGAGGTAGAGGTTAAAGGGGACTCTCAACTAGTCATTAGGCAAATGAAAGGAGTGTATAATGCAAGGAGTCCTAATCTAAAAGAGAAATGGATATAAAATAAGATTTTAAGTTTTGCAAGTTTGTGCATGTTCAAAGAAAGAGGCTGATGAGCTAGCTAGTAAAGCTTTGGCTTCTTTCAAATAAGCTGCTCTTGCATTTATAGATACATGTTGGCCAAAGCTCTGAGATGTTCAACATATTTTCCTCATAGATTGACACCTCGATAAAAGCAAAGCCTCATAAGGAAGGTTTGTCCTTACATGATACTTGTGGATGTCCTATACAAGAAAGGTAAGAATAAGGTTTTTAGGAGGGTAGTGAGCTTGGAAGAATCTAAAAGGATTATGGAGTTATGTCACGAATGTTCATGTCACTTTGATTCAGCTAGCACTACTCAAAAAATCCTTAAAATTGGGTATTATTGGCCTCAACTCAACAAAGATATCCATGAATGGTGCTGATTCTCGAACTTCTATGGTACACCAAATGTATGGACACAAGAACTTGGTTCATGGTTCTTCAAACCTCATTCCATCATATGGTCAATTTGAAAGGTGGGGATTGGATTTTGTAGGCATATTCCTTGTTCCTCAAATAGGAAGTATTATATATTAGTTGCAACTGATTATGCAACTAGATGGGCAGAGGAAAAGGCCACTATGAACAATAAGGCAACCAACTATGGCATCATTTCTCAAGGAGTACATATGTGCTCGATTTGGGTGCTCTTTAGAAATCCTTACAGAGGCGAGGTATTTCAGGAATGACTTGATTGAATTGGTGTGCAAACTAAAAATAAATAATGTAATGTTGTCTCCCTATTATCCCCAATGTAATGGTCTAATGGAAAAGACTAATCACTTGCTTTGTGGATCGTTGTCCAAGCTAGTAGACACCATGAAAAGAAAGTGAGATGCGCATGTACTAGAGGTTATGTGGGCTTATAGGGCCACTCACAAATTCTCCCTTAGTTGCACACCTTTTCAACTGGTTTATGGAGTGGAGGCCATCTTACCAATAGAATTGGAAATCATGATCCTTTGTACATCTTTTGCTTGCTTATGCAATGAAGGAGAAACTCATGCCCAACACCTAGTAAAACTTAAGACCTTAGATGAGAAGCGTCCCTAAGCACTACAACATTTGGAGGCAGCATGACAACGCTGCAAGGCAAGGTGTGATGCTCTTACCAAGAAGAAGAAAAGCCATAACTCAAAGAAGGAAGCTTGGTCATGAGATTTGATGGTTGTGTGGAGAAGCTACTAGACAAAAAGCTTCTTCAACATTGGAAGGTCCCTTCAGAGTGAAGAAAAAGTTAAAAAACAACACTTATCTTTTGAAAGATGAAAATAGTCAAGAGATACTTGGATATGCAATGAGTACTGATTGAGAGTGTTTTACCCTTGGATACCATGGCCAACAGACCCCCATGTCAAGCATGGGGATATGGTGGGGGGGAGGGGGGGAAGTGACAACAACAAATGAAATTTTCTTTTGAAACTTGTCGGAGGATTTGTGAAACCCCACAAGGCGACAAAAGCTAGCCACGAAAACATGAGAATCAAGAAGCATGATGGAGAAGTCGGTGAGACAAGTGACAGCTTTTGGCGACTACTCTCGTTGTAGCTTGTGAGTCTTTTATTGCCAAGACATTTCATGTAATAATTAATATGGGCTTCATATTAATTACAATAGCTAGAGGGATGATTGCAAATGTGAGTTTGCATGGAGTGCATCATTGTAAATACCATGAGTATGCATTATAAATACCTTAGTATGGGGATAGAGTGGTTTGAGAGTCAAATATTATTGGGTTATATTTGGAAATAAAAATAAGTCATATATTTAGAGTGGTTCAAAAGCTTAATTGGACCAATCATGTACTAAAAAGAGAACATGCTAAGTGTGGCGATGGCATGTGCAAGACTATGGAGGAGTGTGGGATCAAGAGGCATCCTTCTAGAACTCCTAAGTGGAATGTCGAGGATGTTGATATGTGGAAAAAAGGAGGGTCCCCATGGACACCATGTGGGAGGACTCTTGACTTATTCACTTGTTAAAGATCCAAGAACATCTTTTGATGCGACACTTGGACAAATGTCTCTCTCTCTCTTTCTCTCTCTCTCTCTCTACGTGTGCATGAGTGCATGTGTGTGTGTGTGTGTGTGTGTGTGTGTGTGTGTGTGTGTGTTTTTTTTTAAATAAAATTAAAACCATTTAACAACACGCCACATGAAGCTCAAACAAGGGTGGATAAAGTAACTTTTTTTATTTATATGGGTGTACATAAAATAAAAGTTGGTACAAAAGTGATGAATCCGTCTAGTAGTTTAGGCTCCAAGGTTGGGGTCCACTTACCCAAATCAAAAGTTTACTTTTTGACACTATCGTTCCTCAATAAAAATTATATTTACTCACACTATTATTTTGAACTAATAATGCAAAAATTAGGAAACATAATCCGTACCTTACTCTATATTGCAAAAATCCTAGTATAATTTTTTATTTTAAAGAAATTCAATGATCCTCTTTCAAAAAGTAACATTTTCTTAACTTATTAATAATTTAAATTTATGAAAAAAAACACTGTTTGCCGGAAAAGAAATCAGAACAAGAGGCTAGACACTAAGCGTGGCGACGCTCAAGGGCCATAGAGGAAAGGAGAACATGAGGGAGAAACGTTATCATGGGAGGGGAAATGGGATTAGAAGGGGAGGAAATGAAGAGGGAGACTATGGCATAAGGGGAAAGGGAGAGGGGGAAGAGAAGCATGTACATGATGGGAGGAGGAATGTAAAGATGGAGACATCAAGGGAAGATGACCATGATTTATTTGAAAGAAAGGATGAGAGGGAAATATCATAGTACTAGCTAGGTGGCTTTACAAGAATGAGCGTGTCTCATTAAGGAATAGCCCCCTCCTTTTATAGCCAAGAGAGGGGCTCTCTCTTAATAAATGCATCCTCCCCCATGCATGGTGTGTGTGGAAAAGTCTCCCATGTGGGCTAGGCGGTTACGCTAGGCAGTTACGCACTCTCAATTGTGTGCAACAACCCTTTGCCTCATTTTTCCACATAAATCAAGCCCCATATCTCAAGTCTATGATACTCCCTTGGTCTCTCCCAATTTTATAATATGTTCAAACCTCTAGGAGGACAAGTGCTCGGGGGGGTCACTATGTATAAACCCTCTATATCACGTGCGTTCAAGGCCTATATTTAAAATCCCTTATCTGTAAATTTTTTCATTAATAAAACGTACCCCTTTTCTATACAAATCTGTAAATTTTTTCCAAAACTATTTTAAATAGTCCCTTATGTATATTTATTTCTGTAAATTTTAGGAATAAAAAATATCCTTCTATTGAACTCACGTGATAAGGTTACATATGATGAGTGACCCCCCCGAGGACAAGTGGAGGGTTGACACAAAAAATCTTGCCACCTCATCCTACTTTCCCCATTATTTAACTTGCATCCTTGGATTATCTATACCTCCCCCACATGGGCCTATCCTATATGGAGGGAATAACCCAATATAATATCCATCTCCACCTATTTTATATTACTTTTCCCATGGACTTTGAGCCATATCTCACTAAATGCAGCCTAGGTGGAGGGGTGGCACATGGAGGAGCCATGCCACCTTGCATTTTATAATATTACTACCATGGATTATGTACAACACACCTTATGGGTCCTCTTACGTTGAAGGGTGGCACATGGTCATGCCCTACCACCTCAACCCTGGGCCCTAGGCACACCATATTTTATTCTATTGCCACACATACAACATATTTATGCCTTTTTCCTTAGACAAATTTATCCATAACAGTTCCCCCCCCTAGGTAGGGAATGCACAGCATTTCCATGCCTGGGTCCATCACGCACAAAGAAGGGCTTGAGGTAACGCTTGTTGATCACCTTCTTGCCATATGGTTCATGCAGCTCCTGAACTTGTACAGACCCATTGCTACGTTCCTTGATGACTTTGTATGGACCGGTCCACAGTGGCAGAAACTTCTTATCCATTTGGTGGTCCAATCTGTTATCAAAGCATAGCACAACATCCCCCTCAGCAAAATGTCTTTCCCATCCCTTGCGAATCTTAGCATCCAAGCGGGCCTTTTGTCGATTCTTTTGGATCTCTGTTTGATGTAGGGCAAGTCATCAGGTTTCATCTAGCTTCTCAAGTTGCACCAATCGAGCCTCTACATGTTCATCTTCTGTCATCCTCTGTTCTTGTGCCAATCTCAAAGCTGGAATCTCTATCTCTAGTGGTAAAACGGCCTCAGTACCATATACGAACTCAAAAGGAGTGTGACCTGTAGATGTTTTATGAGTGATGTAAGCCCATACAGCTTCTGTGACCTTTTGATCCCACTGGCTCTTGTTTCTTGTGGCCATTTTTCCCATGGTTTTACAAAGGAGGCCATTGGTCCGCTCTGTTTGACCCATGGATGCTGGATAATAGATGCTAGAAGTGTGATGATCAATACCCATGCGATCCATGAGTAGCTCCACTGCCTCATTTAAGAATGGACTCCCATGGTCAGAGACAATTTCCATGGGTGTCCCAAACCTTGTGCAGATACGTTCGAATATGAAATTTGAAACTGCCTTACCATTTGCAGCGGGGAGGGCGATAGCTTCAACCCACTTAGTAACATAATGAGTGGCTACCAAAAGATACTTCTTTTTGTGGGCGGTCATGGGCAAGGGCCCGCAACAAAATCTATTCCCCACTTCTGAAACGGATGGATGGACATCACTGGGTGATGTTGCCCAGGACGCAAATCCTTCCTACCAAGGAATTGGCATGGTACATAGGTTTTGCAATACAAAGTGACATCCTTGAACAAGGTCGGCCAATAGTATACAGCATGTAAAATCTTCTTAGCTGTATAGTCATTGGCATAGTGGCCTCCACAAAATCCATCATGATAATGCTTCAATACCTTAGGCACTTCATCTACATCAATGGCCCGTCTTAGTACCCCATCCATGCCTTGATGGTACAACACCCCATCAAGGAGGGTGTAGCGCCTACTATCTCTGCGGATCTTCTTATTCTCATAGCTAGTACTTTCTAGAGGAAAGGAGAAAGCAGTCAGAAACCTATAGATACCACCATACCATGGATCCCCAACTTCGATGGCCACTACAAGGGTTACATCAAGGCACTCCTCTAAATCAATCAAAGCATTCTTCAAGTTGGAACAACCCCCTTTTACAATTTTGAAAGAAAAATCATATTCTTGTAGAACTACCAACCATTTGGCCAACCGGCCCATGGGATTTGGTGATTGAAGAACCTGCTTTGCAAGACCAGTGCTAGTGAGTATAATGAAGGACTTTCCAGCCACATAATGCTTAAATTTCTCAATGCAAAACACCAAAGACAAGGCATGCTTGTCAGCCTCTGAATAGCATCGCTTAGTGTCGAGCAATTTCGAGAAGCAAATCGAACGGGATACATGAACCGATCCTCCCCTTGCTGGAGAAGAATACCTGCCAGAGTGTGCTCACCAAACCCATGATTGATATAGAAAGTCTTTGACCAATCTGGATTGCATAGAATGGGTTCTGAAGCTAGAGCATTCTTGATTTGTGCAAACCCATGATCACAATCCTCATCCCAAGAGAAATCAACCCCATCTTTTAATAGCATAGTCATGGGTCATGTCAAAGCAACATATTGATCAATGAAGTGGCGATAGTATCCTGCTAGATTGACAAATGAGCATACTTGACGTTTGGTTGTTGGTGGGGAGAGCTTGAGGATGGCTTCTACCTTCTCGGGGTTAGGTTTGATGCCCTTGGATGAGACAATATGTCCCAGTAACCTCCCTTGAGTGGCTCCAATGGTGCATTTCTCAGGGTTGAGACTGCCATTTGCATCATTGACCCTTTGGAAGGCCAATCTAACCTTCATGACATGCTTCTTACGTGACAAGAATATACAGAAATCATCTAAAAACACCTCCAAGAAATCCCCTAAATAAGGAGCAAACACCATCTGCATAAATCTTTGAAAGGTAGCAGGAGCATTCGTGAGGCCAAATGGCATTACTTTGAATTCAAATGTCCCCCAGGGTGTGGTAAATGTGGTTTTAAGGACATCTTCTTCGGCAATTCTGATTTGATAAAACCCAGAGTAACCATCACAGAAAGTATACATCTCATGACCACTTACCTTCTCAAGAATGAGGTCTTGAAAGGGCAGAGGATGATGATCCCTCTTGGTGGCTATATTGAGTTTCTTATAGTCGATGCAAACCCGCCACTTGTTGTTTTTCTTTGGGGTGACTACCACTGGTGAAACCCATTCAGTATTGTGAACCAGAACAATAAACCCAGCCTCTACAAGCTTCTGCAACTCCGAGCACAAAGCATCGGTCTGCAGGGGCCTTAATCTCTGATACTTCTGAGCCACAGGCTTCGCATCAGTATCTTGTGCTCTATGGTAGTCACATGGTGAAGGTGGTGGTAGCTAGTTGCAAAGAGGTCAGGGAAATCTTTGAACATTTCTAGGAACTCGTCTTTCTCACTTGGAGTGAGGTCTGGGGAAAGCATAGATTCAAGCGGTTGAGGACTAGCTGTTACCTTTTTTGTAGGTGGCGGGTTCGGAGACACCCCCATCATGTAAACTTCCTCCTCTGAGAATTCCTTTCCCCCGTCTGATTCTTCCATTGATTTCAGACACCGAGGATGAGAGAGTATCACTATCTTGCTCCTCTTCTTCTTCCGGTTCCGTGGCACCGGGTTGCACCGAGATCTTCTCCTTAGAAGCACCAAAAGACATGTGTCCTATCTTCCAATAGCTGACTGCATCACTCTTTCTCAACCATGGTCTCCCGAGTATGGCTGGGTAACTCCTGCCTGTATCTTCGATGTCCACTACATAGAAATTGATGGTGGTGGTCAACCCATTGACAGTGATGGGCAAATCCTCAATGACTCCCAGGGTGGCAAGTCGTCGACCATCTGCTACCTTGATTCGAGTGGAGGAATGCCTTGTGCATTTCAAATTCAATTTCTTCATGATTCGGGGCACCATGATATTACATGGAGCTCCCCCATCAACACACACATTTTTGACACGGCAATTATCTATGATGACATCTACTGTATGTGGGTGCCGATCAATTTCTTCAGAGATAGAAGATACCTCTCATACCTTTCCCTTTTTCTTGCTCTTCCTTGTTGAGAGACCTTGCTGCAGCTCACGTCTCACCTTAGGGCTTAATCCTATTAGTTGAGGGAGTGTGATGCTCAAAGATCGATGAGCAAGGTCCTGAACGACCAAATATTTCTCTTGCCCTGAGCCGATGGGAAATTCGACCACTTACTCCTGCGATATCTTTTAGTCTTCTCTATTGGTGGGTCTGCCATCTCAGCATCTGAGGGCTCTGAAAAGGACACCTTCTTCCTAGGGCGGCCTGGTCCATGGTTTGGAGAGGGGTTTGAGGTGGTATGACTTCTTTTCCCGAGGTCAAGGTCTCTACATCAGAATCCTCAGTGCCAGATTCACTTAGAAGATTCACCCTTGGAATATTGGGGCATTTCGTGCGATAATGACCCTTCTGGTGGCACTCATAGCATACAACATTAGCACGGTCTCTTGGAGGGAAGTTGGCTTGATTTCTGATGCCCACCATCTCAAACCGAAGATCATTCAAGGCCTTGGCTAGGTCATTGACTCCGGGTTCTGTTGCAAGGGGGGCCTCTTTAGCTGGAGGGGCCGAGGGAGTAGAAAGGAGGGGGGCTCGTGGGCGAGGCTCGGGAAACCTTCGAGGCAGAGGGTGAGAATATACACCTTGTTGAGGGTAAGCATCTAAGGGAGGACCATACATTTGAGGTGGAGGCAGTGGATACATCCCTGATGAGGGGTGGGGGTATGCCCCTGAGTTAGACCCCCCAGGTTGTTGTTGTAGGAATTGAGGGGGTTGCGGAGGGACAATCGTCTTCTTTGAAGTGGGGTCAGACTAAACTTTATCAAACTTTTGAGCAATCTCATGTGCTAGCACCATAGTTTCTAGATTCTCCCATTTAAGCTTGAGGCGGAATTCATCACTTGCTCTTGCTACAAGGTAGCCCAACACATGCTAAGTCATTCCAGCTCGAAATCCGGCATTGTCCTCTTGTGTGGCAATTAAACGGTCCAAGAGCACGGTCGCTCGATCCACATATCGACGCACCGTCTCACCTTTTGACTGCTTCAAGTTTGCCACCTGTAGGTACACATTCTCCGGCTCCTCTTCTTTGCCGAAATACTCAATCATCGCTGCTGTCAACCTTGGCCAGCTTTGGCGAACGTCTTCGGCCTGCTTCTCATACCACACTTGAGCCAAACCCTCTAGAAATGTGGGAAGAACCAACAGCCATCTGTCTTCAGTAAGAAAGTTGAGAGAAACACAACGGTGCTTGAAGGCCACAAGATACTCATTTGGATTTTCTTCCACCCATCCGCAAAACACGGGAATGTCAGCCATGCTTGGAAGATGGAAAAGAGAGAGGCAAGACAAGGCTTATCTATGGACAAACAATAGAAAGAGGAAGCTTGAACTGAAAATCGGGTGAAGATACCTCCACAAAACACACATAGGCAGGGTAGGGTGTGACTGGTGTATTGTGAAATACTACATGGGAAGAATCTTAAGCATATAATAGCACATAGACAATCTTAAAAGGACCAACCCTCATGATATCACATCCATCTTTACAAGCGAGGGTTAGAGACACGGTGCTGCATAAGGTTGTTCATCAAGGCAAACAAGAATGCCATGACAAACGTCAACAGTTGGAGAGCTTGCACATCACCTTCAGCTTCTTCCAGTTCTTATAGTTGCCATGCTATTTCTTCAAGGGGTGTGCGGTCTGGCATCCTTCTTTTGAGCAATGTCCTTGAGGACCTTTCTGATGATCTTTCGAAGTCGGTGAACTCGTATCAAGTATGCCCAACACTTAGTTTCATGATGACCATAACCTTTGCATTCCTTACAAATGATCACCCTCCTTCGTGGCTTGTGGCTTTGTTGGGGTGGTGCTTCCACTCGCGTCATGTGTGATTGAAGTACAAGCTTCACGTGCCAAGAAATCAGCAACTAGATTTCGAGCTCGAGGGATATGCTGAATTTTTACCTCTTCAAATTGGTTGCAAAGTTCCAATGCTTGTTGATGTCGTGGAACCAAGCCTTTGCTCCACACCTTCCACCTTCCACTAACGTGCTCACACACTAGTTGAGAATCTCCTTGCACTTCAAGTTGCTTGACATGATGTTCTTGTGCCTTTTGTAGCCCAAAAATGAGCGCCAAGTACTCAGCTTGATTACAAGTACATGCAAGTGCAGACTTGCTGTAACAATACTCCTCACCACCCGGTGAAGTGAGCTTCACACCCACACCAGCAACCTTGGTCGAAGGTTTGTAAGCTCCATCAAATTAAAGGATCCAAGATGTCATCACACCAAGACTAAAATTCGGACATCCCAAGTTTCTCGGTAGTCTAGGATAGGTAGAAGGAGAGGGTGGGGAGAATTCAACACTTGAGCCAAACGTTTAGCACCAAATAAACTTGCAATCCTTTGTTGATAGTTTATCTTTAGACCAAAAATAATTACAACTTGAAGCTTGAAATGAGGCACAAAAGGTTGATTAGGTACAAATGGATTCCTTGGTCGAAACATTACTAACCATAGCCGAGGCCTAGAAACCTTTGTAGTGAGATTGAGAATAAACCATTCAGGATGAGCTTATCCACCGGAATTAACAAGCAGATGTGCCAAATCTCCCCCCAAGCTTGGGGAGCATCCCACCCTTCGATGAAGGACACCGTTTTAATTACCTCTGAAGCAGCAAGTAGTTCGATCACCGCACAATGAGTAGAATTAAAATCAAAGTTCTCCCAGCGTATCAATAGTTATCCACCATGAATCATCCACGTTGTATCATTCCACCCGTCATCTCCTTGAACAATGCACTGGACAATCAGCTGTTGAAGATCGACATGAAGATCAAGGAAGAGATCACGTGCATTGGTAGCCGTAAGGCGCAGAGGACCAGGCACCAAATCCTTAAACGCGTCGAGAAGTGACATAAATATCCACCCTCCTCGTGTGGTGTGCGTCCGTGAAGTGGACTGGGAAAAGTTCCGAATCGGCGATCTAGCAAGAGATGTGAATAGAGCACATGAAATGAAGTATTTTTGCTTTTTACAGCAAGAGTAAACTCCCCACGGTTAGAGAGTTACAGTTCCCAAGATTTCAATATATAAACAAAAATCATTACATTTTCATCAAAACAAGTCTCCCTTTTGTGAAGGGGGAGGTCTTGGGTTCAAATCCTACTCTTTAATAAAAAGAGAGGAGAGGAGAGGAGAAGGAGAAGAGAAAGAGAAGAGAGAGGGGGGGTGCGGGATCTGCTGTTACAGTTTTGCAGAAACTCAGAAAAACTGTCCGCGACCAAAAGACATAGCAGACCAGAAGACTATCGCGTGGGCGAACACAGTAGATGTGCGAAGCAAAAAAACTATATGCGACCAGAAGACGTAGCAGTGGGATATGCTGTTACAGTTTTGCAGAAACTCAAAAAAATTATCCGCGATCAGAAGACGTAGCAGACCAGAAGACTGTCGTGCGGGCGAACACAGTAGACGCGCGAAGCGAGAAAACTATCCGCGACCAGAAGACGCAGGAGCCCAGAAAACTATCGCGTGGGTGAACACAGTAGATGCACGAATCGAATGCACACGCGGGAACTCAGAAGGAGCACAAATGGTATAGTTCTGCAGATGCGACTGGTACGAGCAGAAGATTCGTCAGCCAGAATACACGTAGGAACCGTGAGCAGAAAGTAGGCAGAATGAAAGTGCAGAAGCTGGGAGGTTTTGCAGTCGTAGAGATAGGGAAGGCATCGAGAAAACTGTCCGCGACCAGAAGACGCAGGAGCCCAAAAAACTATCGTGCGGGTGAACACAGTAGATGCACGAATCAAATGCGTGCACAGGAACTCAGAAGGAGCACAAATGGTACAGTTCTGCAGATGCGACTGGTACGAGCAGAAGATTCGTCGGCCAGAATACACGTAGGAACCGTGAGCAGAAAGTAGGCAGACTGAAAGTGCAGAAACACGTAGGAACCGTGAGCAGAAAGTAGGCAGACTGAAAGTGCAGAAGCTGGGAGGTTTTGCAGCCGTAGAGATAGGGAAGGCGCATAGTTTAGAGGTGCAAAGGAAGAGAACTGTGCACGGAAGAGGCCGCAGTGCCGCACCTAGTCGTAGGAGTGACAAATTTTATACCACTAGCCATGGAGATTTCGATCCCAGCAGCCACACCAATTCTGTTTGCCGGAAAAGAAATCAGAACAAGAGGCTAGACACTAAGCATGGCAACACTCAAGGGCCATAGAGGAAAGGAGAACGTGAGGGCGAAACGTTATCATGGGAGGGGAAATGGGATTAGAAGGGGAGGAAATGAAGAGGGAGACTATGGCATAAGGGGAAAGGGAGAGGGGGAAGAGAAGCATGTACATGATGGGAGGAGGAATGTAAAGATGGAGACATCAAGGGAAGATGACCATGATTTATTTGAAAGAAAGGATGAAAGGGAAATATCAAAGTACTAGCTAGGTGGCTTTACAAGAATGAGCGTGTCTCATCAAGGAATAGCCCCCTCCTTTTATAGCCAAGAGAGGGGCTCTCTCCCAATAAATGCATCCTCCCCCATGCATGGTGTATGTGGAAAAGTCTCCCATGTGAGCTAGGCGGTTACGCACTCTCAATTGTGTGCGACAACCCTTTACCTCATTTTTCCACATAAATCAAGCCCCATATCTCAAGTCTATGATACTCCCTTGGTCTCTCCCAATTTTATACTATGTTCAAACCTCTAGGAGGACAAGTGGAGGGTTGGCACAAGGAATCTTGCCACCTCATCCTACTTTCCCCATTATTTAACTTGCATCCTTGGACTATCTATACCTCCCCCACATGGGCCTATCCTATATGGAGGGAATAACCCAATATAATATCCATCTCCACCTATTTTATATTACTTTTTCCATGGACTTTGAGCCATATCTCACTAAATGCAGCCTAGGTAGAGGGGTGGCACATGGAGGAGCCATGCCACCTTACATTTTATAATATTACTACCATGGATTATGTACAACACACCTTATGGGTCCTCTTACGTGGAAGGGTGGCACATGGTCATGCCCTGCCACCTCAACCCTGGGCCCTAGGCACACCATATTTTATTATACTATTGCCACACATACAAACACACACTCATATTTATGCCTTTTTCATTAGACAAATTTATCCATAACAACACACACACACACACACATGTATGTATGTATGGTCCATGCATGATATTAATGTACCATGAGAGTCCTCTAAAATCTCTAAGACTTAATAATGGTGTTAATAAACACCTTTTAGAGTTTTGGAACTCTAAAATCTCCAAGATTTAATAACAGTGCCAATAAACAACTTTTAGAGTTTCAAAAAGCAATAGCGGTAAAATCTTAAAGAGCTTTATAATGGTGCCAATAAACACCTTGAAATAGTTACAAGGTTTTAAAGATGTGTTTGCACTTAGTGAAGCATATGTACCTTGAAATGATGCATCTTGATGGAGGGGGAAAGAGAAGGAAAGAAGGAAAAGGGAGGGAAGGGGAAGAGAGATAGAATGGAGGGGGAAATAGAGGGAAAGAGAGGGGGAAGGAAAGAAGGGAAGGGGCACACATAGAGAGAGAGAGAGAGAGAGAGAGAGAGAGAGAAGGGGGGGGAGGGGAGGGGGAGAGGGAGAGGGAAGGGGAGAGGGAAGGGGAAGGGGAAGGGGAGAGGGAGAGGAGAGGGAATAGAGGTTAGGGTAGGGTAGCTCTCAAAAGAGGGAGAGAGAGAGAGAGAGAGAGAGAGAGAGTGTGTGTGTGTGTGGTGGGGTGGGGGGGGGAGGGGAGGGGGTCACTCACACTAATGGCAACAAGATTTTTAACACAAAAAGGGAGGAGGGAAGGAGGAGTGGGGAGAGGATATTTTGGGGGAAAAAAAAAGATATTTTAACATAGTGCATGAAATATCTAAACAACGGAAGCAGAACGGAAGAAGGTGAGAGAGAGGGAGAGCCACCCAAGTTCTCATGGGTGTAGAACACCCTAGTCTTCTATGTCATCCATATATATATGTGTTTGAGTATTGTTGATAACCAAGGTTAAGGTACAGTGGCCTTTAACCCCCACAACTTCCCACTTAAAGGCCAATTTTCCTTTAAGGAAGAACAACCAATGGACATACTAGCCAATGCCCATCAATACATGATAATAATCAAATCGCTAACTAGGTAGACTCTTCATCAACATATCTACAGAGTTATCACCTGTATGAACCTTGACAAGCTCTACGTGCTTGTCCTCAAGCACCTCCCTGATGAAATGGTACCTGACCTCAATGTGTTTGGTCTTTTCATGAAAGATCGAATTCTGTGCTAGCTGAATAGCACTCATGGAATCACTATGCGATGTCAATACACCTGTATGAATCCCCAAATCTCTCACTAGTTGATCAAGCCAGATAGCATCCTTACAAACCTATGTGGCTGCAACGTTTTTGGACTCTGTGGTAGACAAAGCAATGCACTTCTGTACACGAGACATCCATGACACTGCACCACCTGCAAAGGTGAACACATAACCAAAAGTGGATCTCTTGCTATCCACATGCCTTGCATAGTCTGAATCTGTGTACCCAAGTACATGCATCTCTCCTCTGCCAAAGCAGATACACATCTCCTTGGTACCCTTCATGTACCTCATGATGCAATTAACTACCTCCCAATGCCTCTTTCCTAGATTAGACATATACCGGCTAACAACTCCCATTGCAAATGCAATGTCCAGTCTAGTAGCTATCATAGCATACATAAGACTCCTAACCGTTGATGCATAAGGAACCTTGGCCATCATGGCCCTCTCCTCATCTGATTTGGGACTATCTTCTTGACTCAGTTTCACATATGGGGGCCAATGGAGTACTTACTTCCTTCCCCCCCTCCATATTTAAATGTTGTCACATAGTATTCATCCCCGCCTAATGACCATGTAGGCATGGGACCACATACATCTGCATGCACCAAATCAAGTCTTTCAAGATCTTTCTTTCCCCTTCTTTTATGGGATCATTTAGTCTTCTTCCCGTAGAGATAATGCTTTGAAAATTCAAAGTCAGAAAAACTCAAATGCGGTACATAACCCAAATGGCATAAGAGTTTCATTCCATTCTGGCTCATGTGCCCCAACCTACAATGCCAAAAAGAAATACTTGGCTACTCAATTATTGCAACAACATGATCAGGCACCCTTGATACATGTAAGGGATACAAAGTACCACACTTGGCACCCCTGGCCAAAACCATAGAGCCCTTCTGAATTTTCCAACTCTGAAAACCAAAAGTGGTATGAAAACTAGCATCATCTAACTGACCCGCTAAAATGATACTCTTGGTCAGTTTAGGCACATGTCTCACATTTTTCAAAACAAATGCAGGCCCATTTGCAAAAGAAAACTTTATGTCACCTACTCCCACTATGTCACATGCATAGTTATTTCCAAGATGCACACAACCTGTCTTTCCAGTATCATAAGTGGAGAACCATTCCCTATGGAGAGTAACATGGAATGAGGCACCAAAATCCAAAATCCAATCTTGGGAATATGCATCATTTGAAGTGGTAAGCAGGTATGCTGGTAGACTACACATGAAGAGAATGTCATTGTCACTATTATCAGTGACTGTATTGATCTCCTTGATCTTCAATTTTCCTTTGTCCTCCCTTGGACTCTCTTCCTTCTTATTTGCACCCCAATTTGCTTTCTTTTTCTTATCCTTTTACTCTCTTTTCAGCTTGTAGCAATCCTTTGCCATGTGTCCCTTCTTGCCATAATGGTAACACTCAATGTTCCATGCCCTGGATTTGCTACGAGACTTCCCTCTTTCTTAGGACTTCCCCCTGAACTGTGATGTGCTCCTTTGCACATTTAAGGCTTCATCCTGCTTGTTGCCATCCATAGACTTTCTCTAATCTCCTCGGCAAACAACCTACCCACAACATCATCAAACTTCAGTATTCCACCAGGTGCAGAGTTACTGACAGCTATACGGTAGGTATCCCATGAGGATGGCAATGAGCACAAAAGAAATATTGCCTTAGTCTCCACATAAAAATTCATCTTCTGATCTCTTAAATTTGGCTAAAAATAATACTGAATTCATTCAAGTGAGAAGCAATGGAGACCCCTTCCTTCATCTGCAGCTCAAATGAGGTAAACTTTATCAGAGGCAGTTTCCTTCTCATAAGTGGCACATAATTTCTTCCACAAATCTTCTATAGTCTGCTCATTCATCACTACTCTAAAATAAATTGACTCTGCAAGATGAAATGTAACAGTAGAGTTTGCTAATGCATCCAACTCATTCCAATCATCCTTAGACATATCTGCAAGATTAGCTCCAATCCCTACCAAGGGTTTAATTTGCTTCTTTTAAATAAGCACATCCCTTATTTGTTGTTTCCACAAAGAAAAGTTTGTCCCATCAAACTTTTTAATGCTAAAAAATTACTTTTCAGACATGGAAGAGGATGCCAAAATCCTAAATGCTAGTACCTACTATAAGAGAGAAATCACACCAAATGCTAGTACCTACAAGAGAGAAATCACACCAAATACCAAGTGCACCCAAATGTATATGCCAAAATGGAAGGTAATATCACCAAACCTCAAAGGCTCAAAGCATCAAAATGCATTTGACTCATGTGCATATACTATGTATCCATATGAGCAAATCTGGCCCAATAGAAAATGCCAACTGCAATGGCAATCCCAATGACAATAAGTGCCAAAATGCCTCAAGCATAAATTTTGTCTATGAGCATATGCATCAACAAAATCTCATCCAAGAGATCATAGCACAACCTCTGCATCCATTGCAATATGTCAAAGCTGTCCCTCAGCATAAAATAGCATCTGTGTGCTAAACGTCCATCAATAAAGCATCGCACAAGGAAATATGGTCCTATCAGCACATCCTTTAGGGTTTATGCTATAGGGATTAGAAGATAGGGTATAGGGTATAGTGTATAGGATCTAGGATATAGGGATTAGGGTCTGTAATGTAGGGATTAGGATTTAAGGTAAAGGGGTTAGGGTTTAGGGTATGGGGTATAGGCTATAGGGATCAAGGTTTGGGGTATAGGATACAGGGTATAAGGTATAGGGTATAGGATTTAGGGTTTACATTATAGGGATTAGGTTTTAGGGTATAGGGTTTAGATTTTAAGGATTAGGTTTTAGGGTATAGGGATTAGGTTTTAGGGTATAGGGATTAGGTTTTAGAGTATAGAGTTTAGGTTTAAGGGATTAGGTTTTAAGGTATAAGGTATAGGATGTAGGGTTTACATTATAGGGATTAGGTTTTAGGGTATAGGGTTTCGGGTTTATGGTATAGGATTATGCATGAAATAGGGAGCGCCTCAACGCGCTGCCTATTTTAGGCATTCAGACCCTAAAAGTAGCACCCCGTATCTTTGGACTTGCATATCCAAATGGGGTCATGTCATATATCAAATCGAATGGAAAGATCCAATTTAGATGGTTTTCATGTCCATTTTCTCCATCAACTTAAACTATATTCATCAAATAATGTTGTTGATCAATTTTTGGCATACCCCCCCAAAATCAAGACCCCCATTGCAAAGAAAGGTAAAGAACACAAGTACTTGTTCTTATGCTCATGAGACAACAAAATGCATGACATGGGATACCAATGGGGTCTTACTTTTGATGTTTGTATGTATGTATGTATGTATATATATACATGTACATACATACATACATACATATATATATATGTATGTATGTATATGTTGATGCATATATGTATATATTGATGTATATATTGATGCATACAATTTTGATATATGGAGAAAATGGACATGAAAATCATCTAAATTGGCTCTTGCCATTTGATTTGATATATGACATGACCCCATTTGGATTTGTAAGTCCAAAGATACGGGGTCCTACTTTTAGGGCCTGAATGCCTGAAATAGGCAGCGCGTTAACGCACTGCCTATTTCATGCATTTAGGCCTCAAAAGTAGGACCCCATTGGGCACAATGGGGTCCTACTTTTGAGGCCTAAATGCATGAAATAGGCAGTGCGTTAACGCGCTGCCTATTTCAGGCATTCAGGCCCTAAAAGTAGCACCCCGTATCTTTGGACTTGCATATCTGAATGGGGTCATGTCATATATCAAATCGAATGGCAAGATCCAATTTAGATGGTTTTCATGTCCATTTTCTCCATCAACTAAAACTATATTCATCAAATAATGTTGTTTATCAATTTTTGGCATACCCCTCCTAAAATCAAGACCCCCATTGCAAAGAAAGGCAAGGAACACAAGTGCTTGTTCTTATGCTCATGAGACAACAAAATGCATGAAATAGGCAACCAATGGGGTCCTAATTTTGATGTATGTATGTAAGTATGTATATATGTATGTATATACATACATATATATCTATATGTGTATATGTGTGTGTGTGTGTGTGTGTGTGTGTGTGTATGTATATGTATATATATATATATATATATGTATATGTATATGTTGATGCATATATGTATATATTGATGTATATATTGATGCATACAATTTTGATATATGGAGAAAATGGACATGAAAACCATCTAAATTGGCTTTTGTCGTTCGATTTGATATATGACATGATCCTATTTGGTTTGTAAGTCCAAAGATATGGGGTCCTACTTTTAGGGCCTGAATGCCTAAAATAGGCAGCACGTTAACATGCTACCTATTTCATGCATTTAGGCCTCAAAAGTAGGACCCCATTGGCAACACAATGGGGTCCTAGTTTTGAGGCCTAAATGCATGAAATAGACAGCACGTTAACACGCTGCCTATTTTAGGCATTTAGGCCCTAAAAGTAGTACCCCGTATCTTTGGACTTGCATATCCAAATGGGGTCATGTCATATATCAAATCGAATGGCAAGATCCAATTTAGATGGTTTTCATGTCCATTTTCTCCATCAACTAAAACTATATTCATCAAATAATGTTGTTGATCAATTTTTGGCATACCCCCCCAAAATCAAGACCCCCATTGCAAAAAAAGGTAAAGAACACAAGTGCTTGTTCTTATGCTCATGAGACAATAAAATGCATGACATGGGAAACCAATGGGGTCTTACTTTTGATGTTTTTATGTATGTATGTATGTATATATATGCATGTACATACATACATACATACATACATACATACATACATATATATATATATATATATATATATATATATATATATATATATGTATGTATATGTTGATGCATATTTGTATATATTGATGTATATATTAATGCATACAATTTTGATATATGGAGAAAATGGACATGAAAATCATCTAAATCGGCTCTTGCCATTTGATTTGATATATGACATGACCCCATTTGGATTTGTAAGTCCAAAGATACGGGGTCCTACTTTCAGGGCCTGAATACCTGAAATAGGCAGCGCATTAACGCGCTACCTATTTCATGCATTTAGGCCTCAAAAGTAGGACCCCATTGTGTTGCCAATGGGGTCCTACTTTTGAGGCCTAAATGCATGAAATAGGCAGTGCGTTAACGCGCTGCCTATTTTAGGCATTCAGACCCTAAAAGTAGCACCCTGTATCTTTGGACTTGCATATCCGAATGGGGTCAAATCATATATTAAATTGAATGGCAAGATCCAATTTAGATGGTTTTCATGTCCATTTTCTCCATCAACTAAAACTATATTCATCAAATAATGTTGTTTATCAATTTTTGGAATACCCCCCTCAAAATCAAGACCCCCATTTTGTTGTATGTATGTAAGTGTGTATATATGTATGTATATACATACATATATATCTATATGTGTATATATGTGTGTGTGTGTGTGTGTGTGTGTGTGTGTGTGTGTGTGTACACACACACATGTATGTATGTATGTATGTATGTATCTATATATATATATATATACATACATACATACATATGTATATATTGATGCATATATTGATGCATATCTTGATGTATATATTTATGCATACAGTTTTGATTGATGGAGAAAATAGGCATGAAAACCATCTAAATTGGCTCTTGCCGTTCGATTTGATATAGGACATGATCCCATTGGGATTTGTAAGTCCAAAGATACGGGGTCCTACTTTTAGGACCTGAATTCCTGAAATAGGTAGCTTGTCAATGTGTTGCCTATTTCATGCATTTAGGCCTCAAAAGTAGGACCTCATTTGGTCCTACATGGGGTCCTACTTTTGAGGCCTAAATATATGAAATAGGCAGCGCATTGACGCGCTGCCCATTTTAGGCATTCAAGCCCTAAAAGTAAGACCCCGTATCTTTGGAATTACAAATCCAAATGGGGTCATGTCATACATCAAATCAAATGGCAAGAGCCAATTTAGATGTTTTCATGCCTATTTTATCGATTTAATAAAACTATATGCATCAAATAATGTTGTTTATCAATTTTTGGCATACACCCCCAAAATCAAGACCCCCATTGGAAAGAAAGGTAAGGAACACAAGTGCTTGTTCTTATGTTCAGGAGACATTAAAAAGAGGCCTAGTAGCCCAAAAATGGCAGCGCATCAATGCGCTATCATTTTTTGGTTTCCAGGTCTCTTTTTTATTATCTCACGAGCATACATATGGACGTTATTATACAATATAACTAAGAAGTAGTATTGAAGTAGTTCTACAATTTGGATGCATTAAGAGCATTCATATAGCAAGGAAGAATATAATAATTGAATACATTTTTTTTTCAATACATATTGCTAGTGAGACTACCAAAAAGAGGCTCTACCCCTCATGATGTCTCTAGATACAGAATATGAGATTGCTTGATGCTTGGATTGCAGCTAGAAACGTTGCGTGGGCAAAGCCACTATATGCCTCAAGTGTTGGAAATTCATGTATGGCTCAAGTGCTAGAATGTGCAAATCATGGCCAAAATCAAGACCCCTTAGAGATTCCATGAGGGCTATCCTTTTACTACTACACACGTCACCTTTAGTCGAGGGCAGAACCATTCGTCATCATAGGCAGCAAATTCATGGGACCCCATCCCATGATCCAAGGCATTATTCAAAGACAAAGTATTTCTAACCATTCCCAAATTGAGTTTGCCAATTCCTAATCTGATTGATTTCATTTACTGGACTTGCAATGCTTGCAAAGCCCTTGCTTAAGCTTGAATGAGCCTCTTGATTTTGGGGGTATAATGGTCAAAAATGGCTTAACACGCCCAAAATCAAGAGGCTCATTCAAGCTTAAGCAAGGGCTTTGCAGGTCTTGTTTTTGGGTGGCAAAAGCACGAAAAATGACAATGCATTAAGGTGTTGCCATTCTTATGCTTCCCCCCTCCAAAAACAAGACCCCCAAGCTATTCATTGGAGACACCAAAATGAGGAGAAGGATGACATGAGGAGTAGAGGAGCTGGCCAATGAGGGGAGGGACAGTCTTGGAATTGCCAGCAACAAGCATGATGTAAGGAGGTGAGAAGGCAAAGAAGCAAGGAGGTGAGGAGGTGAGGAAGCAAGGAGGTGAGGAGGCAAGAGGCAGTCTTGAAGGGCAACAAGAGGGTGGAGGTGGCCGAAAGAGTAAGCAGGAAAGGGAGGGATGGAGATTGTTTGTAGGAAATGCTTGGATTAATGCTACAAATGCCATTTTTTTGTGTGTGTTTTGTAGCATGAAATTTTTATGGCATTTTTCTTTTAAAAAATACAACATTGTTGTGATTAATTGCGCTACAAACAACTCAAGCTGTAAAGCACCATGGATTAGTACAACAATATACATCACAAATGGATGCATACACTCATATACATCACCGATGGATGCATACACTTATACTCACATCAATTTCCAATATTGTATTAGATGGACCCTTAGCATATATGTGTGCATAGAAGACCATTTCCTACATTGATCCCTGATTTCATAGTTAAATTATTCCCTTTCTCACATTCTAACATGTGAAGATTTAATGTACATGCACTATGGGCACATTATATTGCAGTTTATGACTAACTTTTTTTATGAATGCATGATACTTGTATATGGTCAAGGAAGGTATATTATCATTTTTGAATGACAACATTACTCTATGCTCCATTTTATCCTATATTAGAAACTATGATCACTAGATATTACATAAATGTATTGCTCCATTATATCCTATACTAAAAACTATTTTGACCCAAATACATAATGCCAATTGAGGTTAGTACTCATGACAAGTGATGAAAACAATCTAATGGTATGAATGAGATCTTGTAAATTTTGGATATATAATATGGGTACTATGTTGATTGAGCTATTTTTCTAAGGGAATATTTTCAACTTAATTATTAAATGCATACTTACAATGGTGACCTGATTCCCATCTATATGTATAATCAAGTTTTACTTTGTGTTAAAAAAAAATCTTTTGCATAAGGTTAAAATTCGAATAGTATTTATATTTGTTTAAGACTACCCATTGAGCTGGCTCCTATCCTTATATTGAACATGATAATGTTCATAAAGATTTTATGAATACAAATAGATAGCATTGGCTCTCTTTTTAGTGGTTGGGAATGAACCCTAAAAGTACCCTAAAACGACTATGTATTCCCTTATTTGTAGCATGGAAGTGATCATGGTAGAGTGGCATAATCCCTATTTTGCTTTTTTCATAGGTTCTTTTTCTACTCATGGTTGGCGGATACACCACGGCATAGATCCGAATATATATTTGGTTTTTTGCTTCAACTTGCTTGACTAGACTTTCCTTGATGATTGTTTGATTGTGCATGATGAGTAGTCACTGGCTTAATTGATGCATTAAGTGCAATGTTTTCCTTAAAGTTTTTCATACTACAGGATACGAGTTTGCTTATATGGGTGGAAATAGAAGCTTGTTAATGCCTGGTGCATATTTTCTGTTAGATGCAGTAGGATACTAGTTACAGAGTGTCTTTGCCAATTATTTCACTTGAATCATGCTCCTCTTATGCTTGAGTTTGTGGTCACATATTGAGTTTAACATCATAGTCTACAGGATACTGGATGAGCACTCAACATAGTGGTTAGATGCATTCATTTCTAGTTCCGATAGAACTATCATTCAGACATTGGTCATAATAGAAGTATGGAGGGCTAAAATCCTTTTTTGGCTCCCTAAGTTTTTTAAAGCATGGTATTGTCCAGATTACATAGGTATTTTCACTAAGCAAAATTAATCCTTATGATGAAAATGTGTTTTTTTTCTTTTGACATAGTTAGTTCTATTTCCATGTTTTTGGATCGAATGTATGGATGATCTTCTGCAAGCATAAAAGACATGATATGTATATGTAGCACATGATCATGTTTACATATTTTCAGTCATATATTCTACCTTGTGATCTATCATTATCTTGCTGTGTGGATGTTCAATTTGAGTAGTGTTTGCTTTTTTTATCGCAAATTTTATGTATTGTTGTGTCTCTACCTCTCCACAACGACTCAAATTGATAGTATGGGGATGAAAGAGAAGTTAATTGTGAGTTTTAGGCATGCCTTCATTGTTGGAATATGTTTAATTTGCTTATGATCACATCAATTGTTCCAATGATATTGAGAGGAATAAGATGTTGGATGAGGTTCTCGCTCGCTTGAAACCTATTTAATCTTGCTCGCTTATTTGGGGCTGCTTGCTTTTCTCCGCTCGCTTTTTGGTAATCCTCTCATTATGGCATATTACAAAGTATAGGTAAAATTGCATACTTGTATTTACTCTTGCATTGGCAATTGTGCCAAATACTAATTGTTCTTCATTGGTAGTGTAGCTCACATTGGAGTTTGTTGATTTTGGACTTTCTAGCAAATCAATGTTTCCCTATTAGTTCAATGGTAGGATATCAAGGCATGGTGCTATAGTAGGTGTACATTTAATGTGGTGTTAATTCCATGTTATGTATCATATCCAATGCATGTGTTAAGTTCTATTATATGTTATCATGGGCAATTCTACAATCCATCTCTTCATCTTTTTGTTCCAAAAAGTCTATCCACTGGGAGTGCCAAGTTGAGGGATAGTTTTACCACCCTACCAGGTGATCATCTCAAGATAAGATTAAGATAGAATATATTATGTTGATACGTTATCCTTTGTAGTAATTGGTTATAACAGTTAGCAAAGCCACTACCTTGGAGTTTGTCCCAACAATGATAATGTCAAGTCGGACCATTGTTATGACTCATGTAGAGTTCAAGAAGGATCTTCATGTAGTTTTCACACAGAACATGAATAGAGAGTTTTGTATGCAGCAGTAGCTATAGTTTTGACTCCAAGAATTATGTGTACCGTTGTTCTTTCATTGCCATTTCTTTTTCGATTCTATTTCAATTATTCTTTTAGTTCATAGCATCTTATGGATTTTTGTACATGAATTATGTGTACAGTGTTCTTTAATTGCCATTTCTTTTTCGATTCTGTTCCGACTGTTCTTTTAGTTCTCAGGATCTTATGGATTTTTATACATGAATTTTCTAAGTGTTCTGCATTGTGCATACCAATTAGAACAATTCACATGTGTGCTTATAGCATAATGCACATTTATTCAAGGCATTAAAAGTACGTATGATATTCATAAGTTTACTCCATGCATGCATACAAATATAGTGCATCTAGTATTCAAGATACTGAAATTATGTATGATATTCACAAGTATACTCCACATGTATACATACAAATATAGTGCATCTAGTATTCAAGCTATTGAAATTATATATGATATTTGCAAGCATACTCCATGTATGCATATAACATAGTTCAAGCTACTTAAAGTATGTATTCAAAGTAGTATTATTTAGAGTTTACAGTGCTTCCATATGTGTGAAGAAAATAGAGCTATTTGATACAATTCACAAATACTATGTAGTATGGATTCAGTATTAAACAAACATATTAAATAGTATTCATAGTACTAATACTATACTATCTATAGTGTACATAATATTCATTGTGTACATAGTATTCAGAGCTACACTCATGTACTCATAGTATTCACATGTGTGCATATAGTATTCAAGGTATGACATTCACAAGTATACTCCATGCATGCATACACATACAGTGCATCTAGTATTCAAGATACTGAAATTATGTATGATATTCACAAGCATACTTCATGTATGCATGGCAACATAGTGCAAGCTGGTTAAAGTTGTATTCAAGATGTTTAAAGTAAGCACAATATTCATAAGTATAAATTCTTACTATGAAGGTAATTGAAGTAGTATTTGTAATCATACTTTTATTCACAATATTGTAATACTAGTATTAGATAGAGTTCATAGTACTACCATATGTGTGAATAGAAATAGAGCTATTTGATACCCTCCACAAGTACCATGTAGAATGGATTTATACTATAATACTACTAGTGTAAACATACATATTAAATAGTATTGCAATACGACTAGTGTAAACAAGCATACTAAAGAGTATTCACTGTACTAATACTATACTATGTATAGTGTACATAATATTCATTGTGTACATATTCAAGCTGCACTCATGTAGTAATAGTATTCACATGTGCGCATATAGAATAGTGCATATAGTATTCAAGGTGTTGAAAGTATGTACAATATTCACAAGTATACTCCATGCATGCATACAAACATAGTGCATCTAGTATTCAAGATACTAAAAGTATGTATGATATTCATAACTATACTCTTTGTATGCATACAAATATAGTGCATATAGTATTCAAGCTACTGAAAGTATGGATGATATTCACAAGTATACTCCATGTATGCATACAACATATTGCAAGATACTTGAAGTATGTATGCAAGCTATCTAAAGTAAGTACAAAATTCACAAGTATGAATTCTTATTATGACTGTAATTGGAGTACTAACAACATGCAGGGTATTAATCGAAATTGAGAGTATTCAACCATAGAAAATAACTATGAATTCAAGCTACTTAATGTGCCATTTCACTTAAATTATGTATCCCTAGCTACTATAAGTATAAATTTAACTAAAGTACTAATAGTAGACGGGGTATTAACCAAAATTGAGTTTATAAAGTACTTACAGAAGGGAGGAGGAGGAGGCAGGAGGAGAGGGAGAGGATGGGTTGCAAGGTTGGAGGAGAGGGGAGGAGGAGTTGCAAGGTTAGGACATGCTTTTGGATGTGGAGTGCAAGGAAGCATGGAAACTTGAGACAATTGCTTGGAATACCAAAGTAGAACTCAACAAAATGCCGCAAAGAGTGTGGGCTTCATTCCATTATGGGGTATTTATACAAGTTGGAGAGCTTCTCTCTCTGCATGTAGGAATTGTAAGACATTCTCTCTCTACATGTAGAACTTGCATATAGAAGTTGCATGTAGGAGTTGCATGTAGAACTCGCATGTAGAACATGCATGTAGGAATGGCAAGTAGAACTTGCATGATGGGGATTCCTAAGAGAGGTTATTCCTAGCCTTATGCAAGTACAATCGGAGCTTTGCCGCTACTCTACACACACATTCTGTACTACCTAAGTTCATGTTGGCATAGAGACAACACATAAATACATACATGCAGTGGACTTAACTTAGAATTAGAAACCCAAATGTGGAAATATTGTCAACCTATCTAAGGATCCCAACATGCAGAAGTAATTTAGATTAAAAAAAGATCGATAATGAGGCAAGGAAGGAGGATGTACATCAATAAACTTTCCTAGTTATTGGGCTTGAACAATTTTTGAAATAAATTTTTTGAATCGAGAGAGGCCCCAAAGGTGAGATGGAGAGAACGATAGAGCTGAGAGAGAGCGAGAGGAGGAGAAACTATGTGCATGCATGCGTGGGTGTGTGTGTTTGTGCGTGCACATGTGCACACGCATGCACGCATGTGTGTGTGTTATTAACTAGAAAAGAAATCAAGGCATGAGGCTTGACGCTAGGCATGGCGACGCTCGAGGGCCATAGAGGAAAAGGGAACGTGAGGGGAGAAGCGTTAACATGGGTGGGGAAAAGGGATTAAGAGGGGTGGGAATGATGAGGGGAACTATGGCACAAGGGGGAAGGGAGAGGGGGAAGAGGTGGCATGTACATGATGGGAGGTAGAATGTAGAGATGGAGACATCAAGGGAAGAGAGTCATTCTTTATTTGAAAGGAAGGATGGGGGGGGGGAAATCAAAGTATTAGCTAGGTGGCTTTACAAAGAATGAGAGTGTCCCATCAAGGAATAGCCCCCTCCTTTTATAGCCAAGAGAGGGGGTCTCTCCCAATAAATGAATCCTCCCACATGCATGGCGTGTGTGGAGGAATCTCCCATGTGGGCTAGGTGGGTACGCACTCTCAATTGTATGCAACAACCCCTTGCCTCATTTTTCCACATAAATCAAACCCCATATCCCAAGTATCTTGGTCTTCTCCCCATTTTATAATACATTCAAACATCTAGGAGGACAAGTGGAGGGTTGTCACAAGGAGTCTTGCTACCTCATCCTACTTTCCCTATTATTTAACTTGCATTCTTGGACTATCTACACCCCCCCCACATGGGCCTATCCTACATGGAGAGAATAATCCAATATAATTTCCATCTTCACCTATTTTATATTGCTTCTCCCATGGTCCTTGGGCCATGTCTCACTAAATGCAAGCATGGGACTGCCTAGGTGGAGGGGTGGCACATGGAGGAACCATGCCACCTTAACATTTTATAATATTACTACCATGGATTATATATAACACACCTTATGGGTCCTCTTACGTGAAAGGGTGGCACATGGTCATGCCCTGCCACCTCAACCCTGGGCCCTATGCACACCATATTTTATTATACTATTGCCGCACATACAAGCACACACATATTTATGCCTTTTACCTTGGTCAAATTTATCCATAACAATTTCCCCCCCCCCAGGTAGGGAATGCACAGCATTTCCATGCCTGTGACCATCACGCACAAAGAAGGGCTTGAGATAACACTTGTTGATCACCTTCTTGCCATATGGCTCATGCAGCTCCTGAACTTGTATAGACCCATTGCTACGTTCCTTGATGACTTTGTATGGACCAGTTCATAGTGGAAGGAACTTTTTATCCATTTGGTGGTCCAATCTGTTATCAAAGCATAGCACAACATCCCCCTTAGCAAAGTGTCTTTCCCATCCCTTGCGAATCTTAGCATCCAAGCGGGCCTTTTCTCGATTCTTTTGGATCACTGTTTGATGTAGTGCAAGGCGTCGGGTTTCATCTAACTTCTCAAGTTGTACCAACCTGGCCTCTACATGTTCATCTTCTGTCATCCTCTATTCTCGTGCCAATCTCAAGGCCGGAATCTCTATCTCTAATGGTAAAACTGCCTCAGTACCGTACACCAATTCAAAAGGAGTGTGACCTGTAGACATTTTATGGGTGATGTTGTAAGCCCACACGGCTTCAATGAACTTCTGATCCCACTTGCTCCTGTTCCTTGTGGCCATTTTTCCCATGGATTTACAAAGGAGACCATTGGTCCGCTCCATTTGTCCCATGGTGTCCCATGGATGCTGGATAATAGATGCTAGAAGTGCGATGACCAATACCCATTCGATCCATGAGCAACTCCACTACTTCATTTAAGAATGGGATTCCCATGGTCAGATACCATTTCCATGGGTGTCCCAAACCTTGTGCAGATATGTTCAAATATGAAATTTGAAACTGCCTTACCATTTGCAACAAGGAGGGCGATAGCTTTAGCCCACTTAGTGACATACTGAGTGGCTACCAAAAGATACTTCTTTTTGTGGGCAATCATGGGCAGGGGCCCAACAAAATCTATTCCCCACTTCTGAAATGGATGGATGGACATCACTAGATGATGTTGCCTAGGACGCAAATCCTTCCTACCAAGAATTGACAGGGTTCACAACTTTTGCAATACATAATGACATCCTTGAACAAGGTCAGCCAATAGTACCTAGCATGTAAAATCTTCTTAGCTGTATAGTCACCGACATAATGTCCACAAAATCCATCATGATAATGCTTCAATACCTTATGTACTTCATCTGCATCAATGGCCTATCTTAGTACCCCATCCATGCCTTGACGGTACAACACCCCATCAAAGAGAGTGTAGTGCCTACTATCTCTACGGATCTTCTTTCTCTCATAGCTAGTACTTTCTAGAGGAAAGGAGAAAGCAGTCAGAAATCTATAGATGCCGCGATACCATGGATCCCCAAATTCTATGGTTGCTACAAGGGTTACATCAAGGCACCTCTAAATCAATCAAAGCATTCTTCAAGTTGAAACAACCCCCTTTTACAATTTTGAAAGACAAATCATATTCTTGTAAAAATGCCAACCATTTGGCCAACCGGCCCATGGGATTTGGTGATTGAAGAACCTGCTTTGCAAAACCATTGTTAGAGATTATAATGAAGGACTTTCCAGCCACATAATGCTTAAATTTCTCAATGCAGAACACCAAAGACCCCTCTTGGTGGCCGCTTTGAGTTTCTTATAATCGATGTAGACCCGCCACTTGTTGTTTTTCTTTGGGGTGACTACCACTGGTGAAACCCATTCAGTATTGTGGACCGGAACAATAAACCCAGCTTCTACAAGCTTCCGCAACTCTGAGCACAAAGTGTCGGTCTATAGGGGACCTAGCCACTAGCTTAGCATCAGGCTTTAGTTCTATCTTGTGTTCTATGGCAGTCACATGGCGAAGGTGGTGGTAGCTAGTTGCGAAGAGGTCACGGAAACCTTTGAACATTTCTAGGAACTCGTCTTTCTCACTTGGAGTGAGGTCTGGGGAGAGCATAGATTCAAGTTGTTGAGGACTAGCTGTTACCTTTTCTGTGGGTCGGAGACACCCCCATCATGTAAACTTATTCCTCTGAGAGCTCCTCCCCCCCATTTGAATCTTCCATTGATTCAGACACCGAGGATGAGAGAGTATCACTGTCTTGCTCCTCTTCTTCTTCTGGTTCAGTGGCACCTGGTTGTACTGGGATCTTCTCCTTTGAAGCACCAAAAGACATGTGTCCTATCTTCCAATAGCTGACTGCATCACTCTTTCTCAACCACGGTCTCCCGAGTATGGCTGGGTAACTCTTGCATGTATCTTCAATGTCCACTACATAGAAATTGACGGTGGTGGTCAACCCATTAACAGTGATGGGCAAATCCTCAATGACTCCCAGGGTGGCGAGTCGTCGACCATCTGCTACCTTGATTCGAGTGGAGGAATGCCTTGTGCATTTCAAATTCAACTTCTTCATGATGCGGGGCACCATGATATTACATGCAACTCCCCCATCAACACACACACTTTTGACACGGTAATTATCTATGATGACATCTACTGTATGCGAGTGCCTGATCAACTTCTTTAGATATAGAAGAAATCTCTCGTACCTTTTCCTTTTTCTTGCTTCTCCTTGTTGAGAGCTCTTGTTGTAGCTCACATCTCACCTTAGGGCTTAATGCTATTAGTTGAGGAAGCGTGATGCTCAAAGATCGATGATCAAGGTCCTGAATGACCGAATAGTCTTCTTGCCCTGAGCCCATAGGAAAATCCGAGGGCAACCACTTACTTCTGCGAGATCTTTTAGTCTTCTCTGTTGGTGGGTCTACCATCTCAGCATCTGAGGGCTCTAAGAAGGACACCTTCTTCTGGGGGTAGCCTGATCGATGGTTTGGGGAGGGGTCCAAAGTGGTACGACTTCTCTTCCCGAGGTCAAGGATCTCTATGTCAGAATCCTCGGTGCCTAATCCACTTAGAAGATTCACCCTTGGAATATTGGGAGATTCGGTGCAATAATGACCCTTCTGGTGGCACTCGTAGCACACAACATTGGCACATTCTCTTGGAGGGCAATTGGCTTGATTTTTTATGCCTACCACCTCAAGCCAAAGATCGTTCAGGGCCTTGGCTAGGTCATTGAATCTGGGTTCTTTAGCAGGAGGGGTCGAGGAGTAGGAAGGAGGGGGCTCATGGGCGAGGCTAGGGAAATCTTCCAGTCGGAGGTTGAGGATATACTCTTTGTTGAGGGTAAGCATCTAAGGGAGGACCATACATTTGAGGTGGAGGTGGTGGATACATCCCTGATGGGGGGTGGGGGTATGCCCCTAAGTTGGAACCCCTTAGTTGTTGTTGCAAAAATTGAGGGGGTTGCGGAGGGACAACCGTCTTCTTTGAAGCGGGGTCAGATTGAACTTTATTAAACTTTTGAGCAATCTCATGTGCTAGCACCATGGTTTCTAGATTCTCTCATTTAAGCTTGAGGCAGAATTCATCGCTTGCTCCTACTACTACAAGGTAGCCCAGCACATGTTGAGTCATTCTAGCTCAAAATCTGGCATTGTCCTCCTGCGTGGCAATTAATCAGTCCAAGAGCACGGCCACTCGATCCACATATCGATGTGCCATCTCACCTTCTGACTGCTTCAGGTTTGCCACCTGTAGGTACACATTCTTCGGCTCCTCTTCTTTGCCGAAATACTCGATCATAGCTACTGTCAACCTTGGCCAACTTTGGCAGACATCTTCGGCCTACTTCTCATACACTTGAGCCAAACCCTCTAGAAATGTGGCAAGAACCAACAACCATCTATCTTCAATAAGAAAGTTGATAGAAACACAACGGTGCTTGAAGGCCACAAGATACTCATTTGGATTTTCTTCAACCCGACCATAGAACACAAGAATGTCAGCCATGCTTGGAAAATGGAAAAGAGACAGGAAAAATGAGGCTTATCTATTGGCAAACAATGGAAAAGAGTAGCTTGAACTGAAAATCGGGTGAAGATACATCCACAAAGCACACATAGGCAGGGTAGGGTGTAACTGGTGTATTGTGAAATGCTATATGGGAAGAATCTTTAGCATAGAATAGCTCATAGACAATCTTAAAAGGACCAACCCTTATTGGTCAAGGCATAATATTGCATCCATCTTTACAGGCGAGGGTTAGAGACACGGTGCTGCATGAGGTTGTTCATCAAGGCAAACAAGAATGCCATGACAAATGTCAATAGTTGGAGAGCTTGCACATCACCTTCAGCTTCTTCCAGTTCTTGTAGTCGCCATGCTATTTCTTCAAGGGGTGTGCGGTTTGGCATCCTTCTTTTAAGCAATGTTCTTAAGGACCTTTCTCATGATGTTCCAAAGTCGGTAAACGCGTATCAAATATGCCCAACACTTAGTTTCATGATGACCACAACCTTTGCATTCTTTACAAATGATCACCCTCATTCATGGCTTGCGGCTTTGTTGGGGCGGTGCTTCCACTCGTTTCATGCATGATTGAAGTATAAGCTTCATGTGCCAAGAAATCAGCAACTAAACTTTGAGCTCGGGGAATATGCTAAATTTTTACCTCTTCAAATTGTTTGCAAAGTTCCAATGCTTGTTGATGTCGTGGAACCAATCCTTCGCTCTACACCTTCCACCTTCTACTAACTTGTTCACACATGAGTTGAGAATCTCCTTGCACCTCAAGTTGCTTGATGTGATGTTCTTGCGCCTTTTGTAGCCCAAAAATGAGTACCGAGTACTCAACTTGGTTGCAAGTACTTGCAGGTGTAGACTTGCTATAACAATACACCTCACCCCCCGGTGAAGTGAGCTTCACACCCACACTAGCAGCCTTGGTCGAAGGTTTGTATGCTCTGTCAAATTGAAGGATCCACGATCTCATTACACCAAGACTAAAATCCAGACATTCCAGGTTTCTCGCTACTCCAAGATAGGTAGAAGGAGAGGGTGGGGAGAATTCAATACTTGAGCAAGACATTCAGTGCCAAATAAACTTACAATTGTTGATAGTTTATCTTTCGACCAAAAAGAATTACAACTTGAAGCTCAAAATGTGGCACAAAGGGTGGATTAGGTACAAAAGGATTCCTTGGTTGAAACATTACCAACCATAGCCGAGCCCTAGAAACCTTTGTAGTGAGGTTGAGAAGAAATCATTCAAGACGAGCTTATCCACAGGAATTAATAAGTAGTGTTATGGATAAAATTGTCTAAGGAAAAAGGCATTAATATGTGTGTGTGTTTGTATATGTGGCAATAGTATAATAAAATATGGTGTGCATAGGGCCCAAGGTTGAGGTGGCAGGGCATGACCATGTGCCACCCTTCCATGTAAGAGGACCCATAAGGTGTGTTGTACATAATCCATAATAGTAATATTATAAAATGCAAGGTGGCATGGCTCCTCCATGTGCCACCCCTCCACCTAGGCTGCATTTAGTGAGATATGGCTCAAAGTCCATGGGAGAAGCAATATAAAATAGGTGGAGATGGATATTATATTGAGTTATACCCTCCATATGAGATAGGCCCATGTGGGGGAGGTATAGAAGGACCAAGAGAGCTAGTTAAATAATGGGGAAAGTAGGATGAGGTGGCAAGATTCCTTGTGCCAACCCTCCACTTGTCCTCTTAGAGGTTTGAACATATTATAAAATTGGAAAGAGACCAAGGGAGTATCATAGACTTGAGATATGGGGCTTGATTTATGTGGAAAATTGAGGCAAAGGGTTGTCGCACACAATTGAGAGTGTGTACCCACCTAGCCCACATGGGAGACTTTTCCACACACACCATGCATGTGGGAGGATACATTAATGTGGAGAGACCCCCTCTTTTGGCTATAAAAGGAAGGGGCTATTCCTTGATGAGACACGCTCATTCTTGTAAAGCCACCTAGCTAGTATTTTGATATTTCCTCTCATCCCTTCTTTTCAATAAAGTATGGTTCACTTCCCTTGATGTCTACATCTCAACATTCCTCTTCCTATCATGTACATGCTTCTCTTCCCCCTCTCCCTTTCCCCTTGTGTCATAGTCTCCCTTTTCCTTCCCTCCACTTCTAATTCCTTGTTCACCCCTATAACATCCCTTCGCCCTCGTGATCTCCTTTTCTCTATGGCCTTTGAGCTTAGCCATACTTAGTCTCTAGCCTCTGATCTCGATAACTTTTCCAACTAAAAGTTTTGGTGTGGCTGCTGGGATCCGAATCTTCACGGCTAGTGGCGAATCTTCTATTCGTACGGGTTACATCAACAAAACTATACCATCTGTGCTCTTTCTAAGCTACTGCGCGTGCATTTGATTCGTGCATCTCCTGCGCGACAGTTCTCTGGACTGCTGCGACTTCTGGTTGTGGACAATTTTCTGCGCGACAGTACTCTGGACTGTTGCGACTTCTGGTTACGGACAGTTTTCTGCGCTCACCTGCACGACAGTTCTCTGGACTGCTGCAACTTCTGGTTGCGGACAGTTTTCTGCGCGACAGTTCTCTGGACTGCTCTGGTTGTGGACAGTTTTCTGTGCGACAGTTCTCTGGACTGCTCTGGTTGCGGACTGTTTCCTGAGCCCCTGCAAAAGAGTAACAGCAGATCCCGCGCCCCCCCTATCTCTACTCTTCTTCTTCTCTTTCTCTTTCTCTTTCTCTTCTCCTTCTCCTCTCCTCTCCTCTCTTTTTATTAAAGAGTAGGATTGGAACCCAAGACCTCCCCCTTCACAAAAGAAAGTCTTATCATTGGGCCAACAAGTTGGAAGTGGTAAAAATGTAATGATTTTTGTTCATATATTGAAATTGCGGGAGCTGTAACTCTCTAACCATAAGGAGTTTGCTCTTGTTGTAAAAAGTAAAAATATTTCATTTTATGTGCTCTATCCACATCTCTTGCTAGATTGCCAATTCAGAACTTCTCCAAGCTCATTTCATGAATGCACGCCTCACGAGAAGGGTGGATATTTATGTCACTGCTCGACGCATTTAAGGAATTGGTGCCTGTTCCTCCGCACCTTACGGCTACCAATGCACGAGATGTCTTCCTTGATCTTCATGTCAACCTTCAACGGCTGATTGTCCAGTGCATTATTGATGGTGATGACGGGTGGAATGACACACCGTGGATGATTCATGGTGACGAACTACTGATACGCTGGGAGGATTTTGACTTTACTTCTACTCATTGTGCGGTGATCGAACTACTTGCTGCTTCAGAGGTAATCAAAACGGTTTCCTTCTTCGAAGGGTGGGATGCTCCCCAAGCTTGGGGGGAGATTTGGCGCATCTGCTTGTTGATTCCTGTGGAAAAGCTCGTCCTGAATGGTTTATTCACAATCTCATTACAAAGGTTTCTAGGCCTTTACTATGGTTGGTAATGTTTCGACCAAGGAATCCATTTGTACCTAATCAGCCTTTTGTGCCTCATTTCGAGCTTCAAATTGTAATTCTTTTTGGGCTTAAGATAAACTATCAACAAAGAATTGCAAGTTTATTTGGTGCTGAACGTTTGGCTCAAGTGTTGAATTCTCCCCACCCTATCCTCCTACCTATCTTGGACTACCGAGAAACTTGGGATGCCCGAATTCTAGTCTTGGTGTGATGACATCTTGGATTCTTCAATTTGATGGAGCTTACAAACCTTCGACCAAGGCAGCTGGCGTGGGTGTGAAGCTCACTTCACCGGGTGGTGAGGAGTTTTGTTACAGCAAGTCTTTGCCCGCAAGTACTTGCAATCAAGCTGAGTACTCAGCGCTCATTTTTGGGCTACAAAAGGCACAAGAACATCATGCCAAGCAATTGGAGGTGCAAGGAGATTCTCAACTAGTGTGTGAACAAGTTAGTGGAAGGTGGAAGGTGCGGAGCAAAGGCTTGGTTCCACGACATCAACAAGCCTTGGAACTTTGCAACCAATTTGAAGAGGTAAAAATTCAGCATATCCCTCGAGCTCGAAATCTTGTTGCTGATTTCTTGGCACGTGAAGCTTGTATTTCAATCACGCATGACGCGAGTGGAAGCGCCACCCCAAGAAAGCCGCAAGCCACGAAGGAGGGTGATCGTTTGTAAGGAATGCAAAGGTTGTGGTCATCATGAAACTAAGTGTTGGGCATACTTGATACGAGTTCACCGACTTCGGAAGATCATCAGGAGGGTTCTCAAGGACATTGCTCAAAAGAAGGATGCCAGACCACACACCCCTTGAAGAAATAGCATGGCGACTACAAGAACTGGAAGAAGTTGAAGGTGATGTGCAAGCTCTCCAACTGCTGACATTTGTCATGGCATTCTTGTTTGCCTTGATGAACAACCTCATGCAACGTCGCACCTCTAACCCTCGCGTGTAATGATCAATGTGATATCATGAGGGTTGGTCCTTTTAAGATTGTCTATGTGCTATTCTATGCTGAAGATTCTTCTCGTGTAATATTTCACACTACACCAGTCACACCCTACCCTGCCTATGTGTGCTTTTTGGATGTATCTTCACCCGATTTTCAGTTCACAAGCTTCCTCTTACTATTGTTCGTCCATAGATAAGCCCCTCTTTTCCATCTTCCAAGCATGGCTGACATTCCCGTGTTTTGTGGATGGGTAGAAGAAAATCCAAATGAGTATCTTGTGACTTTCAAGCGCCGTTGTGTTTCTCTCAACTTTCTTACTGAAGACAGATGGCTATTAGTTCTTCCCACATTTCTAGAAGGTTTGGCTCAAGTGTGGTATGAAAAGCAAGCCGAAGATGTTCGCCAAAGCTGGCCAAGGTTGACAGCAGCAATGATTGAGTATTTCGGCAAAGAAGAGGAGCCGGAGAATGTGTACCTGCAGGTGGCAAATTTGAAGCAGTTAGAAGGTGAGATGGCGCGTCGATATGTGGATCGAGCGGCCGTGCTCCTGGACCATTTGATTGCCACACAGGAGGACAATGTCGAGTTTCGAGCTGGAATGACTCAACATGTGCTGGGCTACCTTGTAGCAGGAGCGAGTGATGAATTCCGCCTCAAGCTTAAATGGGAGAATCCAGAAACTATGGTGCTAGCACATGAGATTGCTCAAAAGTTTGACAAAGTTCAGTCTGACCCCGCTTCAAAGAATACGATTGTCCCTCCGCATCCCCCTCCATTCCTGCAACAACAACCTGGGGGGTCTAACTAAGGGGTATACCCCCACCCCTCATCAGGGATGTATCCACCGCCTCCACCTCAGATGTATGGTCCTCCCTTAGATGCTTACCCTCAACAAGGTGGATATCCTCATCCTCCGCCTCGAAGATTTCCCCAGCCTCGCCCACGAGCTCCCCTCCTCTCTACTCCCGTGGCCCCTCCAACTAAAGAGGCCCCCCCTGCAACAAAACCTGGAGTCAATGACCTAGCCAAGGCCCTGAATGATCTTCGGCTTGAGATGGTGGGCATCAAAAATCAAGCCAACCGCCCTCCAAGAGATCGTGCTAATGTTGTATGCTACGAGTGCCACCAGAAGGGTCATTATCGCACAGAATGCCCCAATATTCCAAGGGTGAATCTTCTAAGTGAGTCGGGCACTGGAGGATTCTAATGTGGAGATCCTTGATCTTGGGAAAAGAACTCGTGCTACCTTGGACCCCTCTCCAAACCGTGGACCAGGCCACCCCAGGAAGAAGGTGTCCTTCTCAGAGCCCTCAGATGCTGAGATGGCAGACCCACCAACAGAGAAGACTAAAAGATCTCGCAGGAGTAAGTGGTCACCCTCGGATTTTCCCATTGGCTCGGGGCAAGAGGACTATTAAGTCGTTCAAGACCTTGCTCATCGTTCTTTGAGCATCACACTCCCTCAACTAATAGCATTAAGCCCTAAGGTGAGACGTGAGCTGCAGCAAGGTCTCTCAACAAGGAAGAGCAAGAAAAAGGGAAAGGTACGAGAGGTATCTTCTATCTCTGAAGAAATTGATCGGCACCCACACACAGTAGATGTCATCATAGATAATTGCCGTGTCAAAAATGTGTGTGTTGATGGGGGAGCTGCATGTAATATCATGGTGCCCCGCATCATGAAGAAATTGAATTTGAAATGTACAAGGCGTTCCTCCACTCGAATCAAGGTAGCAGATGGTCAACGACTCACCACCATGGGAGTCATTGAGGATTTGCCCATCACTGTCAACGGGCTGACCACCACTGTCAATTTCTATGTAGTGGACATTGAAGACACAGGCAGAAGTTACCCAGCCATACTCGGGAGACCATGGTTGAGAAAAAGTCATGCAGTTAGCTATTGGAAGATAGGACACATGTCTTTTGGTGCTTCCAAGGAGAAAATCCCTGTGCAACCTGGTGCCATGGAACCGGAAGAAGAAGAGGAGCATGACAGTGATACTCTCTCATCCTCAGTATCTGAGTCCATGGAAGAATCAGACGGGGGGGAGGAATTCTCAGAGGAGGAAGTTTACATGATGGGGGTGTCTCCGACCCTGCCACCTGCAGAAAAGATAACAACTAGTCCTCAACAGCTCGAATCAATGCTTCCTCCAGACCTCACTCCAGGTGAGAAAGATGAGTTTCTTGAAATGTTCAAAGATTTCCCTTACCTCTTTGCAACTAGCTACCACCACTTTCACCATGTGACTGCCATAGAGCACAAGATAGAACTGAAGCCTGATGCAAAGCCTGTGGCTCAGAAGTATCAGAGATTAGGGCCCCTGCAGACCGACGCTTTGCGCTCAGAGTTGCAGAAGCTTGTAGAGGCTGGGTTTATTGTTCCGGTTCACAATACTGAATGGGTTTCACCAGTGGTAGTCATCCCGAAGAAAAACAACAAGTGGCGGGTCTGCATCGACTATAAGAAGCTCAATGCTGCCACCAAGAGGGATCATCATCCTCTACCCTTTCAAGACCTCATTCTTGAGAAGGTAAGTGGTCATGAGATGTATACTTTCTGTGATGGTTACTCTGGGTTTTATCAAATCAGAATTGCCGAGGAAGATGTGCTTAAAACCACATTTGCCACACCCTGGGGGACATTTGCATTCAAAGTAATGCCATTTGGCCTCACCAATGCTCCTGCCACCTTTCAAAGATTTATGCAGATGGTGTTTGCTCCTTATTTGGGGGATTTCTTGGAGGTGTTTTTAGATGATTTCTGTATATTCTCATCACGTAAGGAGCACATCATGAAGGTTAGATTGGCCTTCCAAAGGGTCAATGATGCAAATGGCAGTCTCAACCCTGAGAAATGCACCATTGGAGCCACTCAAGGGAGGTTATTGGGACATGTAGTCTCATCCGAGGGCATCAAGCCTGACCCCGAGAAGGTAGAAGCCATCCTCAAACTCTCCCCACCTACAACCAAACGTCAGGTACGCTCATTTGTCAATCTAGCAGGATACTATCACCGTTTCATTGATCAGTATGCTGCTTTGACACGGCCCATGACTATGCTATTAAAAGATGGGGTTGATTTTTCTTGGGATGAGGATTGTGATCATGGTTTTGCACAAATCAAGGATGCTCTGGCTTCAAAACCCATTCTACGCAATCCCGACTGGTCAAAGACCTTCTATATCAATCCTGGGTTTGGTGAGCACACTCTGGCAGGTATTCTTCTCCAGCAAGGGGAGGATCGGTTCATGTATCCCGTTCGATTTGCTTCTCGACAATTGCTCGACACTGAGCGACGCTATTCAGAGGCCGACAAGCATGCCTTGTCTTTGGTGTTTTGCATTGAGAAATTTAAGCATTATGTGGCTGGAAAGTCCTTCTTTATACTCACTAGCACTGGTCTTGCAAAGCAGGTTCTTCAATCACCAAATCCCATGGGCCGGTTGGCCAAATGGTTGGCAGTTCTACAAGAATATGATTTTTCTTTCAAAATTGTAAAAGGGGGTTGTTCCAACTTGAAGAATGCTTTGATTGATTTAGAGGAGTGCCTTGATGTAACCCTGGTAGCGGCCATAGAAGTTGGGGATCCTTGGTATGGTGGTATCTATAAGTTTTTGACCGCTTTCTCCTTTCCTTCAGAAAGTACAAGCTATGACAGAAAGAAGATCTGCAGAGATAGTAGGCGCTACACCCTCCTTGATGGGGTGTTGTACTGTCAAGGCATGGATGGGGTACTCAGACGGGCCATTGCTACAGATGAAGTGCCTAAGGTATTGAAGCATTATCATGATGGATTTTGTGGAGGCCACTATGCCAGTGACTATACAGCTAAGAAGATTTTACATGCTGGATACTATTGGCCGACATTGTTCAAGGATGTCACTTTATATTGCAAAACCTGTGAACCATGTCAATTCTTTGGTAGGAAGGATTTGCGTCCCGGGCAACATCAACTAGTGATGTCCATCCATCCGTTTCAGAAGTGGGGAATAGATTTTGTCGGGCCCTTGCCCATGACTGCCCGCAAAAAGAAGTATCTTTTGGTAGCCACTCAGTATGTCACTAAGTGGGCTGAAGCTATCGCTCTCTCTGCTGCAAATGGCAAGGCAGTTTCAAGTTTCATATTTGAACGTATCTGCACAAGGTTTGGGACACCCATGGAGATAGTCTCTGACCATGGGAGTCCATTCTTAAATGAAGCAGTGGAGTTACTCATGGATCGCATGGGCATTGATCATCACACTTCTAGCATCTATTATCCAGCATCCATGGGTCAAACAGAGTGGACCAATGGCCTCCTCTGTAAAACCATAGGAAAAATGGCCGCAGGGAATAGGAGCCAATGGGATCAGAAGGTCACTGAAGTAGTGTGGGCTTACAACATCACTCATAAAACATCTATAAGTCACACCCCTTTTGAGTTGGTGTATGGTACTGAGGCAGTTTTACCACTAGGGATAGAGATTCCGGCCTTGAGATTGGCGCAAGAATAGAGGATGATAGAAGATGAACATGTAGAGGCCAGATTGGTACAACTAGAGAAGTTAGATGAGACCCGCCGCCTTGCACTATATCAAACAGAGATCCAAAAGAATCGACAAAAGGCCCAATTGGATGCTAAGATTCGCAAGGGATGGGAAAGACACTTTGCTGAGGGGGATGTTGTGCTATGCTTTGATAATAGATTGGATCACCAAATGGATAAGAAGTTTCTGCCACTGTGGGCTGGTCCATACAAAGTCATCAAAGAACGTAGCAATGGGTCTGTACAAGTTCAGGAGCTGCATGAACCATATGGCAAGAAGGTGATCAACAAGCGTTACCTCAAGCCTTTCTTTATGCATGATGGTCCCAGGCATGGAAATGCTGTGCATTCCCTGCCTGGGGGGGGGAACTGTTATGGATAAAATTGTCTAAGGAAAAAGGCATTAATATGTGTGTGTGTTTTTATATGTGGCAATAGTATAATAAAATATGGTGTGCATAGCGCCCAAGGTTGAGGTGGCAGGGCATGACCATGTGCCACCCTTCCATGTAAGAGGACCCATAAGGTGTGTTGTACATAATCCATAATAGTAATATTATAAAATGCAAGGTGGCATGGCTCCTCCATGTGCCACCCCTCCACCTAGGCTGCATTTAGTGAGATATGGCTCAAAGTCCATGGGAGAAGCAATATAAAATAGGTGGAGATGGATATTATATTGAGTTATACCCTCCATATGAGATAGGCCCATGTGGGGGAGGTATAGAAGGACCAAGAGAGCTAGTTAAATAATGGGGAAAGTAGGATGAGGTGGCAAGATTCCTTGTGCCAACCCTCCACTTGTCCTCCTAGAGGTTTGAACATACTATAAAATTGGAAAGAGACCAAGGGAGTATCATAGACTTGAGATATGGGGCTTGATTTATGTGGAAAATTGAGGCAAAGGGTTGTCGCACACAATTGAGAGTGCGTATCCACCTAGCCCACATGGGAGACTTTTCCACACACACCATGCATGTGGGAGGATACATTAATGTGGAGAGACCCCCTCTTTTGGCTATAAAAGGAAGGGGCTATTCCTTGATGAGACACGCTCATTCTTGTAAAGCCACCTAGCTAGTATTTTGATATTTCCCTCTCATCCCTTCTTTCCAATAAAGTATGGTTCACTTCCCTTGATGTCTACATCTCAACATTCCTCTTCCTATCATGTACATGCTTCTCTTCCCCCTCTCCCTTTCCCCTTGTGTCATAGTCTCCCTTTTCCTTCCCTCCACTTCTAATTCCTTGTTCACCCCTATGACATCCCTTCGCCCTCGTGATCTCCTTTTCTCTATGGCCTTTGAGCGTAGCCATACTTAGTCTCTAGCCTCTGATCTCGATAACTTTTCTGGCTAAAAGTAGATGCGCCAAATCTCCTTCCAAGCTTGTGGATCATCCACCCTTGGAAGAATGTCACCCTTTTAATTACCTCTGATGCAGCAAGTAGCTCGATCACTGCACAATGAGTAGAATTGGAATCAAAGCCCTTCCAGTGTATCACTAGGTCTCCACCTTGAATTATCCATGGTGTATCATCCCATCCGTCATCTCCTCAAGCGATGCATTGTACAATCAGTTGTTGAAGATCGACATCAAGATCAAGGAAGAGATCTGGCCAATTGGTAGCCACCGTAATGACCGGAGGACCAAGCGCCAAATCCTTGAACCCGTTGAGAAGTGACACAAATATCCACCCTCCTCGTGTGGCATGCGTACTTGAAAAAAATTCAGAACTTGTAATCTAGTACGAGATATGGATGGAGCACATGAAGTGAAGTACTTTTGCTTTTTACAGCAAGAGGAAACTCCCTATGGTTAGAGAGTTACAGTTCATGAGATTTCAAGATATAAGCAATATCATTACACTTTAATCACTTCCTATTTGTTGACCCATTGGTAAGTCTTCCTTTTGTGAATGGGGAGGTCTTGGGTTTAATCCCCCACTTCTTAGTAAGAGGAGAGGAGAAGAGAAGAGAAGAGAAAGAGAAGAAGAAGAAGAGTATAGAGGAGTGCAAGGTCTGTTACATGAAAAAATTATTTTTTTTTGAAGCCCGCAGAGGCCGCGACTAGAAGGTGCTAAAATGCACAGCACAGGAGACGCGTGGCACGCGTTCACGCAAAAGACGCATGACTGTGCCTGTGACCAAAAGATGTGTAGGAGCTGCCAATAGAAGACATGCAGACTGAGGGCACAGAAATGGAGAAGTTTTTCAACCACAGAGATGGAGAACCGCAAGCAGATGTCATCGATTTGGAAGTGTAGAAATAGAGAACCGCACATAGTAGATGCCGCAGAACCACACACAGTCATAGGAATGATAGATGTCGACGGACGGATTGTATGCCACCAGCCATGGAGACTTCGAATCCCAGCAGCCACACCAATTCTATTAACTAGAAAAGAAATCAAGGCATGAGGCTTGATGCTAGGCATGGCGATGCTCAAGGGCCATAGAGGAAAAGGGAACATGAGGGGAGAAGCATTAACATGGGTGGGGAAAAGGGATTAAGAGGAGTGGGAATGATGAGGGGGACTATGGCACAAGGGGGAAGGGAGAGGGGGAAGAAGAGCATGTACATGATGGGAGGTAGAATGTAGAGATGGAGACATCAAGGGAAGAGAGTCATGCTTTATTTGAAAGGAAGGATGGGGGGGGGGAAATCAAAGTACTAGCTAGGTGGCCTTATAAGAATGAGCATGTCCCATCAAGGAATAGCCCCCTCCTTTTATAGCCAAGAGAGGGGGTCTCTCCCAATAAATGAATCCTCCCACATGCATGGTGTGTGTGGAGGAATCTCCCATGTGCGCTAGGTGGGTACACACTCTCAATTGTGTGCAACAACCCCTTGCCTCATTTTTCCACATAAATTAAACCCCATATCCCAAGTCTAAGATACTCCCTCGGTCTTCTCCCCATTTTATAATACATTCAAACATCTAGGAGGACAAGTGGAGGGTTGGCACAAGGAGTCTTGCCACCTCATCCTACTTTCCCTATTATTTAACTTGCATTCTTGGACTATCTACACCCCCCCCACATGGGCCTATCCTACATGGAGGGAATAATCCAATATAATATCCATCTCCACCTATTTTATATTACTTCTCCCATGGTCCTTGGGCCATGTCTCACTAAATGTAGGCATGGGACTACCTAGGTGGAGGGGTGGCACATGGAGGAACCATGCCACCTTAACATTTTATAATATTACTACCATGGATTATATACAACACACCTTATGGGTGTTGAGATATCGAGCTCCACTCGTGATATGCTAGGGTGACCATTGTGCATTTATGTCACCGACTTGTTAGCTGCAGATGCGGTTGGTACACCGCCCATGAATAATAGCTAGATGATAGCTATCCTTATGTACTCTAGTTAGCTATCCTTATGTACTCTAGTTCATGGCTCAGTTAGTATGCCACCTTAGTTAGCTGAGTTTGGTTTGAGACCCACTTATAGGGTTCTCCTATTTCTTTGTACTAGAGTTCTTTTGGCTAACACAACTAAGAAGAGGAAAACTGTTTTCAGCCTCCACCTTTGTGTGTATTCCCCCATTGTGTATGTGAGAAAGCTGCAAGTGAGACTCCTTCCCTCTCTCCCACTATCTTCACATGGTATCAGAGCCTGGTTCGTGGTAAGGAGCTCAAGAAAGCAAACCAATTTCACAGTGTCCTAGTAAGAGGACCAGTGTTGCTTTTCTTTTTCGAGTTTGGGAGCAAATCTTTGCAGGTAGCACAACCGGAAAGTGCAAGAGTGCATTGTCTCAGATTGAGATGCCCTTCGCGGTGTGGCGAGAGGGCAATATATGCTACAGATATTGAGCGAAGCCCTCGGTGACTTTATTTTTCTGATACGAGGCCATTTCGGGGCCCGTTTTTGAGGCAGAAGTTCTCCGCAAGCACTGAGAAAAAGGCCCTGTTTTTGCTGTGCGACCACTACTCCACAGGTCAGTGAAAAGTTACCGTGGAAATTGCATCATATGCCTATGTGCAGAGATATTGGGAGTTACAGAATCATCCTTACTGCCTGTTGATGCAAAATCGTCACTAGAAAGTGACTGTGTGGTTAAATACCACTTTCGTCAGTTTTGCAGATTTGCTTGTGTGAGGCAGAAGCTGTGTTTTTTGCAGTGACAGAATATTATGCAGTGTTCTATAATGGCGTCTGATTCTCTTTCACAGATTGTCACTGAAAAGCTTGACAAGAACAACTTCCAAGCATGGAAGTTTAGAATGACGGATTTCCTTATGGGAAAAGGCTATTGGGAGTTCATTACAGGAAATGAAGAAGAACCAGTTCTTCCTAATGTTCCCAATCAACAGGAAATGCAGGCATTTAAAGGATGGCATGAGAGAGCCAGAAAAGTTATGTATTGTTGTCTATCAGTATTTCAGATTCTATGATTGTGCATATTCAGGATGCAAGTACGCCAAAGGAGGCATGGGATACTTTGGCAAATATGTACAGCACAAATACGCAAGCCAGGAAAATGCAGCTCAAGCAGGAGTTGCACAATGTGCAGAGAGAAAATATGAGCATCAATGACTACCACATGAAGGTGAAGAAAATTGCAGATGCACTTGCTTCCATTGGGTCGCCAATGGAAGATGATGATCTAGTTTCTGTGACCTTGAATGGTCTAGGAAAGGATTATGCACAGTTCCAGACATCCATTGCCGTCCGTGAAAAATTTCTTGATTTTGAGGAGTTGTTTGCTCTTCTAATTTCTGAAGAGCAGAGAAATGGTGGTGCATCTTCTTCAGGAGGAACTTCAAAAGAAATTGTCTTCTACTCAAATGCTGGAAGAGGTAGAGGCAGAGGTAGAGGAGGCCGATCTGGAGGCCATGGTAGAAATCAGAATATGCAGCAAACTCAAGAAAACCAGTCCTATGGAGGAGGACATGGTAACTCTAGAGGCAGGGGGAGCCAAAGAGGTCGTGGTGGATGGCAGAGAGGCCAAAATGCAAACAGCAATGTTGAATGCTACTATTGTGGTAAAATGGGTCATATGGCTAAAGACTGCTACAAAAAGCAGAATGACATTATGAATGGGAAATTGCAGCAAGGCAATTATGCATCCTCTAGTAGACAGGGTGATGACATAAATGAGCATTTATTTATGGTGCAGCACATGACCAATTCTGTGACAAGTGCAGAAGAAAGCAATGATGTGTGGTATGTTGACTCAGGTGCATCAAACCACATGATAGGTCATGCAGAATGGATGCACGATGCAAGGAAAATGGAAAGACTAGGATTTGTGGAGACTGGTGATGATACTGCACATCCTATTGTGCAGATTGGTAAAATTCCTTTGTCTATGCAGGATGGGAAAAAGAAATACCTGTCTGATGTATTTCATGTCCCGAATATCACCAAGAACCTGGTTTCTATTGGTCAAATGGTTGAGAAGGGCTTGCAAGTCAGATTTAATCCTCATGGATGCTTTGTTGAGGATATGAAAAATAATGGTCGCTTGATAGTAAAAGGAAAGAAGAAGGGCAGGATGTTTACATTGGATGCGGACATGCCTGAATTGAGTGCAGCAATGTTTGCACATGGGACCGGTGTAGTTGCAGATATTGATATCTGGCATAAACGCATTGGTCATGTTAATGTACAATGACTAAAATCAATGCAGGCCCAAAACATTGTTGCAGGATTGCCTAAATTCAAGGTTGCAGAAATGTATAAGGTATGTGAAGCCTATCAATTTGGAAAATAGGCAAGGAAACCATTTCCTAGACATGTTCAAGAGAGTAAGAAGCCATTGGAATTAATCCACTCTAATGTGTGGACTACTAAAGTTGCATCTATTGGAGGCTATCATTATTTTGTCACTTTTATTGATGACTACAATAGAAAAGTTTGGGTGCATTTTATGAAAAAGAAAAGTGAAGTGTTTGGGCATTTCAAAGCTTTTAAAGCTATGGTTGAAAAAGAAATAGGCCTACAAATAAAATGCCTAAGGTCAGATGGAGGGGGAGAGTACCTCTCAAATGAGTTTGCAAAGTTCCTGCAGGAGCATGGCATAAAGCAGCAATATTCATGCAGTCATACCCCACATCAAAATGGACTTGCAGAAAGGAAAAACAGGCATATTGGAGAGGTTTCTCGGGCCATGCTAAATGAAAAAGACCTACCAGATTATTATTGGGCTGAAGCAATTGCTACAGCAATTTACACAATGAACAGGATTCCCACTGCAGCAATACATGGCATGACGCCAGAGGAGATGTATACTGGTAGGAAACCAGATATTTCTCATTTGAAAATTTTTGGTTGCATTGCCTATGTTCATGTGCCAGATGAGTTGAGGTCCAAGTTGGATCCAAAAGCTGAGAAGTGCATCTTTATTGGTTATTCTCTGCAACAGAAAGGGTATAGATGTTATAACCCTTCTACTCGTAAGTTTACAGTGAGCAGAGATGTTGTTTTTGATGAGATGGGAAGCTAGTATAAACAAGAATGTGATTGATGATGTAGATGCACAAAATGGTAATGCTGCACAGAATTCATAGCAGCAATCACAAAATATTAGTGGACCTGCAGTGTCCTCTTATAGTGGTTCACATACTTCGCCATGGACAGGTAGATTGAGATCAGGAGAATCTCCTCAAAGCAATGTAGATAGTGGTATGCAGGTATCACGAAAAGGAAAAGAGAAGGTAGATTAGCCCATGTTTGATGTGAATGTAGATCACTCTTATGTGGATGGTGAATCAGTGGCTCAGAACAGAGCATTGATGATGAGTTGGGTATTCCTTCTATTGTTACACCTGGAGTAAGAAAGACCATGGATGTTTTGAGAGCACCTGGAAGTGAGCCTATTTTGCATAGGTCTACCAGAGCTAGGTATCCTGTAAATAGGCTGAAATATGATGGATTTACAGCCACTCACTATGCCTATATGGTCAAAGTGATACAGGAACTAGAACCCACTTCTTTTGAGCAAGCCATGGGAAAAGAAAAATGGGAGAAAGCCATGGATGAAGAAATGGATGCCTTGGAAGCAAATGCTACATGGGAATTGGTGCCTTTGCCTAAAGGCAAGAATGCAATTGGCTGTAAGTGGGTTTATAAGGTGAAGCACAATGCAGATGGTTCTGTGAACAGATACAAGGCAAGATTAGTTATCAAGGGGTATGCACAAACATATGGCATTGATTATGAAGAAACATTCAGTCCGGTTGCAAGGATGGCAACCGTAAGAGCAGTCATTGCTATGGCTGCATCAAAGGGATGGTCTTTACATCAGATGGATGTAAAGAATGCCTTCTTGCATGGTGATTTGCAAGAAGAGGTCTTTATGGAGCAGCCACCAGGTTATGTTCATGCTGTTCATCTTGAGTTTGTTTGCAGGTTGAAGAAAGCCTTGTATGGCTTGAAGCAAGCACCTAGAGCATGGTCTGACAAGATAGGACAGTATCTTGTCACTATTGGCTTTCAGATTTCCAAGGCAGATTTCTCACTTTATGTGAGAAAAACAGAGAAAGGTATTATGCTGCTTGTCATTTATGTTGATGATTTGATCATCACAGGTGATAGTGATGAAGATATCCTTCATGTGAAAATGCTATTGAAGCAGAAGTTTGAGATGAAGGATTTGGGAGAGTTGCATTATTTCTTGGGCATTGAGGTGATTAGATCACCAACTGGGATACAGCTCTTGCAGAGGAAGTATGGATTGGACATGTTGTCCAAATATGGGATGACAGGCTGTAAGCCTATTTCAGTCCTTTGGAGCAGAATGTGAAGCTGAGCACAGATGCAGGTGAGCTTCTGGAAGACCCTACTATGTACAGGCACATAGTAGGAAGTTTGATTTATATGACTATTACCAGGCCAGATTTGAGCTATGCTATTGGATTGGTAAGTCACTTTATGCAGGCTCCAAGGAAATTGCATTTGGATGCGGCTAGATGCATACTCAGGTATGTGAAGTCCACATTGCAATATGGACTATTTTATGAGGCTGGGGTTCAGATACAATTGCATGGATACACTGATGCTGATTAGGTTGGTAGTATTTTAGATAGACGATCTACCAGTGGATATGCGTTCTCTTTTGGGAGTGCTGCAGTCACTTGGAGCAGCAAGAAACAGCCTAAAGTTGCCTTGTCAAGCACAGAGGTTGAGTACAGGGGTGCAGCAATGGCTGCATGCGAGGTAGCTTGGTTGCACAAGCTACTTTATGATATGCATCAGTCTACAGATGGGCCAGTTGTCATTTATTGTGACAACATGAGCAGTATCCACTTGGCGAATAACCCAGTCTATCATGCTAGAACAAAGCACATTGAGGTACATTATCACTATGTGCGGGAGAAGGTTTTACTAGGTCTTATTGATCTAGTTTATGTCAGCACAGAGGATCAGGTAGCTGACATATTCATGAAGGCATTGAGCATAGAGAAGCTGCACAAGTTCAGAGACCTGCTTGGTGTGCAGGAATTGGGATTGAGCTCGAGGGGGAGTGTTGAGATATCGAGCTCCACTCGTGATATGCTAGGGTGACCGTTGTGCATTTATGTCACCGACTTGTTAGCTGCAGATGCGGTTGGTACACCGCCCATGAATAATAGTTGGATGACAGCTATCCTTATGTACTCTAGTTCATGGCTCAGTTAGTATGCCACCTTAGTTAGCTAAGTTTGGTTTGAGACCCACATATAGGGTTCTCCTATTTCTTTGTACTAGAGTTCTTTTGGCTTACACAACTAAGAAGAGGAAAACTGTTTTTAGCCTCCACCTTTGTGTGTATTCCCCCATTGTGTATGTGAGAAAGCTGCAAGTGAGACTCCTTCCCTCTCTCCCACTATCTTCACAATGGGTCCTCTTATGTGGAAGGGTGGCACATGGTCATGCCCTACCACCTCAACCCTGGGCCCTATGCACACCATATTTTATTATACTATTGCCACACATACAAGCACACACATATTTATGCCTTTTACCTTGGTCAAATTTATCCATAACAGTGTGTGTGTGTGTGTGTGTGTGTGTGTGTGAGAGAGAGAGAGAGAGAGAGAGAGAGAGAGAGAGAGAGGATGAGAGGAATAGAGAGTGAGAGGAGAGGAGAGAAAAGGCCCAGAGTCGTGATTGCGCCGTATACTAAGTGCACCTACTCCAAGATTTGAATATGTAGAACTGAGCTACATGTGAATTTCAAAATGTGCTTTAGTTACTCAAACAGGTTTTACGTGCAAAGCTAATTTTCATGAGAATCTACTCATACTTTCAAAAGTGGTTTGAGATGACAACCTACTATTTCTCCTAAATAAAGAAAGGAGTTCTTAATCAGCACGGTATATTGACCAGACTTCCATTACTTATATCAATAGTATACCTCTTGGCCAATAGTACATACACCCTATCATGCTTAGACCCCACACACTTTGGGGATCGGTGTTCAATTCAAAAAAACTCTAAGTAGATAACCAACCTACTAACTAAATCCCAATCTTTCTCTAGAGAAAAAAAACTATATCCTAATCTAATTCAATCCCCAATATCTAAGCCTAGAATCTCTGACCTCACCACCCCCTAACCTAGCCATAGACAAAATAACCTACACTTAGTCAACTTAACCAACTTTAGTCAAGGTAACATGAATTAACCATGCTAAAGTGTAACTTAATGGTTAATTTAGCCATATCACACCCAAAGAAAAGAGGATGGTCCTTATTGAAACTTAGTCAAATTGGACCCTTATGGTGAATGCCATATCTTGACTAATTTGGAACCAAATGGAAGCCTCAAATTTTATATACATGAAAGTAAATCTTTGAAGATTTTTCTAGTGCATTAACCAAATTTTGGACATCTATTTTCACCTAATCAAAGCACCAATTTTTGAATCACTATTTCTTACATTACTCATTACATGACTTGGTCATACCTAGCAAAAGTGAGTGCAGTCTTCACCACACTCACCCATAAAGTGCCACATTTTTTAAGTAATAAACATGTATCACTCAAGTGCACCACAAGTGCACAATATAATCCACCTAATTAAGCTGCTTCGGAGTAGTTAAACTTGCCTAGAATAAAATGGGCCCTAGTTGCCCCAACCAAGAGCAATTCTAGATGTAGGGAGGAACAAGGATGCAAGGAGGTGTGATGGTGCCAAACATCACACAAACATAACTACAAATTTTTGTTATGTGAAATACTTCATCTTAAATTGAATTACAACTTATATGATCTTATATACACCACCCCTTCTCCCAAAAGATGGAGCCTAGGCTAGATCACAGAATTTAATAACCCACAATGGAACCCATATGGGACCTTAATCTATAAGATTACATAAACATGTATACACCTCCAATGCCCACATTTGAAACCAATCCTATAAGAACTTGCCAATGGACATGATCTCCTTGCATTCATGCCAATATATCAAGAAGGATGACTTCAAAGAATTCCATACCTTGTTTGAACAAATATGGCTACTACACACATAAAAGGTGGAGGAAATTATTTGAATATATCCTTGCAAGCTCTTATGGTGGAACCATTTGATTAGTACCTCAATAAGGACGAGACACATAATTCATGGATCATACACTATCATTACTTTATAATACAATTCATAGCATCTAATTAAACAATGTTGAATCTCAACCAAAGTAATGTTGACATTGCAAAAGGTAGTTCAAAAAAATAGTGATACCATGATAGATTATTTCATAATGCTATAAAGTACTATCATAGAGAGAAATGTGTCACTAACAAGACAATAATTAATTGAAATCTTTGTGAAAGAATTTCTTGAAGAAATTCAAGAGCAAATGGATTATTACACTTGCAAAATAATAATTGAGGTATAAGCTAAGCTTTTGGATAACGGGAGTTTCAGACCTGAAGGGGGCTCTTTCATGGCACTTATACATGTAGAAGAGTATGGGATAGAATAGATGCATCATGGCACAAAGAGAGAGAGCTCAAGTGAGGCAAAATCCATTGATAAGATCTATCTGCGGCATGACGAACAAATCATGTGGGTGGACTTGTGCACATACAAGGCCCACCCATTCTCAGGACAACTCTTCATCGTCTCGCGGAATCTAACATAACCATCCGGACAGCATAGACAATCGTAACAAGAAGGGCCTACATAGGATGGCTTCATATCCTGGCTACTAGTACTGGTGAGGACTCCCAAGGGTTCTACAGTTCCACCATCGGCTAACTTCACCACTAGATGGGCTTGCTTGAGCGCAGGTTTTTCCCACTTCACCCAACATTCCTTGCTACAGACACTCACTCCCGCTCCCCCATCCAGGATGGTATCAACCTTTTGGTGCTTATAGGTTATGGGGATAGCCGCGTTCGTGTCATCACCTTCAAAGTATTGGCCTAACTTATTGATGGGAACCTTGGGTAAGTTCTTCCCCTCCTTTGGCGATTGATCGGCCTTAGGGCTAGCAAGGCCTGGGGCACGAATCATCGTCCATTCATCCAGTTGGATAGGTCTCGCCAAAGGATGGGATTCCCTCTCAACAAGGAGGCGATCGGCATTTTTACCTCAGTCGAGAGGAAGGCAACCAACCCAGCGCTATCGCAAGGTTCCTGTGAGGTCTCCCTTCCTACTAATAGCAAATCCTCAAAAGCATAAAGGTCTCCTTCTTCCTATAGGTTTTGCAATACTGGGTCCTCTTGGAACATTCGCTGCATCAAATCTGTAGCCTTTGACTTACCGAAGCTGAAACGTTCCTCTTCTTCTACCCTTTCCAGCACCCTGAGCTCCTTTGCCCCTTGGTGGCTAGTCAAGTGGGATGGTTGGATGGTATCTGACCCTCTACTTGCCTTGTGTCTATGCTCGAACTTTTCCTAGCAGTCCCCTACCAGGTTTTGAGCCTCTATTACATATTGCTTTTCTAGGACTGGGTCCGGATAGGCTTCCTTACATGGAGGCGGGGGTGTGAGGCCTTGGGCCTACACTGGCTTGTTTACATCTAGGCATGGAGGTACACCCGGGTCACCTTGGGTGGAAATATGTTCGGAGGCAAGGTAGATGTCTCCTCATCGAAACCATCTTGAATGAGCACTTGGTTGGCCCCATCACCTACCCATATGGCTTTCTTGGACCGGATTTGTGGGGGTTGAGAAACCTTAGAGCTTTGCAGTAATGGACATTTACCTTTCCTTGCCTGTTTCTCATTGCCCTACCTATGGCTTTGGCCTGCATCCTTGTGATGACCTTCAAGGGTACCGCAGTCACCAGCCCTTATTCGATACTGAGCAAGTTAAGGCTAGTGCTCTTAGGCGGGGTGACTGGGGTTGCTGGTCTTCTCAAGGGACAATTTTTGAATAAATGCTCGATTCCTCACCCTGTACACAAGGGTGTAGGGCCTATCGTTAGGGGAGTAGCTGGGGTAAGATCCCTGTAGGGGCAGTCCTTTAAGAAATGCAGCCCCTGACACTTGAAGCATCACACCGGAGGGTTCGAAGTACCCTTGTAGGAGCACTCACTTGCCCTGTACGAGGCCTAGCAGGTATAGCATTAGATTGGGGGCCTTCGAGCAACAAAGTCTATGTCTTTGGCCCTTGCGTTCAAGGGGGCGGTCTGGAACACTGTGACTCGTTGATCCTCTTGCAGGAGGTAGTGACTTAGGGTACCACTTCCTTCCTCGTAAGGGTAGTGGTCGAGGGGTCCGTGGTTCGGATCCGCCATCTCCTCCCAATCATTGGACACTTCCTCTACCAATACTTGATTGAGAAGAGCTATACAGGGTGGGGGAGGTTGGGGAGCTAGTATGGGCGGTGGTAGTGGAGTCTTCTGTGCTCTATACTGGCCTAAACTAGCCAAAGGGGCACCTTGTGCACTTATAGGGTTAGGCGGAGCCGTCGGGGCTAATGGGGGTCTTTCTTGATACATAGGTTGGGCCAAGGACCTCGAAAATCAGCATTGGGAGGTATCGTGGTTCCCCCATCTATGACAGTGTGCGCAGTAGAGGGATGGTTGTGCCCTAAGGCAAGAACACTAATTGAAGGGATGATTGCCATTACATATTCTGCACCACACGTTGCCTCTCGAAACAAGTGGGGGTTGCTTGGCACCTCTTTCGAGGTCCTTGACCTCCACTATTGGCCCATCTGATTCAGCAAATTCGAGGCCAGCTCACTGATATCCAAGGCCTTGGGTTCGTTGATCTCCTTCTTGGTCGGCTCCACACTAGAACACCTGGCCGATGGTGATACTTCTGATGGGGATAGGGTTATCCGAGGTAGCCTTGTCCACCATATTCACTTATATGGATAGCTACCTTGCTACATAGTTTGAAGGAGGTAGGATTCATAACCATCATGTGGTCATGTAGCTTTAGGTCTGCGTATTCGATGAGGAAGCGGGGCAACAATCGTTCATCACTCATCCACTCATATGGTTCGGAGCGGGAATTGAGGTGCTTGATTCTAGCTATGTAATCTCGAAGGGATTCCTTGTCATTCTGCTTTACCTCATATAATTGATTAATCGGGCTCCATTTATGTCCACTAGGGGCAGACCCTACAAGGAAGGCTTTTCTCAGCGTCTCCCAATTGACTTTTTCTTCTGGGGCGAGAGCCCTATACGATTGGCCTACCTTGCCATCCAGACTGATACCAAACATATTAGCCATTTCTACATCTCCGAGTGCTCCAAAGGCTTCACATATCTAGTCAAATCGCTCAATGTGGGAGACCGGGTCTCCTTCCCTGAGGAATTTGGTCATCAACTTGGAGATGGCTATGGGTCGACTCCTTGAGGGATTCGTGATCCCTGCTAGAAACACTAGTGCAGGTGGGGGTGGTGTGGTCCCCCTTCCTAGCACATTCATCAGGATGCACATTGCCTCATCTGATAGCATCGTTTGGGCCGTTGGTGGAGGCGGTGCCACTGTGGGCCTAATGGGACGTAGGGTCAAGCCTGGCCCTGGTGGTGGAATCCATTGAGTTGTTGGTATCGACATTGGGACGGACACCCCAAGGCCTCCATTCATTGGAGCAACAACTGTAGGTGGGAACGATCAGACTCTTGGAGGGGGTGGGTCACGGGGCATTGGCATGGAGGTTCTTGCATTGGGTGATAGGGTGGAACTTGTGGTGCCACATAGCCGGCTAAGGTCAAAGGTACCTAGAAGGTTCGGAGTTCATAAGACACCCCTCCTTGGAAGCTTCTCGCATCTCCCCAGCTAGGGTCTTGTCCCATGAAGTCCCTCATCCATGGGTCTTCATCCTCCATGCGTTCCCACTGACGGTGAAATCTATGGACCTGGGTCCATGAAAGTGGTTTCAGTCCCTGCTGTCTGCGGTTCAGGAGCTGGTTGTTGCTGACCTTCCCTTCCCACGGACATGCTGGGCAAAGGGGTTCTCCATGTCTACCGAATCTGTTTGGCCTAAACGTCCAAACATGTTGGTGATTGTACCTCTTAACCTAGATGCTACAGAATGAGCAAGAGAGTTGGGGGGAGCCAAACTAGTGAAGGGGGCTTCGGAAGCCCTTGGACCCACAGGGTCTTGCATCTCCTCGTTCAAGCTCTCCGTCTCGTCGGAGCTAGATGGATCCTCCTATCGGGGTCCTATTATGGAGTGGGAGCTAGGAACCGAGCTTCTGGTTTGGACTGATCCCCAACTAGGGCAAAAGGTGGGCTGAGCATAGCTCAAAGGACTATCCTCAAGTGCAGGCTCCTTGGACAAAATTCTTCCAGATCGCAAGTGTATATATAAGACCTTTAAAAGGGCACACTCTGGTTGAAACTTTAATTATGTATTTTTTGGACTATTCAAGAGATATCCCGATCGGCGTGGGGATAGGACTATGGCGATGGTCGTAGGGATAGTGCTAAGGCGACGGTCATAGGGATGGGTAGTGCCATGTATTGGTGGGATAGGATGCAGGTGGTATCCCCACGGTTGTGGGGATGAGCTAAGACTACGGGTGGAGGGACGATAAGGTCGGCGGGATAATGGTATGGCGACGGGCGTGGGGATAGCAATACGGCAACGGTTGCGGGGATGAGCTTAAGGCATTGGTCGGTGGGATATCTAGATCGGTGTGATACAGTATGACAATGGTTGTGGGGGTAAGCTTAAGGCACCGATCGACGGGTTACGAATATGGCGATGGGTGTGGGGATAGCAATATGGCAACGGTCACAGGGATGAGCTTAAGGCACCGGTCGACGGGTTACGAATATGACAACAGGTGTGGGGATAGCAATATGACAACGGTTGCAGGGGTAAGCTGAAGGTGTCAATCGACGGGTTACGAATATGGTGACGGGCGTGGGGATAAGACAATGGTGATGGTCGTGGGCATAGCGCTAAGGCCACGGGTCAACGATTGTCAGTCTGGTGGGATACCTAATTCTGACATGCATTAATTAGGGCGGGAGGTTAGACGATGGTCAGAAGTTAGGTCGGGGGATAAGGGCTAAGGCCACAGGTCAACAAAAGGTTTGACTAGTGGGATAATGCTATGGCGATGGTCGTGGCGATAGTGCTAAGATGCCACCCGTGGGGAGAGGAATGCGCTATGTCGCTGACTAATTTTTGATGATTCTTGACAGTTTTGGAGTTTCTGTTCAAGGTTTTTTGTGATTGGGGGATGTTACAAAAAACAAGAAAGAAAAACAACATTTGAGTACAAAATGAGAGATTTCTTAGAGAGGTGATAGTCAATACTCAAAACCATTTCTATTTTCAGCACATGATTCATCATTCTTGGTTGTTTTTTGTGAGTTTTGACACCATACAATCCTTAGCAATATGAGAAACTTACCTTCTATCATTTCAAAACACTAACAAACCTCAACAACAAGCTTCTTATACTAAAAAATGTTTTTCAACTTAAAATGATAGTTTTTTTGTCTCTTTTCCATCCAACTCACACTTCCTTCCTCATTCCTCTCCTAAAACTCCAGTAGCAAAGCTCCAAGTTAAGCTTGAAGCCATGTGCAATGGGTAGATTATGAAAGAAGTCAAATGCAAAGCAAAAGCATATCTTGAACTCCTCGACAGTGATGCCAAAAATGTGTAGTCTTGATGGTGACTCACGTGTCGTGGGGATCTTGAAGGAATGCCGATGGGGCCTCCACTCCCAGCTACTACTTGTGAGAGCGATGCAAGGCATGAGCCGTCCGCATGTGTCACTCAAGAGCGACTCTCGGATTGTTGCAATGTGTTTCCACGAGAGAAAGAGGGAAGGGGGAGAAGGGAGAAGAGAGGGGAGAAGGGAGGGAGAAGGAAGGGAGAAGGAGAGAGTGACAAAGGCACTACAAAGGAAACAAGAGAACACCCAAGGAAGAGATCTTTCTGGCGAACTCTTAGCAGAGATCAGGGATCTAACTCAACTACAATACTTGTAAGTTCTTTTGTATTGCAATGTTCATGATTTTAGACTAACAAAGAAAAAAACAATGCTCTATGAGTATGGTTGTTTATGCAAGGATGAATTGAGAACATTGTATGTACATCTTTTTCTAGCTGCTTTGAATTGTTCTAAGAATTAATGCACTTAGTTGTAACAGGGACTTGAGCTTTAATCACTTGATGGGAGAAATTCCAGCTTCCTTTGGAAAATTGACCTCTCTTCAATATTTGTAAGTACTCCACTCCTTTATGAAGAAGCACATTCAATTGATATTACATTATTGTTGCTTATGAAGGGAGGGCCAACCCTTTTCCTTTTAGCAGTCTCTGTTGAGATATCAAGCTCTATCCCCGACATATCTCCTGGATGACTATCATTTATGTCACCGTCTATGTTAGTTGTACTCGTGGTGTAGTTAGACTACCACGTATGTTTTGGTTTGGGTTCACATATGAACCACGTATTCTAGGTTTTGACATATAGGGTATTTCCCTCTTCTATTGTATAGTTGTTGTGTGCAAAAGTGAAGAAAGGCTTCACCCTCCAACCTTGTGTCCTCTCTCTTTTGTGTGTTGTGAAGAAAGCTGAACTTGAGTCTCCTATCTCTCTCCCTCTTTCTTTACATGGTATCAGAGCCTTGTTCGTGGTAAGGAGCTCAAGAAAGAAAGCCAAGTTTGTGGTGTCCTGGTAAGAGGACCAGTGTTGCTTTCCTACTTCGAGTTTGGGAGCAAATCTTTGCAGGTAGCACAGCCAGAAGTGCAGGAGTGCACTGCTTCAGATTGAGAGGCCCTTCGCGGTGCCGCGAGAGCGCAGTATATGCTGCGGGAGAGGGCGAAGCCCTTGGTGACTTTATTTTTTTGATTTGAGGCCGTTTCGGGGCCCGTTTTGAGGGCGGAAGTTCTTTGCAGGCACTCAGAAAAAGGCCCTGTTTTTCCTGTGCGACCACTGCGCGCGGCTAGTCGGTGGAAAGGTGCCACAGAAACTGCGTCGTATGCCTGTGTGCAGAGATATTGGGAGTTGCAGATTCATGCCTGTTGCCTGTTGATGCAAAATCGTCACTAGGAAGTGACTGTGTGGTGAAATACCACTTTCGTCAGTGTTGCAGATCTGCCCCTGTGAGGCTCTTTGCAGAAGTTTTGCTATTTGCCCTTCTGAGGCATTTGCTGTGTTTACAGGTTGCTGTTGCAATTCGTGATTTGTAAAATGTCTGAGAATCTGTCTACCATTGTCAGTGAGAAGCTGGACAAGAACAACTTCCAAGCATGGAAGTTCAGGATGACAAACTTCTTTATGGGAAAGGGAGTTTGGGATTACATCAGTGGTGAAACTGCAGAACCAGTTTTGGGTGCTGCTCCCACTCCTGCTGAATTGAAGGCCTTTAAAGAATGGCATGAAAAAGCCAGAAAATGCCTGTATTGGCTGTCCGTTAGCATTTCAGATTCTATGATTGTGCATATACAGGATCTAGAGACGCCTAAGGAGGCATGGGATACATTGGTAAAGCTGTATAGCACAAATACCAAAGCACGAAAGATGCAGCTAAAGCAGGAGTTGCACAATGTGCAAAGGAAAAATCTGAATATAAATGAGTATTCCTTGAAGGTGAAAGGCCTTGCAGATTCTCTTGCCTCCATTGGAGCACTTGTTGATGATGAGGACTTAGTGTCCGTGACCTTGAATGGTCTTGGGAAAGATTATGCACAGTTTCGGACATCCATTGGAGTCCGTGAAACATTTCCTGATTTTCAGGAACTTATTGCTCTCTTGCTGAGTGAAGAGCAAAGGAATGGTGGTTCAGCCACCTCAGCTTCTCAAGAGACTGCTTTCTACTCGAATACAGGTAGAGGCAGGGGTAGAGGAAGAGGCCGTTTTGGTGGCCGTGCAGGAAATCAGAACCAGCAGCAACAACAGGAAAACCAGTCCTATGGAGGAGGACGTGGTAGTTCTAGAGGCAGGGGGAGCCAAAGAGGCCGTGGTTCATGGCAAAGGAACCAGCAAGTAAATAGCAGCACAGAATGCTATTATTGTGGAAAGCCTGGACACAAGGAGAATACATGCTATAAAAAACAGAATGACATCAAAAGTGGGAAGTTGCAGCAAAGCAACTATGCATCATCAAGTGGGCATGGTGACGACAGAAATGAGCACCTTTTTGTGATGCAGCATATGGTTAACTCCATGTCAGGAGATGCTGCAGCTTGCAATGATGTTTGGTATGTTGATTCAGGTGCCTCTAACCACATGACCAGTCATGGTGAGTGGTTTCATGATGTCAGAAATTTGGATAAGCCAGGTTATGTTGAAACAGGTGATGATACTGCGCACCCAATTACGCAGGTTGGTAAAGTGCCATTGGCTATGCAGGATGGCAAAACAAAGTACTTGGCAGATGTACTTCATGTTCCAAAAATCACTAAGAACCTGGTTTCAGTTGGCCAAATGGTTGAGCAAGGTCTGCAGGTTAGATTTAATCCTGATGGATGCTTCGTTGAAGACCTGAAAAATAAATGCCGCTTGGTTGCGAAAGGCAACAAAAATGGAAGAATGTTCACCTTGGATGTTGATATGCCTGAGGTGAAAGCTGCTATGTTTGCGCATGGGAGAGGTGTCATTGCAGATATTGAGATATGGCACAAGCGCATTGGGCATGTGAATATACAAAGGCTGAAATCTATGCAAACGAAAAACATTGTTGCAGGTTTGCCTAAATTCAGAGTTGAGGGAATGCAAAAGGTATGTGAAGCATGCCAAATGGGTAAGCAGGCCAGACATGCATTTCCCAAAAATGCTAAGGTGAGCAAAAGACCTTTGGAAGTGATCCATTCAGATGTTTGGACAACCAAAGCTGCTTCTATTGGTGGATGCCATTATTATGTGACGTTTATTGATGACTACACTAGGAAGGTGTGGATTTATTTTATGAAGCACAAAAGTGAAGTGTTCGGCCACTTCAAGGCTTTTAAGGCCATGGTTGAAAAAGAGAAAGGTGTGCATATTAAAGTGCTAAGATCTGATGGAGGGGGAGAGTACTTTTCAGAAGAATTTTGTGAATATCTGAAAGAACAGGGAATTCAAAGGAAGTACTCATGCAGGTCTACCCCTCAGCAGAATGGGGTTGCAGAAAGGAAGAACAGGCATATTGCAGAAGTAGGACGGGCTATCCTAAATGAGAAAAACATGCCTGATTATTTTTGGGCTGAAGCAGTAGCAACTGCTGTTTATATTATGAACAGAACCCCCACTGCAGCTGTCCATGGCATGACGCCTGAAGAAATGTATACAGGCCAAAAACCAGATATTTCTCACTTGAAGGTATTTGGTTGCATAGCTTATGTTCATGTTCCTGATGAGAAGAGAACAAAGCTGGATCCAAAGGCAGAAAAATGCATCTTTATTGGATATGCTCAGCATCAGAAAGGGTATCGCTGTTATAACCCTTCCACCCGCAAAATGCAAGTGAGCAGAGATGTTGTTTTTGATGAAATGAGCAGCTGGTATGCACCAACTGTTATGGTAGGAGATGTAGATGCAGGAAATGGGAATGCTGCAATAAATGCAGAGCAGCAATCTCAAGCCTTGAGTGGACCCAGAGAGTCCTCTACTAGTGGATCTAATGCATGGACAGGGAGATTGAGATCTAGTGAATCGTCACATGGCAGCCCTGATAGTGTTGTGCAGGTATCACATAAGGGAAAAGAAAAAGTGGACCATGCTCCAGTGTTTGATGTGTCTGCTGGTAGCTCTCATGTTGATGGAGAGTCAAGCGGCTCTGAAATGAGCCTTGATGAGGAACTTGGGATTCCTTCTGTTGTTACACCTGGTGCAAGGAAAAGCAGGCATGATTTAAAGACTCCTGCAACTGATCCAGTTGTACGGAGGTCCACTCGTATTAAGTATCCAGTTGACAGGCTGAGATATGATGGGTATACAGCACATCACTATGCTTATATGGTCAAGGTTCTAGAAGAGCCAGAGCCCACATGTTTTGAGGATGCAGCAGGGCATAAAAATTGGGAAGAAGCTATGGATGAAGAGATGGCTGCCTTGGATGCAAACCACACTTGGGATTTGATGCCTTTGCCTCATGATAAGAAGGCTATTGGCTGCAAGTGGGTTTACAAAGTAAAGCACAATGCTGATGGGTCTGTTAGCAGGTACAAGGCAAGATTGGTTGCCAAAGGTTTTGCACAGACATATGGAATTGACTATGAGGAAACTTTCAGCCCAGTTGCAAGGATGGCAACCGTGAGAGCAGTAATTGCTATGGCTGCTGCAAAGGGATGGTCTTTGCATCAGATGGATGTGAAAAATGCCTTCTTGCATGGTGACTTGCAGGAAGAGGTTTATATGATGCAGCCAGAAGGTTATGAGGATAAAGCACACCCCGATTTTGTATGCAGGTTGCGCAAAGCCTTGTATGGCTTAAAACAGGCGCCGAGGGCATGGTCAGACAAGATAGGGCAATATCTTGTCACTATTGGATTTCAGATTTCCAATTCAGATTTTTCACTTTATGTGAAAAGGACAAACAGAGGGATTGTGCTTATAGTCATCTATGTTGATGACTTGATTATCACAGGTGATAGTGATGCAGACATTAATGAAGTGAAGCTGCTGTTGAAGCAAAAATTTGAGATGAAGGATTTGGGAGAGCTGCGTTACTTCTTGGGCATTGAGGTTATTAGATCCCCGAGTGGGATATGGCTGTTGCAAAGGCAATACGGTTTGGACATGCTGTCCAAATATGGGATGACAGGCTGTAAGCCTATCTCTGTTCCATTGGAGCAGAATGTGAAGCTCAATGCAGAGTCAGGTGAGCTTCTTGAAGATATTACTATGTACAGGCGCATAGTAGGTAGCTTGATTTACATGACTATAACCCGACCAGATTTGAGCTATGCTGTGGGGCTGGTGAGTCAGTTTATGCAGGCACTGAGGAAGCCACATTTGGATGCGGCTAGGCGCATACTGCGGTATGTGAAGTCCACATTGCATTATGGACTGTTTTATGAAGCTGGGTGTGCATTACAGGTACATGGATACACAGATGCTGACTGGGCTGGTAGTGTCTCAGACAGGAGATCTACTAGTGGTTTTATGTTTTCCCTTGGGAGTGGTGCCATCAGTTGGAGCAGCAAGAAGCAGCCAACAGTTGCCTTGTCAAGTACAGAGGCAGAGTACAGGGGTGCAGCAATGGCTGCATGTGAGGTAGCTTGGCTACGGAAGCTACTTGCAGATATGGGACAGTCAGTTCATGCAGCAGTTGTCATTCATTGTGACAACATTAGTAGCATCATGCTTGCTAATAACCCAGTTTATCATGCTAGAACGAAGCACATTGAGGTGCATTATCACTTTGTGAGAGAGAAGGTTCTAGCTGGTGAGATTGATCTTGTCTATGTCAGCACTGAGGAGCAGGTGGCTGATATCTTTACGAAGGCATTGGGTACCGAGAAGCTTCGCAGATTTAGGAGCTTGCTTGGTGTACGTGAGATGGATTTGAGCTTGAGGGGGAGTGTTGAGATATCAAGCTCTATCCCCGACATATCTCCTGGATGACTATCATTTATGTCACCGTCTATGTTAGTTGTACTCGTGGTGTAGTTAGACTACCACGTATGTTTTGGTTTGGGTTCACATATGAACCACGTATTCTAGGTTTTGACATATAGGGTATTTCCCTCTTCTATTGTATAGTTGTTGTGTGCAAAAGTGAAGAAAGGCTTCACCCTCCAACCTTGTGTCCTCTCTCTTTTGTGTGTTGTGAAGAAAGCTGAACTTGAGTCTCCTATCTCTCTCCCTCTTTCTTTACAGTCTCTCTTTCTTTACATTTATAAGGCTCTTGGGCCCATAGGGTGCTAAGGCATCTTTGCTATCCTTTCCATCTCTCCTCTAGTGTTCCACTCTTGTGTGTCGGAAATAGCACTTGTGTTAACCATATAAGAGCGCCAAATAGCGCTTGTGTTAGTCTCATGCCTCTTAGTCCTAAGCTATTTGGGGCTCAAACCCCTTGAGGCCTGTAATCGCTTGACTTATTTGTGGCAATTTGTAGCTCAAACCTATAACCGCTTGGGTTATTTGGGGCTCAAACCCCCTGAAGCCTATAACCGCTTGAGTTATTTGCGGTTCAAACCCCGTGCTCCTTCCATGGCTGCAACTGTTGAAGTAAATCATGAACCCTAATCACCTCTAATCACTGATTACCCTGCATTCTACGACTGTACCTTGTGAATGTTAACAACGCTTTATCTTGTCCATCTCTACTTATGCCAATCACTTGATGACTTCTAAGCATCGTATACCTCCAACCACAGTTGTTGAGCTCCCTAAGGACAACGGACTTTGACATCAAACCTCTGCGAGCATGATGTTTTGATTGGCGCATGACTAGCATGTTGTGCAGGGTGCCATGCGAGGTGTTGTTGGCAGTCCTGATATAATGCTTAGCTAATTCAAAACTATTTGGAGGGAGATACCACCAATATCATGAGTGATGGGTGTGTGAGTATGTATGAGTGACTCAGAGGAGAGCTTGCAAGCCCCGCGAAGGTGCATGGAATGCGAATGCACTACAAAGCATGGAGGGTCTCATTTATGGTCCTAAGGAAAGGACCTATAGAGGCCTGATCAACAACACCGACAGTGAGCTTGCAGGCCAACCTTGGTCCTTTCCATGACGTCAAGGGCAGCGACGAGCATTGAAAGTGACAGGGCGACATTGTGTAGGTGATGATGGTGACCAAAAGTCGAATTCTGCTGGTTTGGGCGGTGTTCCGTGTGAGTGGCGACCTTGAGGTGTTCAAACATTGTCTCGAAGGAGTCACCCCATTGCAGATTATGTGTCCCTTTGTGGAACGAAGGGCAAGGTTCACACCAAGAGGCGACCGTCGACTAGAAGGTGGTGTGAAAGGCTAGAGTCCTAGTTGGCCCAATAGGAGATTTGTGTGCGGCCCATGAAAGCCTAGCCACTCTACATGATTGGTCCATTCCATCTACTTGGGCACATAAATTAGCGGTCTCTTCCCTGCCCTGGGAACATTGTAATGTGAACCACAACAAGGAATGCCCATCCTCCTTAAAGTATTTGATTTTGGTGTGCTGTGCGAAGTATTTGATTTTGGTGTGCTGTGCGAATTGATCGCTCCACATTCCGAGCTTACTTGGAGAAACCCCAATTGCTTAATCTGATCAAGGAATTGTCGACAAGCATCTGTCTTCCTCACGGACTAATCATCAGGATGCTGTAGTTGTGAGATCTCATCCACAGCTGACGAACTTCCGTTGTTACTGAGGCAGAAAACTGCGCAGGAGGAGCCTTTCGTTTACGCTCAACGGTAAGGATGCCCGTGCTTTTTCCCCCGCTCTGAAATGCTGTTCGATGTCATTTTGGAAGCACGGCAGGCGCCTGTTGGTCCCCTCATGGAGGATGACAGAGGCGTTAACGAGCATTCGAAACATCAGTTGAAGAGCTTCATTGTTTTTCATGAAGAGGATGAAGAAGCGTCGATGCACTCGCATGCGTAGTGAGAATAATGCCATGTAATGCCATGGGGGAGGAAGCTCTTGGTTTGGATTGAATATTAAGAATGAGGAAGATGACAGTGCTTCATCTTCATCTGCGCTGTCTCCATGTTTCATCCCTTCTTCCGCCCAAGCCTCAACTACCCCCAGAAGTTGAGCGAGCCTGCTCAATCCTCGGCCACCGCCATCTCTCTGTGCCCATCGAAGCTGCCCTTGAACAAGCTCAGTTCCCTCTTAGCTCCCACAACCTCACCTTGCTTCTAGGCCAACTTTGTCAGCCTAAAGAAGCCCTTAGGGTTTTCATATGGTCTGTTAGACATAATCCTTCATTCACCCCTGATGACTCCGTAGTTTATGCCATATTGCGCATCTGGACCAATGAAAAGAAGAGGCTCGAGTTATTTATAGCAGTTCTCTTAGGAGCTCGGAAGCCTGATTTTGAGATGACACCCAAAAGGCTTACAATGTTAATTCAGGGGTATGGCTGGGCAGGTCTCTTGGAGGTGGTCGTTGATCTCCTCATCCAAGCAAAGGCTCTCTTTGGCTTTGACCCTAACATCTGGCATTTCAGTTCTGCCATCAATTACTCTGTCAAAGAGAATCGACTTGATATTGCAGGGGAGCTTCTCCAGCTAATGAAGAACGTTGGCTGCCGTCCGAATGAAGTTATGGTTGACACGTTGATCAAAGGGCTCCTAGTAGCTGGCAAATTAGAAACAGCCAACTTGCTCTTTCGACAAATGGTCTCAATCAATGTTCGACCAGGCAAAGCAACGTACAATGTTCTTATCCATGGCTTTTCACAACTTGGCAGACTACATCAGGCTTGGAAGCTCAAGAAAGAAATGAAGGAGAGGGGTTTCTCTCCTGATTTGTTCACGTATACAGTTCTTATAAGGGCACTGTGTAGGCAAGGCAAAATGGTATTATCTATGGAGTTGCTGAATGAAATGAGATCTAATAAGGTATTGCCGGATGTCGTCACTTACAACACTTTGGTCGATGGATTCTGCAAGGCAGGCTTGATTAATGAGGCCTTAAAAGTGTTTGATGCAATGGCGGGCAGTGGTTGTCCTCCTGATAGGATCACGTACAATACTGTAATAGATGGACTGTGTAAGTGGCATAGAGTGCAAGAAGCACAATGCCTTCTGGAGCAAATGTTCGGGAAAGCAGACTTAGCTCCAACGGTTGTGACTTTCAGCTGTTTACTAGATGGTCTTCTAAAACATGGGAACGTCATGGAAGCTTACAAGCTTTTACCCAAAATGACAGAATATTGTGGAATAGATCGTCACGTTTTCACCATATTGCTAAATGCACTCTGCCAAGACAGCAAGTGGGTGGAGGCTGGGGAGGTCTTGAAGGAAATGATGGAGCGGGCTCATTTACCAAATAATGTCACCTACAATACTTGGGTACATGGCTGTTGCAAAGCAGGAAAATTCAAACTAGTCTTTGACTTTTTGCAGGAAGCAAAGCAAACAGGCTTTGTCCCCAATTCTGTTACGTATAATATTTTAATTGAGAACCTCTGCACACTAGGAAAATTGATTGATGCAGTTGAAATTATCGAGGAGATGATTAAAAACGATTGTTTACCAGATGTGGTGACGTACAATACTATCATCAATAACATTGTGAAATCAGGCAACTTAAGAGGGGCGGAAGAAATCCTATATGAAATGTTGAGAATGGGGCTTAAACCTGATGCTCTGTCAGTCGGTCCATTGATTGATGCCTTTTGCAAGGCTGGTCAGGTGGACAAGTCTCTCAAGCTGGTGAATGACATGGACAGGAAAGGATGCAGTCCTGACATGATTATCTATCAAACCATTTTCAAGGTTATTGGTAAGGCTCAGCATCTGTCAGCAGCTTTCCACCTCATGGACAACATTGAAAGACACGGCTTTGCTCTTCATGTCACGTTTGACAAATCGTTGCATTTTTCACTCAAGAGAAGAGAAGTAGATGTAAGCTTCGAGCCTTTGAAGAAAAAGGCAGTCTAAAGACCAAAGTTTCAAAGTGCAGTGTAAATGCAAAATCCTCAATACAGATATTGGAGGGACATCATTATCAAGAGGTATGTTAGAGCCCTCTCATACACATAAACCTTAATTCTTTATTCTGCATGCTTTCACCTCTCCTGTTCTCTGTTTTTCCTTCATACAGAATCCAAAAAGGCAAAAAGTTCACATGGGCACACTCCCTAATGGAGAGCCAGTCCAAGTTGTGAGGATCCTTTTTATTTTTCTTTCGTTATAGCTAGTGTGAAAGGTGATTTTTGATGGCACGGCAAGTGTAGGAAGTCGTATGGGTGCTCCTTGGGCTATGCCAGACCCTTTGGAAACATCCTGAACGTGGTCCCCAATTTATGTCCCTCTCACTTTCAAGTGAAAGATAGTGACACCCCGTTGAACACTTTTTAGAAGGTCAGGCTCTTCACGAAGGGCTTATTCCAAGGTTTAAACTTGTAAATAGAAATGAACCAGATGTTACATTTTATAAGAGGCCTTGTTTGGGGCTATCATCCACTACTTGATGCTTCTAAGCATGGCATTCTCACCATTGTGTATATGACACAGGCATCGGTCGCATAAATTCTGGCTTGGCCTCGTACATCCATGGCCTTGGATGCTGTAGAGGACAAGGTGCCTATTTTAGTGAAATCTTTAGACAACATTATTGCACAATATGGAGCTCTAAGTAGTATGGGGATCAGGGGCATCTTGAAGCACAAGTGGTACTGGTGTATAGATTTGGCAGAGAGGATCATATTTTGGTCCCAACTTTGCATGGCTCTAGGTCACATCTGGACAGGAATCAATTATCAGCCAGCTTAGCAGCCAATTTGGCTGACTAAGAGGTGGCCCAACTGACCAGCATGTTGGCTGACTAGAAGGTGGCATAGCAGGCTTAGTTGGCCCACACTGCAGGAGTGAGTGTGTGTGAGAGAGAGAGAGAGAGAGAGAGAGAGAGAGAGAGGGCTTCAGAGGTAAGGGCTGCTCAAGGATTTCTTGAAAGGCTCTCATTATAAGACCCAAACTGCCAATATTTTCAGGGTTGAAAATTTAGATGGTAATTGGACTCATTTGCACCGTCATTTTGCAAAGCAATTTGGGAAGGCTGATTCTCAGTCACACGCTGTCATGTTTGCACGGCAAGAACTTTTTCAGGATGTCACTCCAATTCAGATCATGTGGGAGATGGAAGAGCTCGGAAAGTGATGGTCTTATAGTGGAGTTTTTCCTACAATGCAGAGACTCCGTGGGCCTTTAGAAATTTAATATAGCTGCTTATGCTTGGGCACTGATGATGACATAAGTGTTGCTTTGCTGGCTAAGTATGCCTTTCTTTTGATTTTCATAAAAGTTTTTGTTTCTCTCTTTTTTCTTCTCTTTCATTTTCTCTTTTATTTTCTATGCAGATTTTTGGTCTTTAGAACAACCAAAAATCTAAATTTGTATGATTGAACTTATTCTAGTCTTACAAAGGTACATTATAGTGGAGTTTTTTCTACAATGCAGAGAGGCCATTTTTCTGGCACTTTTATCTATGGTTAACCATGCTTGGGAAATACTCAGCATATGCACCAGTTGGAAGAAAGGGTTGATCAAACTCTTCCCCAAGAAACATTCATTTGAGTCTTTTGCAGGTTAGAGGCCCATTACACTCATGCCTGTCAGATGATAGTGGCTCATATCAAGGGTTTTTGCATGCACCCAGCTCAGTATGGCTTCATTCCTCACAAGCATATTACTGATACTATTGCCAAATGCTTATGTGGGGACTGAATATGCAAAGGACATTGAGCAGGATGCTCTTTTATTGCAAGTTGCTAAAGCTTTTGATATTGCACCATGGGATTTCTCGCAAACTATGAAATCTTTGGGATTTTGGGGGAGAAAATGTCATTTATTGGTTTTATCAAGACAATAAAGCTGCTGGTATTCTGGTGGGTGATATTACTGATCAATGGACTTCTTTCTATGGCAAGCTACCCTCCTAGTGCTTTGTTTTATGCCATAGCTGCTCATCCTATGCTTCAATACATAGATTACTTCGTAGGTACAAGTGCCTAGCATGGTTTGGAGATACTTGGTTGGTATGATGATGATTCCTTATTCTTGCCTCAGAACTCTGAAAGGGACCTCTCATGTCTCATGCATGCTTTATCTTTATATGGTTTGGCAGTTGATCTACAAGTAAATCTTCAAAAGTCTAAGCGTCTTTCTTGACATGGAAAAGATTGGCATTATATTTTATGACCGAAGGAGATGGTTCTACCCACACAGCTTGTACATTATTTGCTACGATGGACAATCATCCGAGCCACAATCCAGAGGGATACCAACCAAATCCTCTAAGTGCTAGGGCAAATCCATAAGCAGTGCAGGATGATCTCCAACGCTCTATCCATGTAGTAGTGACATCCCCATCCACCCGCATCTGCTCCATCCATGGGCCTATGGGTAAACCCCCATTGGTGACGACCAGCCAGAAGAGATCTGAAATCTTCTGTGGCCAAATGACTGCATCCAGAATCTAGCTAGATCTCACCTCTTGATGTGCCTACTACTCATCCCAGTGTCTCTCTCTTGAGGGAGTCCATGCCGAAGTCTCCATTTGAAGCCACAATCCTCTTCGTGTCATGGAAGAGAAAAAGGCTACATCCTCCGTTCGCTCTGTGTGGCCTACTCGTAGGGAGAGGCAAGTTACATGCTAAGAAAGTGCCCCAGGGCTGTTCTAACAAATCACCTTGCTGATTTTTTACTACCAGAGCAGTCTGTGTGCTGTTTGAGAGCTGCCAGGGCTGCCACAAGCTCCAAAACGAATTCGTTTTTGTGCCAGGAGCCTCCAAAAGAATTCGATTTTGTGCCAAAGAGCCTCGAGAAGAATTCGTTTTTGTGCTAGGGAGCCTCCAGGATTGAATCGCCATCAACCAGGGAGCTACCATGTGAATTCGCCTTTAACGAGGAGTAGCCAGATTGACTCGCATGCCTCCCAGGAACCTCCTCATCGCTAGCAATTGTACTACTTGCTTGATAAGCTGAAGAAAAAATTAGAATATTTTAAGTTGGCTACTCGGCCATTACATGTTCAGTCCAATGAATTCTGGTTGCCTACACCGAATTTTATTTGCCTTTGATGATGTGTGTGCTAAGCAGGATATCTACTGTTTCACGTCTAATATTTTGGAGCTTTTTTAGAGAGAACGTTTTCGATGTAAAGCCCTCAAGCTACTTTCTGTGGATCACCTTTGATCACCTAAAATCCATGGCAGATTGAATATTCTCAATAATGCTTGCTCACAAGGGAAAAGTGATGCTTCAATTCATACAGGGTATATATGATGGATATTTGCTGTTGCACTTGTCTTTTACAACCTTTGGCCCACCCAATGGGATTTTCTTGTGGATCACAATGATAGCAGGGTCAAGGGATGTCCCTTTGTCACTCATTTACTTTTTGATTGGAAGCACATATCTCACATCTTAATTGGAAAGGTAGGGATTTCTTACAGAAAACTCTTTGCTTGTTGAGAGCCTTCATTGGTTAAAGGTGTGTACACCTTCGTTGGCATTGCAGGAGGCTCGTTGCTCTTATTCATTTGGTCCAAAGGAATTTCTCTCGTGGGTGATGTGCTAGATGATGCTTATATGGCGATATCTTTTCCTATGGCATCAGATGATATGGTCTGGCACAACACTAAAGACCCCTATGGCATTAGTGACCCCGCATTTATTGTCATTGACCAACGCCTCGCCTTGAGATTCTAGATGGTCTCAAAGATTGGGCCCTTCAGTCGGATGATTTGCTTGTTGTTCTTTGCTCTTGGCTGATGTCACATTTGCATCATTGTATAAGATGGGGGCTGAAAGAAGGTTGCCTTCATGATGATGAGGAGAAAAGCATTAAGGACATAATCATATACCTTAAGAAGGAAGTACCACAAATTGAATGGGATGAAAATGATATCCGCAATGTCTGTCAAACTGGCACATACGCACAGATCTTGTGTAGAGGGAAGGTAGCAAGAATCAAAATTGTCAGACAAACACATAAGTTGAAGGGTACAAAGATTTGGTTATCTGAGGAGCTCACTCTGCTCCAGCTCAAACAAAGAAACAATGAACTCACCAAGGTAAAGGAAGCATGCAAGGTAGGCAAATGGGTGGTTTATCGAGATGGGCAAGCATTGATTAGGGACTTCAAATCCAAACCCAAAGACTCTCAGTCTTAAATTGATGTTATAAAGACCACTTTATGCATGTTAGAATGTAGCTACGTTCTATAATAAATCGGGAGGAGTTGGTCTTGTTCACTCCCTCGATTCTCTGGCTATAGTAAGTCACTTTTCGGTGCTGGTACTTTGTCTCATAGACCCGTGAGGTCTTTTGCAGACATTAATAGATCTTTCTTTCTTTCATTCTCTCCTTTACTTTATCTTGCATTTCATATTTTCAGCCTGGGATATAGAAAGTAGACAGGTGAGTGAGCTAGTAGTCTCATCTTTGTCTCATTGGTATTAGAGCTATGCATTTTTGTCCTTTGACTGACTGTTGTCATGGACATATGAGGTGTGTGATAGTGGAGTTGATTTAAATCAGCTTCCCTTCAGATTTCTCACTATGCCTTTTTACTTTGAGAAAGACATACAATTCTAGTTGGAATGATTATATGCAGAGACTAAGATACACATATTGGAGTTTACCATTGTCAATGCAAGTTTTTTATGCCATGCACTCAAATCTTGGATCAAGTGTCTAATTCTAGCCTAAAGACACATTCTTGGCTCAAAAGAACCACAAAATCGAAATGCCACATCAACAAACTCCAGAGCTAGTCACCCCCTTCTATTTGGAGGGAATGACTTCAATAAATCCAACCTACATGTGGTAGAGAATCAATGAAGCACTTAAACAAAAATAAATTGAAGAGCAACAATAGCGGAACATCTCAAGAAATACTAGGCTAACGTGGTACGAGATTATTAAATCATGCTAAAAGAGCAAGGAAAAATACACATAAAAGAAACACAAATTTATGGCTATATAAACAAATATAGTTCATTTTGAAATAATGTGATGCAAAATTGGATCAATAAGAGGACAGACAAACCCTATCTCACCCTTTTATCATCAATCAAGGGAAATGGAATTGGTATACCTAGTCCTAAATAAAGATGGATTATTGGTTAAGGAAGCTTGTAAGTATCTTCATGACCCAAAAACTAGTCAATGTTTTGCAAGGTATACGTTGGAACCTATGTAGCAAGTTAAAAGAGAATTAGATTTGTATCGGAAGACGGGTTATGGAATATTTGGTTACAAGGGAATTCCACTTTGTTTTAAGCGGAGTTTTGGAATGCAAGTCAACTCACTTTGACATGGTGGTCGCACACAAAATGTGCAATACTATGACCCATTGTCCATCAGGTGCAAATTGTCTTAAGAAGGATGCAACATAAGCTAAAAAACGTGGAGCTGGATCCCTCAATGGAAGCGACTTGCATATATATTTGAGATGCTACCTGAGACTTATTTTGTAGCACCACTTAAAGAGAATGAGTATACCCAAGTAGATTCCCAATTGGACGATCCCTTGGCTCTCCAAAACATTGCATCTCACCAGGGTGATGTACCCTAGGATAGTATCCCCCAGACAACTGTGTTAAAGCTTGAAGAAGCTTAGCTGTTTTTTGTGGTATGTTGTAAAGAGCTTGAAATGTGCTCAACATATTTTAAGAACCTCCCCCCCTTTTTTATATGCGTTAGAGAAACTCTTATTGTAAATTTAGCTACTTTTGATGATTTAATATAGACTCGCGATTCTCCCAAAAAAGAGACATAAGGTGCGATGGAGTCCAAGGTGTTAAATGAAGCCATTTGGGTTATATTATGACCCTCTACCAAGTTAAATTCTTTCTTTGAGTAGTGTTAAGAAAAACCATTTACAAAAAATGATAGATCAAGTCCCTTCTCCCCTGATTGCATAGTGATAGAAGAATACATTACTCACTCCCTATGGGCATGTGATAATTGAGTTCATATAAATAAACCAATTGGCAATTTTTGGTGTTAACCACAATCAAGAGCCTCTCATGACACATGTATAGATCTATAGAGGATATTTATATGGCATATATGGAAATAAAAGTGCTCTTGGGTGACGAATAATGTAAGAGACTAAAATGAAAGTACTTTACTAGAATACTAAGAATGGAAGTGGTTAAGTAGATACTAAGGATAATATTAGAGAGGTAGCTATGGTTACAACATTAAGATAATAAGTGACTTGCTCATCCAAAATATTGCATAGTTGTGGGTGTTGGTTGGAAAAATAGTCAACTAACTATATGATTATGTGTGGCGTAGGTTTTGCTAAAGAAGTAAGGGGCCTTTTGCATTTATCCAATAATATGCCCAATTGGGAGGTATGGGGCCAAAAAGAAGATGATAAAAAGGAATTTCTCCCATGGTATGGTAGGTTTTAACTATGTAGCATGACTACCCTTTAAGAATCCCATTTGTCAAAATAAAAAAATAGCACACATAGTTCCTAAGATCCTCCAATGGGAGGTCCGTAGAGCCTCTTATGTGTTGGGAGGCTCTTGGGAGCCGCTCATGCCCAAATAGAAGAATTACCAAAAAGCGAGATGTGGGAAGCGAGCCAAGTAGTAAAAGTGAGCCACAAAAAACCTGAGCCATTCAATTATAATTGAAATAGAGAACACAAAGTATTATACTAGCCTTAAATAATTTAATGAAGCCAATGAAGAGGCCAAATTGCCAAGCCACAGAAAACTTTTTATGAAACATACAAAAGTAGATGACAGCCTGCAACCCTAACCATTTGAGTAGTCAAATACAAAAATCATTCTTTAGTGCTTGCATATGAAAACACACACTTGTTCTGTTTAGATAGTGTTCAGGGTGGTTATGCCCTGAGCACTTGTGAACTATGCATCATACAAACACTTCACATCAGATACTCAAACACAGAGTCCAAAATAGATCAGAACCAAGTCAGAATGGATAATCATTCAACTTCGCATTGGAAACAACAAATACAAATCAAAAAGTACTTCCTTGTATTCATCATCATCATATCATAGTAGAAGATCAACATAGAACTAGATAACAAAGTATGATTGCAATTTGATCAATGTCAGATTCTCATTAGACTACAGAGACTCTTAACACGAGTACCAAGAAGTTACATGCAAGTAACTTGATAACTATTTTTGCATGCTAGCTATGACAATTGAAAGATAAGACTACTACTTAGGACTAGACTTAGTTATTGGTGCCTAGCTAATCCCTAACACTCGGCATTTCCGATGGTTAGGATTTTTTATTTCTCAAAAAGCCGTAAGACATGGACCCTTTACATATAGTATTCTTTGCAATAGTTCAGATCACTTCCTATGTTCTCCCTTCTAGTGATTAACTCAAAGTCTCCACCACCTCTCACTTCAACAAATTGACCGATAGCACTCTTTTCAAAACATTCCCCTTCTTTGTCTTCAGGTATTTTCTCACGTCCACAAACTGTGTTATGCTGCATTATGTTGAAATATTGAGCTTCAGTCTCCACAATGTCATCATCAGGTTCTTCTATACTACTCTTTGTCTTTATTAGCAATATATATAGTAGCTGCATCTGCATCATCAAACTCGGCATCTTCACCTGTTCTTCGGCTGCTACCCTGCACATCAGAAGAAAAATTATGAAGATTTTGGTTAGTTGCAAAACCTACTGCATCTTCAACTTGTCTTGAGTGTTCTCTGTTAGCCTCCTTCAACAACTGAGCTTTAAGCTTTGCATTTTCTGCCACAACCACCTCCACTGTGTAGGTAGCTGAGGCAAATGCCTCATATGGTCTCTGAGCTACCACCATCAGTCTACCCTTCAGGCTGGTCCACAAAGCTTGTGATGTCGCTATCAGTTGAATCTTGAGTTCCTCTAGTTCTGCCCCTATCATAAAGATACCATCAACTTCATCTGTCATAGCTTTCAATTGAATCTCCACAGCCTCCAATGCCTTAACTCTCTTTTTGGCAATTACTATGTCAACTTGCAATTGCACATAATCTTCGGCAAGTTGTTGTAATAACTGAGTAAAGAACGCATCCTTCATTTCATTGAGCCATTTGTGTATTGTTGGCAAGCATTCTTTCTAAATTACCAACATATTAATTAGCTGTTGGATCTCTTCTTCTTTCTGAGATTTGTACTACTCAAATTCATTTTAATGTCTCACTACCTGTTGCTTCAACTCTATGACCTGCTTTCCCTCTTGTTGGCTTACATCAATCTTCTTTCTATAAGTCTTGCTTGTCATTTTGCAATGCTTGAATCTGTGCTGAATACTTTGTTTGCATTCCACTTTGCTAGTCATGAAAATATTTTAGTATACCCATGGCATCTTTGACCTCTTTCAAGGATACCTTCCCCAACAAACCTGCTTCAGGATCTGACATCTGTGTCTTGCTCTGTTGCATTATTGTTTCAGACAACGAAGTTAAACTACTATCAAACTTCTCTTTGAGATTTGTTGTACCACCTTGACATTAAGTTTAATTTTCCTCTCCTTATGTGTCTCTTGCATATTTTTTAAAGGCTCACTACCCCCAATTGGTAAATCCCATAAACTCTATGCCAAACTTTTCCCAAAGATCATCCTATGAGTTTCTTCAGTAGTATATTTTTCCTCTTTCAATTCTTCCACTACTTTCCATTTATCCCAATCTTTGGATACTTCTTGCATATTCACATCTCATTTCCCCTTAGTTCTAGTTTCTGTATCAAGGATCAGGATCTCCTTTAGCATCACCGAAGATCTCTTGCTAAACTCAAATAGAGTTGTGATAAACAGACTGACTTTTGAGTGATTATTTGTACCTGTCAAGTTTTTCTTACTCACTTCAGCCATCAACCTATTGTAAATTATGTCTGCCCATGAAATCTTGTACCCATTCTCAGCCACTCTCAACATAGAGTAGCTGTCTCTTGACATGGTATTGGTCTTCATAAGAAGTTGAACTCTCTCCAAGTACCACTCCAGTTGCTGCCTCCTAACACAGTCTTGAGCATTGTGCATAAGAAAATAGTTATTTACTATCATTGGCTGCCCAAATTCCTAGAGCATGTCTGATTCTACATCCTTGTCGTAAGACATTTCTTCCTCAATCAATTGTACATTAAATACATGATAGATAATGCCCGAGTTTACCAGCATACCTGGAGCCAAAATCCCTCCCGTTCTCTAGATTTTTTCATACTGTGTGATCGCTTCACGTTGTGCTTTCTAGGTATTCCAAGGTAGACTGGCATAGTCCATTAAGCTGACCTTCTATAGCCACTTTGCATGTCACTTCAAATCCAACGAGATTCAAAAATTCTTGAATGAGCTTTGTCCGTTTGGCTCCTTCGTTGGCGGAGAAGCAGACTCCTCAATAGATTTGTCCCCCTTCTCTTCAGCTATCGGCATAACCTCTGGCTCTGGTGCAACAACCTCTTTGATCGCGAATCTTTTGTGTTGTCTGTTGCACTCTTTTCTTCCCCATGCTCCCTTCTTCCTCAACAATTGGAGATCAGGTGTGAGGGAAATTCGCATGTGAAAAGGGAATCAAGCTATTGCCCATAAAGCTGGCAAAGCTCACAAAACGACTGGTGACTATGAGCTCTTAAACACAAACAAGTTGAGTGAACTCAAAGATTGTCCACACACAAGTTTCAGCATGCATGCCCCGCTATGCTATATTGCCATCCCCCAGTCAGCGATCACCTCTTACAATGAGTGTGTCACACCGTCGACTCCTTAATCCACAAGAATCATCGTCTTTGGATAAGTTTACCGTATCTCCATCTCCTTCGCTTGTGCCAGACATCACCTTCGCCTGCAACAGCTGTACAATATTCTGGCACAACTGTTCTTTGAAAGCAAGAACCAGGTTAAGCAATTGGTCAAGCATTATATGGATCTTTGAGTGCAATAGCTCTTTAAAGAACTCCTCTTGTCCTCATTTACATGTAGGCTTCACTTTAGGTTCATCTTTGATCAGCAAACACTGCTTCATTTTCTTCTTCCTTATCTTCAGATTTCTCTTTACCACTTTCAACTGTTTTCAGACTCTTGTCCAATCCAGTCTAGCTGTATGTCGAAACCTCCTCCTTTATTGGGTCACTTTGGGCAAAATATTCATGAGACTATACTTGTTGCTTCATTTGTTTGATATCTTCTATTTTGGCATGACTCTTGGCAGTATCATTATCCTCCTTCATTTGACCTGCATCACACTGCTGTCGAACTGTACGAACTGTACTGACTGTTTTCCATTGATGTTTGAAAGTGAGTCGGATCTTTATTTCCTTTACTCGGCTCCTCTTTTCCATCTCTTTTAACTTCATTTTCTTTGTATATAGCCTTCAAGGCTGCATCCTTGACTTCTTGCTATTCCTCCAAATCCATCAATTGTTTTAGGATCAAAGGTCAACATATTTTTAGTTTGCATTGGAGCCTTAGCTCCTGCTCTTGTGGCCGCCAAAGCATCGATATTCAGCTAAAACATGGACACCTCATCTTCCTTCTGACACTCTGAACAATCACACTCAACTTTAGGATATTGAATATCATGTTGGCTATGAATCTTTATGAATGTCCTTACAATCTCTTCTTGGAAGATCTCTTTACATTCTTCCACAATTGTCTCAAGTATGACAACATTTACACCTGTTGGTGGTTGTGGTGAAGGGTTTGCATTGGGTCTTGGATTAAATTGTACAATAGGAATACCTTTTTCATTTTTATGTTTGCACCATAGTTCACACTGAGGGCCTTAGCGATGTCCATCCTCAAGCCCACAATAAGTGCATGCTTGATTATTTTGTCTTGGATGAGCACCCCAGTTATGGTTCTATTGTCTTCTAGGTGTTGCATTGTTATATCTTGGGTAAGCTTGTGCTCCCACTTGACTGAAAAGCATTGCTCAATAGCTTCTCCATTTGATTGACAGCCATCCCACTGCTTGAGTAGCTTGCCATGTTGGCTGCATATTAGGAGGCAACCTCCCCTTGTAGTTTGGATTATACCAACACTTTTCTTTATCGTGATTACCTTTTGAGCAGTACTCACATGGTAGCCTCTCTTTCTTCGAATCTACTCCCATACTCTTCAGTTGCTCCTTGATTATCTTTTCAAGCTTAGAGTGTCCTTTAGGACTCCTTTGATCTTTTTTCTTCGCTTTAGTTTTAGACTTTGCTTTAGACTCCTTATCTTTTCCTTTTTTCTTCCTCTTTTTTCCTTCTCCTTCCTCATCCAAATCTTCGTTGGAACTGTCCTCTTCTGAACTATCACTCTCCTCAGCCTTTGAGTTAGAATCCTTCTCCTCATCAGATTCTGAGTAAGAGTCATTATGCTTTTTCTTCTTCACCTTATTTGTTTATTCTTTGAAATGCCAGATCTTCTTTCCACCCTTCGAGTAACTTCAACTAGATTATTAAAATCATTTGCTCCAGCAAGTTGGTCATGGCCTGATAATGTGGTCTGCAACTTCTTGTTGATTTCTTTGCAAAAATAGTCTCCCAATTGTTCTTCAGAAGGTCTTTGCATTGCTGCAAGCCTTCGATACAGGTTTCTAAATTTTTATGCAAATCTTCCACCAATTTTTGCTTCATATTGTGAAGCTTTTTAAGCACTACCTCTGGTATCTTTTCCTTCCAAAATATCCCCAAGAAAGATCCCTTCAGATCATCATATGTAGCAAAGTGTGGTAGCCCATACTGCATGAACCAACTCATTGCTCTCCCTTTCATGGTGGCCACAAACTGTTCCTTCTTTACTGCATCTACTAGTCCCTAGAAACCACTCACAATCCATTGGGTCTTGAACTACCCTACATGACTGTCAGAGTCTTGTCCTTTCTTTCCTTAAAACTTTTTAGCTTTCACCAGTGGATTTGGGTTTGCCATGATGACAAGTGGTGGAACAGGTTGTCTTCTTCTTGGTTGAGGTAGTGACAGATTGAATAGGCTTCTTTGACCTACAATACAAACTCTTGCTACTAGATAAGATCCATAGGTAGTTCTAATGAAATCTTTCGATGGTGAAGCCAGGGTTAAGCTTATTGGATTTGTTTCTTCCACTTCTAAATACTCCAAACTACGAGTAGAATCCATTGAAGATCCTTCTCTACTCAGCACATAGTCGACATCTTCACTACTTTCTCCATCTTGATGTTAGAGGTCAGTTTGAGTTGAGGCCTCAAACCCAGCTCTTGCCCTGGTAAAATAAGTATGGACATCTATTCTTCAAAGACAAAATTGCATCCAGCCCCCTATCAAGCAAGATAGACTCCTTTCTTGCACATTGAATAAACCTTTGACGACCTCTTCAGTGGCCCAATGGAGTGGGTGTTTAAGAACCTCATGTAGCTTTGTCTCATCTGGTTCTTGTTCTGAACACCTTCCTCAAAAAGCAACATATCCATCAACAAATCTTTGATCATTCCCATCTCTATGTTTTTGCATGAGGCATATGGAGCTAGCTTAGCACGCATCATTACCATCTCCTTACCTTCTTGGTTTGTAGTTTCAATGCTCCAAGCTCTAGAGAACGATTATGTGTTCCACTATGAATTGCATATCTACTTGTTTTTTCATAATAATGGGGTAGGCAGTAGTAGTAAATAAATATATTGCATGTTGCAACACACTCAGGACGCCCTCCATAGTGCTTATAGACAAGAAACCCACTCTCTATAGTTATAGGCCATAGCCCTCTTAAAGTTACCTTTCCATTGTGTTTCATAAACCATTCATGTTTATATAGGACCATGTATAAATCCATGTGTGTGTATTAGACCATATTAAAGACAAGTTATAAGTCCATGTATATATATTAACATGAATAGCTCATTAGACTTAGAGATGATGGAGCTTTAAGGTGTGGATACAATATCAACATTGAAATCCAAGCCTTGAAGGGATGGATCCATGCATTCAATCTACTTGACTATCGGACCATTAGTAGCCAAGCTGATCATCATGTTTAGAAATGGGATGTCAATATTGTTGATTGACGGAGGATTGATTCATCCACTCCACTCCTCCTCAACTCGATGCCACTCCACTCCACTCCACTCCTCCTCACGGTCACCCTCTCCTCAAGGTTGCTCTCTCGTCACTATTGCCCTCTCACCACTAATGACACCCTCTTCTCCCTTCTCTCCTCAATGACTCCTCCTCTCCTCCTCTTTGTGGCTGCATCTTTAAGCTCTTCTCCTCCTCTTTGTGGCCTCATCTTTGTGCCCTCTTCTTGGATCTTCTCTCCTCATGGACACCTCATCTTCAAGCTCCTCTCATGGTGCACTCATCTTTGAGCCTCCTCTCCTCAGGGTCACCTTCTGAGCATGCAACATCTACAAGTGGATCTTGTGAGTACATTATTGTAAATTTTACCTTTGATATGGGTCATAAAGGACTCAACATGGCATTGCTTAGAGGCTAGCAATGCCACCAAAAGCATGCACAGTGAGTGCATTTGGACCACATGTTAAAATGCGGTCCAAATGCACTCATAGTGCATGCGTTTTCATGCGAACACCCACTGCGCTTTCCTTGTTGAATAGCGACCTCTCCTCCACACAACATGGTCTAAGATCCAAGTTTGGTTCCAGTGCCTCAACAACAGGCTAGAACAGCCATGTAAGCAAATGTTGCTTGATGCGAGTAGAACTGCCTGTGAACTTGTGTCCACAATATTTACACTACAAGAAAGAAACCAAGGCATGTACTTTTCGTATCTCCATCACTTATGACCAAATCTTGCCACGCACCATGCTTTTGAAGTTGCCAAAAACAAAATGCAAAGAAACTAATTTGAGTATACAATAGAAACATACTGCAATATACATTTTATAAAAAACAACACATCCTTTGAAAAACACGTTCAAGCATGCAATATATTAATTGTCATTCAATCACGCTCTTTTAAAATAATATAAAATATTCATTTAAAAGAAACTGTAAGAATAAGTAATAAAAATTAAGACATTGATTCATTTCTATTGAAAGAATATACTCAAATTGAAAATTATTCATTCACATTCTATTCAAAGAATATTATATATTCATTCAAAAGAAAGTGAAAGAATTGAGTAATAAAAGGAGATATGGATTCTTTTTTTTCTTAAGAATACACTCGAATTGAAAATCATTCATTCACATTCTATTGAAAGAATATTAAATATTCATGCAAAAGAAAGTGTAAGAATGAGACAACTCTTCTAATAACTTTTAAAACTTTCAATTTTTACACTTTAAAACTCTTTGTATTCTTTCACATTCTATTGAAAGAATATTAAATATTCATTCAAAGAAAGTGTGAGAATAGAAACACAAAATAAAATCATATTTCTCACAAGGGATCTAGGAAACTCAACGAGGAGATCCTAGAACTCCCACATACAAAAATTCTCACAAGAGATCTAAGGAACTCAACAAGGAGATCCTAGAACTCCCACAAACAAATTTCATAGTTTCATAGATAAAAATACAAGCCCATTTCTCATAAGAGATCTAAGTTCCCTCAACAAGGAGATCCTAGAAATCCCACATACAAAAATCCTCACAAAAGATCTAAGGAACTCAACAAGGAGATCCTAGAATCCCACAAACAAATTTCATAATTTCATAAACACATAAACAAGCCCATTTCTCACAAGAGATCTAAGGAACTCACCAAGGAGATCCTATGTACAAAAATCTATCCACATGAGATCTAAGAAACTCAACAAGGAGATCTTAGAACTCCCACAAACAAATTTCATAAACACAAAAACAAGCACATTTCTCACAAGAGATCTAAGGAACTCAACAAGGAGATCCTCAAACTCTCACAAATAAATTTATCTCACAAGAGATCTAAGGAACTCAATAAGAAGATCCTAGAACTCCCACAAACAAATTTCAAACACATAAATATCTAAAAATTTTATCACAAGAGATCGAAGGAACTCAATAAAGACACAAACAAAAGAACAAAGACCAAAACCAAAAACCTCACAAGAGATCTCAGGAACTCAAAATGAGATCCTGAAGCTCCCTAACAAAAAATCCATCTTATTTTGGACCTTTTACATTGCTTTCACAACCTTGAGGACCTTTCTTCTTCTTTTCCTTGTTTGATCTCTTATGCTCGACTGGGGAACCAAGCATGAGATAAGAGACATTGGCAAACAGTGAGCTTATATGTAGAAACACAGTAACATATTCGTCCTAATATAGGTTTATTCATATGAATACTTTATCTGTACGAATAAAATTTATTCGTACGAATATGTGGGGATGATGTGGCAATTTATCTAAAAAACGTGACGTGTCACCACTTTCTAAACCAATTTTTTCTTCCATTCGAATCATTCGAGCGATTTTCCCAATTTTTTTGAATCACAAATTCAAATTTTTCTACTTAGATTTACGTAGCTTCAAATAGATGCTAAAGGATTCGGATGAAGTTGTTGCACAGAGTGAGCAAAAAGTGGAGGAGAGGAAGGAGAACATTCATAGCCTTAGGATGAGGGAGGAAGGAATCAAGAAGCAACTTCGTCATGTATAGAGCAAGACTGTGGTATTGACAGCCATAATAGTTAAATTGGATGCCTATCCTGCTATGTAGCAGGGTTTGAAATGCATGGTTTGCCATACCCCCATCATTGATGACTGCTATATCGGATGGTATGCTTGCTACCACTTTGTGCACGTTTTTTGCTTTAGAGTGTTTGTGCATATAAAATCACTATGTAGAGAATGCCATTTGCCATTGCTCAGCACAGATCAAATGTGCCTTCCTGCTACAACTATCTATGACGAGAAAGTAGATGCTACAGCTCAATTTTCCATTTGGGCAAAAGATCTTAAAGACAAGGAGCTCAAATTGAAGAAGGCCAAGACCTAGCCTGACTGCAAGGAAAAGAAGCCTGAAGGGAGGAAACACCCCCCTCATGAAAGGAGCAAGAAGGGCCGAGCTTGCTAACCAGGAAGCTCAAATCAAGGAAAGATGAAATGGCATGAAGGGAAGGGCCAGAGCCCTGTAGGAAGGAGCTAGCCCTATTCTAGAAAGGAGCAAGAAGGGCCGAGCTTGCAATCAAGGAGCTCAACAAGGAGTCCTTGAGATGTAATCTAAAGTAAAGGAGTCTTTGAGATTGTAATGTATGTAATCTGTGTGTAATCTATTGAATCGTTAATCTTCTCCAGAGTTTACTTAGGCAATGTTTTCTCAGCTATGTGACTAGATAGTGTCCTTTGATCCACGCTAGCACGGTGATAATAATGAGACGAAAGATTTTGATTTGACAAGTAATGTGAGATGAAATATTTCGATTATATCACTAATGTGAGACTGAAATATTTCGATTAGTGAACTAATGTGAGATGAAAGATTTCAATTAGACAACTAATGTGAGATGAAAGATTTAGATAAAACATCTAACATGAGATTGAAGAATGAGAAGATCGGGCTCAATGAAATCTCTCCCTATTTAAGTGGAGTGCAGACACAACTAAGTGCCCATTACGAAATCTAGCCCCAAAACTCTATACATCGATCCAAACTCTGTACACCGATCCACCTATTGCGAATCTATGGCATACTAAAAAGACTTTGGAATGCTTTTGTTCTATCTAAAGATGATGTTGGATGGCATCCTTGTAGAAACAGACTCGGAGAAGGAGGAGGAAAATAGTTGCAAGGAGGCGCTTCTTCGATGGTGGGTGTATTACTTGAAGTTGGCATAGACGGTGAATATTACTTTCCCTGGCTATTGTTTTTCATGCTCCTTCAAGGTACTTGTCAAGCTCATGAATGATGTAGGTTTCTTTTGGCAGGACATGATAGAGGTGCAAAGATGTATAGAGTGCAAAGAGCAGGATGAAGAGGACCCCCAACGGAAGGAGGAGTTACTATGGGTGTATAGGTTGATAGAGTCAAGCAAGCAGTGTGTAATCTGAGTGTGTGAAGAGGTCTACCATTGTGCAATAGACTAGCCTTAAGAGCTAGGATATGCTTGCTATAGAGAGGTTGATAAGATCGTTGGGAGTCTGGGATTTCCTTGAAAAAGCAAAATGTCATTGTACTTTGAATAATAAAAATATTGCAGATATTTCTTGAACTTATGGATATTCTCATGGTGCTCGTAATACCTGATTTTATATTAACCCGCTTCCATGTTAGTACTTAAATGTTTTAAGTAGCCTGGTGGTTGAAATCTGACGGTTAACTATAACCAGTATAAAGGGCACTCGCATTGTGCAACAAATTTTACGATAGTAGTAGTATAGGGATAGCACGGCAATAGTGTAGGATTAGTACAGGATAAGGTATCGCCAGCATGGTGGTTAGTTGCACTAGAATATGAACAACCACCAGCAAGGTGTTTTGCTTCTATTATTATAAGATGAATGAATTTGTTATGGGAAACCAGCACGGTGGTTGTTGGGATATTCTAAAAGCAAGCATGGGATGAAATCTAACGGTTAACGAAACGATAAATAGTCTAAAGGGCACTGTTTTAGTATAGCACTGTGCAACAAATTTTAGGATAGCAGGGCAGCAGTGTAGGGATAGCACAGTAGTAGTGCAGGATAAGTTATGACCAGTGCGGTGGTTGGTTTGCACTAGGATATGAACAACCACCAGCACGGTGGTTTGCTTCTATTATTACAAGATGGATGGATTTGTAGGATGTGTGGATTCGTTATGGGAAACCAGCGTGGTGGTTGTTGGGATAGACTAAAGGTGCACCATTAACTTGTTCCACTTGCAACAGGTTGGGGGATATATCAAACCTATTGCACAAATTGAAAAAAATCATTAAATTTGGTTGTATTTTAGGGTTAGGGTTTAGGGCTTAGTATCTAGGGTTAAGGATTTAGGGCTTAGGATTTAAAATTTAGTGTTTAGGGTTTTGGGTTTATGATTATGATTTTAGGGTTTAGGGTTTAAGATCTAGGGTTTAGGGTTTAGGGTTAAGGATTTAAGATTTAGCATTTAGGATTTAGGGTTTATGATTATTATTTTAGGGTTTCGGGTTTAGGGTTTAGTATATAAGGTCATGAGCTTAGAGTCTAGAATCTAGGGTTTAGGATCTGAAAATTAGGTTTTAGAATTTAAATTATAGGGGTTAGTGTTTAAGGTTTAGGGATTAGGGTTTAGGGATTAGAACTGTTATATAAGTTTAAGAGCTTAGATTGTATAACCTAAGATTTAGGAAACTTTAGGATTTAAAATTTGGGGTGTAAGATTTAAGGTATATAGACTATATAAAATATGCATTCCAAAGTATTTAGTTTAGATATATATAGACTAGTTATATGTTATATGCTTTCCAAAGTGTTTTGTTACTAGGTACGATCCTTTGTAAAGGCTTTACTTTAAGTAATTATAAGTCTACCTAGTCAAAGTATCCTACTGATTAGGGACAAGCACATAGGCTAAAAGCACACCGATTCATATTTTCTTACATTCATGCTACATGGTGTATCAGAAGAAATGAAGAAGTATGTGATAAGAAATATTCAAAAGAAATATGTATTCCATATCATGGATTCATACCATGGATATTTGGTGGTTGCTACAATTACATTATCTAATTCTTTATTCTTCGATTAACAAGTATTATACACATGGAAGAAAAGCATACATGCTAAAAGCACGTGTGTAAAATTTAATATTTCCTTATTTTTTAAATTAATTCAATTCTTTGATTGACTACCTTTTTAAAATTTAAAGGTTATTAGTATATAATATACATAATTTTAAATGTTATTAATGTATAATATTAATAATTTATATATTTATTTAAATTTATACAATAATTACATTATATTTATATTAGTTTTTAAGTTAATAATGTATATTTTTATTAAAACTAAAATTTAGTATCTAGTTAATAGCAAGAAGAATATTGTAGAGATTTTTCATATTAAGAACTACCTTACAAATAAATTAACTAATTCTTCTTTGTTTGAAGACTAAGTATTATATAAAGCACATATTCTACAAGACCTCCCTTTCAAAAATATTTTCATTTGCCACTAATATCACTCTTCATTCTATGGCATTTAAGAGACTTCAAGAAGATGATCCTACATTGACTGATGTCACATTTCAAAAGCACGTGGACTTTCTTGATGCTTTTGAGATCTTTAGAAGGAGTGACTTTGTTCGTGGAGAGGCTTTGTACCAAAGCTAATATGGGACTGACATCGAGAAGAGATACATGCTGGCAAAGAATAGATTCTTGGAAAGATGTAGGTTTGAGCCCATGGATGGGCAACACTTTTGTGAAGCTTGCAAATCGCCCTTGATGAGGGAAGAAAAGGAAACTTGTCATAGATTAAGTGGATGGAAACGTTTCAATGGGTCATTTGTCATGTATGCATATTTAACGATGACTCGAAGTATATTCTAGAATACGAAAGGCTGGATTCTGCTCCATTTAGGTTGGAAAAAGGCTCTTCTCTTTCTGAGATCCTGATAAAGGCAAGTGAGTTATGGGTGGGCTATGGAAAGCCACAAAAAGTGAAGGGCAGGAGACCTACATCTGAGTACATGGCAAAGAGGACTCGGTTCTATAGATGCTTGAAAGGTATTGTAAGCAATACGCAAAGCGTACCAAGTAATAAGGTTGAGGCAAAGGATTTGAACACCGCCATTGCAAGATACAGGGATGTTACTTGCATTGTCTTCCGCAAGGACTCAGTGTTTCAGAGCATGGTGGATGTTTGCCAAGCATATGAAATAGGAAAGATATCCTTTGAGGCACCAGAGCACATTGCAACTCAGAGGAAAGAAATAATGAAACCGATGTCTATTGTTTAGTGGAGAGCATTAAGGTTTGTTCCAGATGCAATAACAGAAGAAGTATGCAAGAAGATCCTAAGCCGTGATTGCTTCTTTGGAAAGAAGAGCAAGCATAGAAACTTGGATGAAGTGGTCACCCGAATGATTCAAAGTGAGGCTACTCTCTCGGCACTATTGTTTTTATTAAAATCTGATGATGAGTTAGCTATGCTGGCAAGTCAATTGATGTGGATAAGAAGAAAGCACTTAGCCTAGGTCAAATCCTTGATAAGACATGGGCTAGAAAGTGGTTGGCTTCAATGGATGCAGATGTCGCACCAACAAAGTATCTAAGAGCTAAAATGCCAAAGGTTATTGAGATAGAATATATGGACATCAAGAAAAAGGCCTTGCAGTCCACTGTCCAAGGTAGAGCAATTGGTGGTTTAGATGATGGTTCTCCATTCAACTTCTCTTATGATATCTTGCTATCAGAGAATGATACAAATTTTGCACACATCAATGGAATTGATACAGAGCATTTCATAATAATGAGCGGTCATGCTTGGAAGAAGCCATGTGTATTTTTCATAGATGAATTGCAAGACCTTGCAGTGTCACGGATAGTTGAACTTGTGTGGTTTATCATAGAATGTCCTATGGTAGATAATAAAAGATCAACGTTAGTATTGTTCGTGACAAAATCACAAAGGGATGCCTTATATGCAAGTTTGACATCTGCATTTGGGTATTTACTTTCAAAAGTATACCATGGTATAGTCCTATGCAATCATATGACTGTCTTGGAAGGCATTACCATTCAAGTCTTGTAGCCTTTCTTGATGTGCTTCTTATCCAGGGGTGATGGCAATCTAATCAAAATTCCTTTAAGGACTCTCGAGCTTCATTACTTTGAGGACAATAAGGTTAAGCTTGATGTAGCAATGGTGGATTATAGAAAGCCGATGTATCCTGATGTGATACTAGAGATGACAAAGAATTTATTGAATGATGGGTGGGAAGTAGCATTATATCGAATGGGTTTTGCTGCTGAGAAATTGCTATGCTAAGGTAGAAATGTAAATGTCATTGATACCCCCCATCAGATTGAGTTCTTTGACACATATTACAGTTGCACTACCTTCTTTGAAGAGGAAAATGTCCAAGAAGAGGGTAGTGAGGAAAATGTCGAAGACGAGGGTAATGAGTATGAGGGTGATGATTCTAGCTACAGTGATGATGAGGATGAAAGCTCTGCATCCAATGACTTATGCCAAGAAGAAATCCACACAAAGAATAAGGGTGATCAATTGTCAACTAGAGTCAAGGAGGAAGGCTCGCGACAGCAAGAAGTAGTAGTAGAACACGTTGTAGGAAAAGGTAAGGCTAAAGAGGTGGAAGCACTTCCCTTGAAATTGAAAGTGAGGAAGGCACCCTTGATCTTGGGTGAAGGACATGCAAGTCGATCAAGCAAGGAAGCCTTACCCAAAGAAGCTATGGACAAGGCAAAGCATGACTAGGAGGAGTTACCAGGAGGCATAGATGGTTCTTCAACCATGACCTTACAAACTCCAGAGCAGCCTACTAGTTAGGAACCTAGTAGCCAGGACCCTACTCACCAAGAACTTGGTCATGAGACTCTAGAGCAGCCTACTAGTCAGGTGCTTGGAACTGAAGAGCAAACTACTAGCCAGGACCTTCTACTGAGACTCTAGTCTTAGAGCAGCCTATTAGTCAGGACCTTGGTAGTCAAGGGTGCATTGAGGACATTGGTACTATCTTAGACTAGCCTATTAGTCAGGACCCTAGTAGTCAAGGGCCTGGCATTGAGGACATTGGTACTGAGGAACATGATGGTGGCTACAGCTTTGTAATCACAAGTTTTGAACTTCGCAAGTTTTGAGCTTCTATGTAAAGTGTATCTAATAAAAAGTTAACTACTTTTTTGATTTCTTTACTCTTATTATTGTGTATTAAGATTGTTTATGAGGTCCATTTTATACTTAATGGTGTATTTTAATCTTTATGTCAATGTATTTTTATAGTTAAGGGTGTTTTTTAATACCAAGTGAGGTGTATATGTACACCACTTACACATAAAAGGATTTATGTACACTACCTTTCTAAGGGGTTTATGTACACCACCTTTCTAAAAGAAATGGTCATAAAGGTGTGTGCACACCACTTATACATAAAGGTGTTTATTTACACCACCTTTCTAAGAGAATTGGTCATCTATTGATGTTCTTAGGTGATAGTAGCTCAATTCATAAGAAGTTATGAAGATGTTTATGTAGACCATCTTTGTAAGAGATTTGGTTATGCATTGATATTCTTAGTACTTAATCACCAAATCTTTTGTTTTGAGTTGTCAAATCTAGTTCAAAAAACAACATTACTAGTATATTTAAAATTTTTGGTGGGATATTGATTTTCATGTTCATCCTGATGGATCCAAGTATGCAATTGGGAGTGTGCTTTGTCAACCTGGTGAACATAAGAAAGACTACCCATTCTACTTCTCCAGTCGACAACTCAATGATGCCAAGATCAACTATACCACCATAGAAAGAGAAGCCCTAGCAATGGTGTATAGTGTTAAGAAATTTCGGCACTATTTATTGGCAAATGACTTTGTCTTCTACACTGACCATCAAGCATTGTTTTTATCTTGTGAACCGTCCGTGTACAACAAGAAGAATAACTAGATGGATCCTCTTGCTTCAAGATTTCAACTTCAAAATAGTGGTCCACAAAGGTACCCAAACTACATTGCCGATCACATGTCTCATGTCAAGTCGGGAGAATTTGTAATACCAAGTCTATGCATAGTAGTACAAGAACACATGGGAGATCATGAATCCTTGAAAGAAAGACTCTATTAGTTAGAGAAGCATATAGAGACAAGACTAGTCACCTACCATGCCATGACAACAGAAAAACACAAAACAAAGGCATGGTTTGATAGAAATCTTAAAGCTAAAGACATCAAGTAAGGTGACTTGGTCTTGTTATACAATGCCAAAGTACATAAGGGGAAACTGAAGTATCTAGGTCAAGGACCCTACCGAGTAAGAAAGATGAATCCCATCGGAGCTGTGCTACTAGAAACATTGGATGGACTCTAATTCAACACAACAATAAACAAGAGCCAACTGAAGTGCTACTACTTCAACACGCAAGCCATCCCTGACAAAAACAAAGATTTGGAAAACCCAAGTCTTCCTTAGTTAGGATTAGATTGTATCATGAATACTCACTTGCATATGTACATCTTCGCACATATAGGTAGCATCAATCGATTTCAACCTAGGGCTCAAAAGTGATGCCTGAGTTCTAGCTACCCTATGAAATCCAAGCAATAACAAAAAGCATATATTTAGTCCCTACTTAGCTACTAGGTCATGTGCACTCACACGCTTTCACTTACTAGACACATAGATGATTGCATGAATAATTGTGCCACACACTTCCATTCCACACTCTCAAAGCATGTATAAAATTAAGATCTCTCACAAAAACACACAAAGGTCATACCTGCATGCCAACTAATCTAATGATCAATGGTACACCACATGCACATGGATGCAGGTTCAGTAAAAATGCCATCACTAAAGAGGATGTGCAAAAAGAGCCCACCACCTCAACCATGAGACCCCCTCTAGAGTTCACAACCATCTATATCCTCTCAACCATGGCAACCACATGAATTTGTGGTCCAGAGCGATAGCTCTGAGGAGGATTTAGTGCATGACCAAGAAGAAAAAATGCCACCCCAGTCCCACCACCAGACTACACAACCATTGACAGGGCCCAATCATTAGAACTTGTGTGGCAACAACATCTTACTTAGACCAAAGGGGTCTGGGCAGTTTGTATGAGAGCCTAAAATCCTTGGAGGATAGTCCTATAATGACCACATACATCAGGGACTTTCTCCATTCTTACCACTCCACCAATGCACAGGTTGGCAAGTATGATACCATCACTATACATCAGAGCCCACTCAACATTGTCCTCAATAGTACATGCTAGATATCAATGCTCCACTCTCGTGTAACTACGCGGGAACCAGCTAACTCTAATTGTAAGCCCCCCATATGAGGAGAAGGCATTTGAGTAGCTTGGTTATCCGGTAGGTCCTGGTTTGGACACCAGATGGGGGCCATGTGTGGCCTGATGGTTGGACGGCTTCAGATAGAGTTGGCACACCGTGAACTAGGCTACATGCAAGTGTGGGAAGGCATCCTTGACTGACCACACTGAGGGTAGACAGAGCATTTCCCAGGGCAGCCCACTCTCGGGTTGCGGGGCCCGTTTGGAGCCTCAGATGATCTCGGATGGCTGTGGGCCAAACGGAGACTGTAGGTTAGTTGCTCTGTTTTACGCGATCGTATGGTCGGTGGCCTATTTTGGGACCGACCCCCAGTCAACCATTTTGGATGGACTGGGTCGGCCACTCAATTGAGTCTAACTAACTACGACTAGTGGCTATATGAGGGCAAGCCCATGAAGCCCATTTTATCACTGGCTACAGCAACGTTGATTCCTTAGCATCCAGCCTCTGTCTTCTACTGTTTCCAGCATGCCATCGAAGCTTCTTTCATAGGAGCACATGGCTGGGAGGCATCGCCATCTATTGTATCAATTCTACAGTAATCAAAATTTTGATTCTCCATACTATCTTGTTTTCTCTATTGCGTACGAGATCTTGTTATCTGTTGAGCACAGACATTGTATTATTTTCTTACATGGTATCAGAGCCTAGACTCTAGCAAGAAGATTTGGTAGTGTGTTTCTGTTTGCGAGCAGATTATGAGAGATGGCCCAGCCTGCAAGACTGCAAATCCCACCATTCGGCGAAAGCGAAAAGTTGGACGGCTCTAACTATCCTCTTTGGAAGTTCAAGATGAAGACCATCCTAAGTGCATATGAGCTTTGGGACACTGCTATTGGGGTGGACATGAGGCCGGCGGTTCCGAGACCGAATCCAGCCAATGCAGGACAACAGATAGTACCAACTGCGGATGAGATTCTCACGTGGACAAGAAGAAATGTAGATGTGCTGTGTTCTATTGTCTGCAGTGTTAGTGATTTCGTCATGGCATTAATTCAACATGTCACCACAGCAGAGGAGGCATGGACAGTCTTGAAAAATCAGTACAAGACCACGAATCAGACGCAGATTCAAAATCTGGAGACTCAACTCATGAATGAAAAGTTGTCTGAGTCTGAAGCGGCAGAGAAGTTCATCACCAGGGTGACGAATCTGCCCGATCAGATGACTGTGATTAGCATCACCATCACCAGCAAGAATCTAGCACGAAGATGCATACGGATTCTCCCACCAAAGTACGACGGTCTTGTTACGGTGCTGAATACGCATAACAAAAATCTGCCCCTCAACTTTGAGGATTTCAACGTGATGCTTCTACAGGAGGAGATGCGTCAAAAGATGAGGACTGGAGAAGATTCGGCTTTCTAGACCGGATCAAAGAAAGGTAAGGGTAAGGACTCTGGTAACCCATCTTCTTCTGATGATAAAAAGAGAAAGAAGAAGATCAAGTGCTTCTATTGCAACAAGGCAGGGCACAAGCAGAATGAGTGCCGCAAGAAGATTGTAGATGAGAAGAACAGAGTGAAGAGAGAGTCCAGCAATAGCACGCAGATAGTACCCATAGAGCTATTCGTCGCAATTGAGGAGATTTGCACGGAGGCAGTTCATGTACCTACAGATGAACCTTGGATCATTGACAGTGGTGCATCACGCCACATGACCAGTCGGAAGGATTGGTATACCTCTCTACAGCCGGTAGGGAATGACATCATGGTAGTAGTTGGAAATGATGCAAAATGTCAAGCAAAAGGAAAAGGTACGATTGCTCTCAAGTCAGATGGAGTTGTAAAACAGTTGTCCGATGTTCTTTATGTGCTAGATATCAAGAGGTCCAACTTGTTGTCCGTTTCTACGATCACGGATTGGGACCTCAAAGTTCAATTCAATAAGAATGGTGCACAGATCCTGGATCTTCAAAGAAAGGTCGTTGGTAAAGATACACGGCACAACAACATTTACAAACTCTCAGCTTTCAGTGCTCCAGTGGATGTGAAGAACACTAAGCTGTGGCATGAGAGGTTTAGTCATCTAAACCTTAGTTCTTTGAAGGAGATGCATAAAAGTGGAATGATTGCAGACCTACCAGAAATTTCAGATCTGCCCGATGTATGTGAAGCTTGCATGATGGGCAAGCAGCATCGGCAACCCTTTCCTAAAGAGGCCAGCAGAGCAAAGGCTCCTCTAGAGCTCGTTCACACAGACCTCTGCGGAAAGATGGAGATGGAAGCTTTGGGTGGTTCCTTCTACTTCATGACACTGATCGACGGCTACAGTAGAAGGATATGGATATACTTCCTGAAGACAAAAGACGAGGCTTTCAGTAGGTTCAAGGAATGGCATGTAATGGTTGAGAAAGAATCGGGGAGGAAGGTGAAGAAGCTGAGATCAGACAGAGGTGGAGAGTTCACATCGACTGAATTTGAAAGTTACTGCAAAAGTCACGGAATCAAGAGGCAAAAACACCCGCCACATACATCATAGCAAAATGGAGTAGCAGAACGCAAGATGCGCGTCATCTGCGAAATGGGCCGAAGTATGATGAAAGGGAAAGATTTGACAAAGACTTTCTGGGCTGAAGCATGTAACACTGCAGTTTACATCCTCAATCGTAGCTACACGAAGGCTGTGAACAGGATGACTCCACTGCACGCCTTTTCTGGTAAGAAACCTTCAACTGCACATTTCAGAGTTTTTGGATGTGACTATTTTGTGCATGCCCCTGATGCTACCAGGACCAAATGGGAACCGAAGAGTCGGAAGTGTATTTTCTTGGGCTATAATGAAGAGGCGAAGGGTTACCGTCTCTATAACCCTGTTACCAAGAAGGTAATTGTAAGTCGTGATGTGGTCTTCTCAAAACAACTGCATCAATTGGAGGAGGATGCTTCCTTTCTAGACAACCAGGACCAGGATATCCATCCAGTACCGCCACCAATAGCAGACCAAAAACTCCCCCAACGGTGCTTGGGAGGATTTAAGACAAAGAAGATGAAGAAGAGCCTGCAGAACCACAACAGCAACAGCCATTCCCGAAGTGGGTAAAGTAGCTTTTGGACGGCAGAGAACCTCCAGCAATTGAGGAGGAACCATCTGAACATCGCCGGTCCAAGAGATTAGAGGAGCAAAGAAGGGCACAGGAACACTTGGTCAACTATGCTTTGATGACAGACGTGATCTGTGTTGATGAACCCAAGTGTCTTGAAGAGGCACAAGGCGATGATAGGTGGATGGAGGCTATACAGTCGGAGTATGGCTCCATAATGAAGAACAACACTTGGGACCTTGTGGATCGACCACCAAAGTGCAAGGTAATCGGAACCAAGTGGGTGTACAAGATCAAGTACAAGTTCGATGGCACGCTGGATAAGTACAAGGCTCGGCTCGTGGCAAAAGGATTTGCACAGGTACATGGTTTTGATTATCAAGATACTCTTGCTCCCACAGCTCGACTAACCATAATTCGTAGTGTTTTGGCTTTAGCTACCTAGGGAAGTGGCCCGTGTTTCAGATGGATGTGAAATCCACCTTTCTGAATGGAGATCTCAAGGAGGAGGGGTACGTGGAACAACCACCAGGTTTTGAGATCCCCAGTTCAGAAGGTAAAGTCTGCAAACTAAAGAAGGCACTTTACGGGATGAAACAGGCCCCACAAGCGTGATACCAGCGAATTGATGCCTACTTTCGGCAAAACGGGTTCAGGAGGAGCCCATATGATGCAAATTTGTATATCTTCAGAGAAGGAGGCAGGTGTATGATCGTGGTCCTTTATGTGGACAACCTTGTCATAATAGGGAACCATGAAGAGAAGATCTCACAGACGAAGCATTTGCTAGGAAGAGAGTTTGAAAGGACAGTGATGCATTTCTGTTTGGGGATTGAAGTTTGGCAGGAGCCGAAACAGATCTTCATTTCACAACTGAAATATGTTGGAGAGATACTGAAAGCATTTGGCATGGCTAAGTGCAATACAGTTGGTACCCCTATGGAGGTTGACGCGAAGCTCTCAAACGAGGATTCATCACCACTGATGGATGAATTGAAGTACATAAGGCTTGTGGGCAGCTTGATCTACTTGTGCAACACACGGCCGGACATCAGCTTTGCGACTGGTGTACTAAGTAGGTTTTCCAATAAGCCCCGGGAGAACCATTAGAGGGCAGGGATGCAAGTGCTGAAATACATCAAAGGCACACTTGATTATGGCATCACCTATACCAAGGGCAACATCTTGACGGGATTCTGTGACTCGGATTGGGCAGGAGACATGGACAGCAAGAGATTAGTGACAGGGTACTGTTTCTCACTTGGATTTGGAGTTGTGTCATGGGTCAGCAAGAAGCAACCCACATTTGCTCTTTCTTCTACCGAGGCCGAGTACAAATCTGCATGCTTTGCTTCTTGCGAGGTAGTGTGGTTGAGGAGGATTTTAGGGGACATGGGTGCAGTGCAGAACAAGCCTACATAGTTATCATGTGACAATCAGAGTTGCATAGCGATTGCAAAGAACCCGGTGTTCCACGCTCGCACAAAACACATTGAGATTCAATATCACTTTGTATGTGAGCTGATCATGGATGGAGAGGTCGACTTGGTGTACTGTCCGACCACAGAGAATGCTGCAGACATCTTCACGAAGGCTCTTGGAAGAGACCTACTGGAGAGGCATCTTCATCGACTTGGCATTGGGCCAAAAAAGTAAGTTCACTTGCGGGACATTGAGGGGGGGTGTTAGATATCAATGCTCCACTCTCATGTAACTATGTGAGAACCAGCTAACTCTACTTGTAAGCCCCCCATATGAGGAGAAGGCATTTGAGTAGCTCAGTTATCCGGTAGGTCCTAGTTTGGACACCAGATGGGGGCCATGTGTGGCCTGATGGCTGGACGGCTTCAGATAGAGTTGGCACACTGCCAACTAGGCTACATGCAAGTGTGGGAAGGCATCCCTTGGCTGACCAAAGTGAGGGTAGATGGAGCATTTCCCAGGGCAGCCCACTCTCGGGTTGTGGGGCCCGCCGTTTGGAGCCTCAGATGATCCTGGATGGCTATGGGCTGAATGGACACCGTAGGTTAGTTGCTCTGTTTTGCGCACAGGTTCTATCATACGGTCGGTGGCCTATTTCGGGACCGACCCTCAGTCGATCATTTTGGGTGGACTGGGTCGGCCACCCAATTGAGCCTAACTGACTACGACTGGTGGCTATATAAGAGCAAGCCCATGAAGCCCATTTTATCACTGGCTACAGCAACCTTGATTCCTTAGCATTGAGCCTCCATCTTCTACTGTTTCCAGCATGCCATTGAAGCTTCTATTTTTGATTCTCCATACTATCTTGTTTTCTCTCTTGCATACGAGATCCTGTTATCTGTTGAGCACAGACATATTATTTTCTTACAGTACAGTCATTCAAAGGGCCTTCTCACTCCCAACACAAGGTACCAAATACCCTACACGGCTTGTCGATGCTAAATTTCTCGAAGTACAGCCTCTCATCACCAAGGGCACACCATTCCAAAGGGATGGCATATTACTTTGCACCATCCCCAACCCTTGCCTCAAGGAAGTAGCACAATTCCTATCCACAAAATTGGGAGTTAAGTGCGGCAAAAATCGAATCCCTTCCACTGTGCACATTTGTTTTGTTGAGTAGGAAACTAAAGCAAGACTGAATCCAACACTTAGTCATCTTCTTCACAAAAAAGCTAGATGGTTCATGAGGCCAAAAATATAAAATTCCAAACTTATTGGCTATAATCATAAAAAAAGAGCTATAGGAACAAGAAATGACTTTGCTTTAGTCACCAAAACTAATTGAGGAGTTGGACATTCCCTTCTCACCAGTATGGAAGCCATCACCAACTTCTCCTACTATCACATTGGTAAATGCAGATACCTCAAAAGAAATGCCTATTCTGGAGGTCAGAATTGAGGAATTGTCCCACAAGATGATACAGCTCGGTGCACAACTACAACCAATATATCTCCAACAATAGCAACAACTAGAGCTTGAGGCAAGATTGGCACCAAAGCCTGAGACTACATTAGCACCAAAGCTTGAGGCCAGATCGGCACCAAAGCCTGAGACTACATTAGCACCAGCACCGCCCATCGATGCCATGCCAGTCCATGAGCCACAAGGGGAGCTAGTTCCAGATCAATAGTATGACTATTGTACCCAAGTGACTAAAATACCATTGGAACAACCCCCCACAAGTACTACAAAATTATCAGGATGGCTACATGGGCACCACTTGTATTAGCAGTATCACCACAGTCCTAATCACCGTCTGTCATTCTCCAACATCAAGCTAGCCAAATGATCCAAATGTCCGAACTATTCACTAGTTTGGCCAAGGAAGAATATGCAAGAGAATTGGATAGACAGACTGCAATAGAAATCGAAGACCAATTCCGAGCAATCTCCATAGAGGTCAAGGCACTTCGAGCGCAAATAGATGAGAAGGAGGTAGAAGAAGTGCACATGAACCAAGATCTCCAAGCTCAAGAGAAGGCAGTGAGGGATGTGACCTCCAACCTCCACCAAAGCCAAACACAGCTGATAGTAGCAGTACAAGCAATGGCAATCCTACAGACCTACTATAACTCCTTGACCTCCGCACATGCTCAGCAAATGGCTCGGCATTGGCACAAGCTTGACTCACTCTAATTCACAAAGAAGAAGAGCTCCAAGATTGCAAAGACAAGCTTGAAGACATGAAACAATCTTTGGCAATATGTGCCTTTAGCATTGACAAGCTTACAAGGGAATGCAGAATCTTAAAGGACCAACTTGCTAATGCTAAAGAGGCCAACACTTCACAAGCACAAGTCTTGGATCAATGGTCCAATACCACTAAAGACATTCCTCAATAGGTGAAGGTCACCATGCAAATGAGAAAGCTTAAGGAGGCATATACATCCATCTACCATAAATACAAAGAAAAAATGGATGAGATGCACTCCCAAAAGATAATCATCTCCAAGCTTGAACTCCAATTGCTAGTGCACAACAACGAGTCAATGTAAGACAACACCAATGAAGCCCCACTACAATGCACAATGGTGGTGTACCAAGAGCTTGTGGCTGCTCTGTAAGCGGAAGATCACCTCAACGCACGAGTGCTTATCCAATGGAAGCAACTCCAAATCAAGATCATATCCGTTCATCCAACAATCAAATGGGAGCGTTCCATAGGGACCAAAACCCTATGCATAATTTTCCAAGACTTGTCCAAAGATGAGAAAAATATCTTCTACCTATCTACACATGTCAAATTTATAGCACTTAGGACAGATGCTTTCATTGCATATGTATGCCTCATGGGTAGTCCTCCCCTCAGAGTTATTGATGGTTTGTTGCAATTGCTACAAAGGCCATCACTATTATTTTGCAAGGCATGACATAACCGACATCCCACCCATGCAGCTGATGATCCCATTGCACCAGCAAAAAGAAGTGTCGGAAGATGATAGGGCATTTCTCACATCCAACTTCCCATATCTAACCACTCTCTCTGACAACCTCATAACCTCACTTACCCTTGCTGCTACCACCCTCTTAACCTTACCCGAGCTCCATCCTAACATATATTCCCTCCATCGTCTCTTTGCTCATGCCTCTCACCACTTTCAACTAACCGAACAGTCATAAACTTACGAGCCCCTCACACCTAGCTTTGTCCCTTTCCTTGCTAATCATACCCTTTAGGATTACCAAGCTACTCAAACCATTTTCCTAGTTCTTCCCCCCTCTCTGTTCCCCCTTCCACAACTAATACTCTTCCATATTTCTCCCCCATGTCCCCAAATTCTCTCCCTGCCCCATCATCACCTCTGACACTACTTGTGCTGCCATCAGCAAAAAATGACCCAGTATTTGATTTTGAATATCAAGATTTGGATAATCCGATTTGTACTCCCATGTCAAGTTCCAAAGATGGGTATGATTTTGATGAGATACCACTTCCCAGTAACCCCATCAAGGAATTTTGGAGCAAATATCATGATATGAAAACTTGAGGTGGATGGACCCTGGAAACTTCGCTACCAACCTTCATTAGTGTCAAATTAGTGAAGATTAGATAAGCAAGTTGGATCCACAACCTGATTGGCGCCGTCCCAAGCTCTTTGATGTGATCTTCTTGAAAGAGTATCTACATGCACCTCCATGTCTCAAAACCCATCCCAAGTTCTATGCAGCTCCACGACATCAAAGATGGGAAGCCAACATACACACTTTGGATGAAGATCGCACCATTAATTGGCCAATGATCAAACCATACTCTGGTGTAGAATGGAATATCCAAGGCACAATGTTCCATGCACTTCAGCAGCATGAGAAAATAATGCGGGGCAACATTGATCGCTTCCTTAGCCTAAGTGCTATCTTCTGCAAAACATTGGCATACATTCTAGAGGTCCCATGTCACCTCGATAGCCATTTGCCTCCACTCAGTTTCAATCCCAATGAATGGGTGGATGCACAGATTACAATTTGACTCTATCAAATAGTCATCTTCTTAGAAGCATGCCACGTATCTCTATTCGAACAAATGGTGGATACATGCTACTTGGAAACTGAGCAAAAATTGTATGGTGCCAAGGCTTTATAGCAAGATCGACTAGCATGACACAAGTTCCACAGCCACTATGTTACACGCATGGCAACCCAGCTACATGATCACAATAAGCCATAACCCGAGGATGGGTAATAAAATGGATCCGAGAGTATGTTGTCTCTATGCCAACATGGACTTAGGTAGTACAAAATGTGTGTGTAGAGTAGCGGCAAAGCTATGCTTGTACTTGTATAAGGCTAGGAATAATCTCTCTTAGGAATCCTCAACATGCAAGTTCTACTTGCGATTCCTACATGCGAGTTCTAGATGCAACTCCTACATGTAACTTCTACATGCGATTCCTACATGCATGTTCTACTTGCAACTTCTACTTGCAACTCCTACATGAAGTCCTACATGTAGAGAGAGAATGTCTTACAATTCCTACATGCAGAGAGAGAAGCTCTCCAACTTGTATAAATACCCCATAATGGAATGAAGCCCACACTCTTAGGGGCATTGTGTTGAGTTCTACTTTGTATTCCAAGAAATTGTCTCAAGTGTCCATTCTCCTTTGCACTCCACATCCAAAATCATTTCCTAACCTTGCAACTCCTCCTCCCCTCTCCTCCAACCTTGCAACCCATCCTCTCCCTCTCCTCCTCCCCCCTCCTCCTCTGTCTCGTCGTCCTCCTCCTCCTCCCTCCTCCTCCTCCTCCTTTGTCGTCGTCCTCCTCCTCCCTCCTCTTCCTCCCTCTTCTCTCTCTCCTTTCCCCCCATGCTCTTACATCTTCTTCCTCTCCCACTGTGTTGTTCAGTTGTTTTAAACGTGGATGAGGGTGGCTATGAAGGCAGATTAGGCTCTACTGCTTTTGTCCATCCAACGGTTTGGGGGGCTTTGGCCATCTACTATGAGGCATTCGGGGCACGGATCCTATGTTCCCCCTAAACCCTTAGTTCCTCAATCCTTAACTTCCATGACTTACGAGGGAGACGAGTTCTCCACCATGTACTCTACCTTGAATCTTGAATCTTTGAACCTCTTCTAAACTCTGGACCCTCTTCTAAACTCTGGAACCTCTCTCAACCTTGGAACCTCCGTCTAACCTCCCTCTAACCCTTGAACCTCTTCTAAACTCTGGAACCTCTTCTAAACTCTCAAACCTCTCTCTAAACCTTAGAACCTCCGTCTAAACCCTGAACCTCCCTCTAACCCTTAAACTCCTCCTAAACCCTTCAACCCCCAATGAAGGCAAAAGCCTTCTTTACCTCAACCATGATGATGCACGTTCCTTTCACACATGCATGCACTATGTTTGCTTACCACACTTAAGCCTACGTCTCTCACCAGAATATGACTCGAGGTCGTAGGCTACATGTATACTATAAACGACAACCCCGATATATTTGTAGGTGACAAAAAGCCTCAGAATCCTGCATACTGTGAGAATACCCTGCTCTTCTTGCAGAAGCCATGGGAAAGAGCCAACAACCATCCTACCATACATTGTTTGTGCTGGCATTGAGGGAGGTGATTGGATTCCTTGTGACCTATTGCTCGAGTGTTGCCGCCGCAAAAACGTATTATTGAAATACAAGATGAAGAGGTTCTGCAAGGATCTATCTTAGAGACACTTTTTGCAATTCTCAGACTTAGATTTACAAGAGCTCAATTTACAAGGCTATGGCAAATGTTACTTGTCTTAGCAAATGGCGTACTAGCTTATTCTACTAGTAAGAGATAGAGGACCCTGATGTTCTGTAGCTTGTGCAAGGGACACCGATACTCTTGTTAGTTAAAGAATCTACTGATGTTGAAGAGGTTTTGGATGCCAACGTGGAGAAAATTTTGGCCATCCAATTGTATGAAGAATAGAATCTGTAGCACCATAATTGGAGCCACGGGTGGAAGGCCATGAAAGGGAGGAGGAGAGGGCAAGACCATTGACAAGAGTAGAGAGTTATGAGCAAAAACCAAGTGTCCAAGGCCCTAAAATGGAGGAACAAAGGGTGACTAGACTGGAGATGGTTGTATATCAACAACCAAAACCAGACATTCCCTTAGAAATTGAAGAGGCATTAGCTACCGAGGCAAAGTACGTTTGACTGACATGCTAGAACCTCAACCAATGTCTGTCTTGTTCTTAAGAGATAGCTTACAATATGCAAAAGGCAAAGAATTTTCTCCATCTGTGGTAGAAGGCTCAACTTACACTATGATTAAGTTCATTGAAAAAGTTACAGTTGAATGGTTTTCCACTTTTTGCTTTATTTTTGGAGAAGAATGTTTTCTCAATGTCAAGCACGGCTCCATCTCTCGAGATTATTTTCTCAGTCTCAAGCACAATCTCAAGCATGACTAGAGGCTTTGGCTTAATAGCCTTCATGAGCTTATGGCTCTACATGTTACTTCCTTGTGACAGATGTTGCAGATCGATGAGAACAAGGGGAGCTTGTATTGGATGAAGTAATGTTACAATCTCTACTCCCTATCATTCTTGATGGTAAAGAATATATTTTTTTGCAAGATATATAGTCCTGATAGGATCTCGTTAAGGTGAGACTCTATCCGCACTATATTGTTGGGGGAATCAAGCAATGCCCTAAGCATTGTAGATGAAGGACTTCCTAACAACACTGATATAGCAAAGGTGGAATCTTTGGAGGGTGCAATCCATGCAACTTGGGAAGAGATGATGCATGGTGAACAAAGCTATAGCACAGAAGAAGAATGTTAGCAAGCCTAAGCTATGGTGGTGGAAAGAAGACGAGCTACAAAACTATGTCAGGGAGAATCAGTTGGAGAGGGTTCTTCATCTACTTGACCTTTGATGACTACCTTTGATGATTGATCAAACAAAGAGCTCTGTTGACCTTCATATAGGAAAGGTCTTGCGAAGGCGGATGCAAAAGTGCTAGTACATATAACTTAATGTATTTTTTAGTTTTAATTTCAATTCATAGTTAAAAATAATCTAATCAATACGTTTTATTGGATTTCTTAAGCTGCAATTGAGGTCAATGTGTTTGGAATGTTAAAGGGAGGCACAAGGCAATGTTTTAGAAAAGATGCCTCCCTTGCCCACTACATGGGGCTTTATGAAAGGCACCCAATTGTATGCATGCATGCAAAGTATACACCCCAAGGAAAAGAGGAACTAATAAAGTGTAGGGCACTATCAAAATTGACATCCTTTGCATCGTTATCACATGTAAATAAAGCAATGTTGGCGCGTCAATAAGTAGCCCTTGGATGTTTTGGGCAAAAGGTCTCTGGAAGGATCTTGGCACTTGTAGTATTTGGTGTGGCAATTGAATTTTTTGATGCTCCACTATTCACTCAAGGCTTTGTAATTCCAATGATCTTACCAGTTCAAAGACAAGCTTCAATTCAATATAGGCTAGAAGAGGCAAAAAAAAAGGATAAGGATTGAATAACTTCTAGAGATATAGTTGTATACTACAATGTACATTTGAGTACATGTGTGTAACAAAGGATAACAAAGTCATAGTTGTATACTTCCATCAATATGAATACAAACACTTTTTATGTTACATTGTTTGCATTCTTCAAAGCGTTAATTTTTATTGTCATTCCATAAATTGACATTTAAAAGTGTAAATATTAATGTGAGTTTGTAAAATACTCAGGGTTCACACTTGAGGTTTTCCCATTGGGAGTATAAAATTTTTGGATGGAGCCTTGGTGGAGGGAATCAATTGATAGCAACTATGACCTCTACATAGAGATTTACATGGAGAATTTAATAGATATGAAATTCTTCTTTGTTGTACTAAAGGAAAAAATAAGCAAAACTCCTTGTGTATGACAATGCCCCTTTATTTGAAAAATCTATGATGCTTGTATTTTATATTATTGATTGCAACTTTGGAAGTTATTAATTGATTAAATTCAAATGCTCTTCTAGCTTATGATGCAAAATATTTGAATGTACAACAAAAAAGCTATTGTTGCTATAATATTGCAAGGGCCATGAATGCATTGCTAAGAAAAAGAAAAATTGGAGAGGAAAAAAAAGGGGACGCTCTAGTATGCTGAAGCCCCAGATGGGACCCCGTCTGGCCCTTTTCTTTTCCTCTCCTTTTTTTTTTTTGGCCATAACCTTTTAGTTGCCATTGCATTAGGTAAGCATATAAGGTAAGAAAAAAATTTCCATTGCTAATATTAATAAAAAACCAAAAATTTTGAACCTTAAAAAAAAAAGGGCACACTAACGTGCCCAAGTGCCAGACCCATCTGACCCTTGGGTGCGCCAATGCACCCCCATTTTTTTCCTCTTTTTTTTTTTTCGGGGGGCATAACCTTCTACTTGGAATTGGATGTGCTTTTCCATTTCATTAGGGAAGAATATAGCATAAGAAAAACATTGCCATTGCTAAAATTAAAAAAAAACCGAAAAAACTTGAGCTTTAAAAAAAAGGGATGCATTGACATGCCCAAGGGCCAGACAGGGTCCCTGTCTGGCCCTTGGGTATGCCAATGCATCCATTTTTCTTCTCCTTTTTTTAATTGGGAAACACATTCATGGCCCATGCAATAATGGCCCTTGCAATTATTACAACAAAAAAATTTGATTCATTAAAAAATTTTGTACATTCAAAAATTTTGCATCACAGGCACATTCAAACACTTTGATTAATTTTCTAGTAGAAACTATGACCATTTATATCTCTAAAAAAATATAGTCATGAGAAACACAAATAACACGTAAGATTCCATAGAAATATCAACAATTGCTTCTGACACGTCTTTTAACAAAATTGTATTTCATTGATTCCAAAATTTTGGTAACATTGGTTAAAAAAATATACAACTCAGCATTTTCTCAATTATGGATCATGTCTGATCTGAATAGCAAGAGCTATTTCTTTGTCCATAATGGTCACTCTCTTTGCATGTATGCAACAGAAGTTAGAATCTTCCATATTAGTGATTATATATACTTCTACAACCTCTTGTAATGCTGCCAATGCAACACTCTGAATTCAAGCATCATCAATTTATTCTTGCAAAATCTCCTTTACCAAACATGAAAAAGGAGCTCTAGCATAAGCAATTCAACACTCTTTTGATACTTCTTTATTCCCAAGAGTGCCCTTCTCCTTGGTTTCATTTGGTAGTGTCTTCTACCACCTCCACCTCCACCTCCACCTCCACCACCATCACCACCACTGCCACCACCGCCAGCATGGTGACCTCCTCTGGGTCATTTATCTTGTGGGTTCTTTGGCTTGAAGTTGCTCCTGTGGGCTGCTAGCTTGGACTTGCTATGGGTTGCTAGGGTGGACCTACTTATGGGGTCCTCCTTGGGAGTGACTTTCCTCCCACCATAGGTTATTGAAAAACCATGCTCAACATCATTATATGCATAGCACTAACCCAATAGAGTGCTATAAAGGAAAGGTTAGATGCCCTAATCGTAACCCTAAAAGGGTTTGTATATATTCTAAAATTTCAACTAAATCTAGTGTATAGATAGCTATTTGTTGTGTGCTCTCTAGCTATGCCTTCTCTCCTCATCTCCACTCTTCTCATCTCCACTCTTCTCCCCTTCCCTCTCATATTTTGTCATGCTATCAGAGCTTCCTTGCCTTCCACTCTCTCCTCATCTCCACTCTTCTCCTCTCCCCTCTTGATATTTTGTGATGGTATGCTTCCTTGCCTTTCATTGAGGCATCGAGATCATTGTGTGAGAGAGTGATAGATTAAGAGATTGAGAGATCGAGTGTTCTCTTCTATGAGAGAAAATTCCATCCATAGGATTTCCGTTCATCTCTTTTGAGAATTCGTGATAAATCTAGTGTTTGAGAGAGAGATTTGACGTGAGTTATTTTTCATTTCTTTCTTTAGTGAGAATTCATTGAGAATGTCCTTTGAGTGCTCTCTACATAGATTTTGGTTAATCTCCTTCAACTTCATTTCATTTGAGAGATTTTGTTTCAAGAGAGAGATTCTTGCTCCATTTGACTCGAGTTTCCGAGAGTCTTTATAGACCTCATTGTTTTGCATACAAAGATTAATGCATACTATGGTCAAGCTTCACTAAAGCTTCAAGCAAGAAGCCTCACGGAGTCGGCAACTAAACGATGCCTAGCAGTAAGATGGGCTCGCAGCGCTACCTACAACCTCAGTGCTCCACAGGCTATCTTCCACCACAAGCTCATCAAATAACTCCAACAACTCTGCAAAGCTCCATACGCTGGCTCCCATAGCTCGTAGCGTGGCACTTCCAACACAGACGACATGGCAACCAACAGCTTCTTAGTGAGCCTCCTCACCAACGAACGGTCGACTCCTACTCACTGCAAGCCGCTAAGCTCCACCGCAACGCATCCTCTGCAAGCCGCTAAGCTCCACTGCAATGCATGCACAACGACTCCGACAAGCCAGCGGCTCCTAGCAACGACCTACCACTCACATCCAACAATGAAGTGTGACGCTCATCCACGGGCCTCACGACCTTTGATGGCTCCATTGTATGTACAGCGTCTACCTTCAAGGTTCTGCCAACTCACAAACTGCAACCTCACAGCGGCGGTAGACAAAAGCAAAGGTGACGATAATCTCTACACCTTCTACAACCAGCACTCAACGACCGCCCTCACAGCTCCTTAGCGAACAACACAAAACGGCTCCAAATGACCATCTCAACCTCCTGGACCACGAAGCTCCTTCACATGCTGAGCAGCACTCAACCACAGGAAAAAGCCTCCATGCACTCCTCCTTCAATGCATCTCCACCGAAGGACAGCCTACTGCAACCTCGCCAGCCCGCTCCATTCACCGACCTCGCCACACCTTCTCTCAAATGCTCATCCATGCCCGATTTCTTATCGCATCGCCATCGCCATTCTGCAAGCTCTCACAAGGTCTTTGGACCTCGGCAAAATCCACGTGTATTTGGGTTAGGTGAGTTGAGTCATTGGTCCAACTTTGACCACGTGGCACCTTATCTACATGTGCCACATCAGCAAACTACCACATCATCCTTGGGTTTGGTGTACCCATGGCAGATAATCCTTATCATGTGGCCACATCACCTCATCTATCCTCACTTGCCTAGTCATCAACTCCACGTCATTTGCCACATCAACATTCTTGGGCCGATTCCATGTCATCATTGTCTACCAAGTCAACTCCACGTCACCCTACCAACTAGGCACAGTGACATCTCCATTGAAACACTTTTCTCTTTCATGTGAACTAGGCTGCCACCTCACCAGTGCTCTACTAGGACGCCCCTTGGTAGGCCCTTGCATGTGACTCTGAGTGCCACATCATCACTAGCATCCTTGGGTAGATCAAGCCGTACCTCTTGATCCAAGAAGAATTTGTGGGGGCTCCAATAATGAAAAATGCTCAATTTTTCATGCTCTATGTGCTCGTCACATTATGTGCACATTTTAGCACAAGTATTATACACTTTTGAGACTCACCGATAAATCCACTTCCTTCATGCACATGAGCCTCTACATCAACACATTTCACCCAACACATAAAACAAAAAAATAAAAGAAATTATTTGCTACTTTTTTCATCACTCGATGGGTCTCGATATAATTCAAAGTACAATAGATCATCCATAGTGGAGAGAACTCCAAAGTAGCCAATCGAAACCATGCCAAAAATTCCTAAATAGTTCCTACTCAAAGTGAGTCCCTTCGCTCACATTTGGATTCACATCATCACATTACCTGAAACCCGACGTTCCACAGTTCAGTGAGCAAACTTCAAAGTATTAAGAGACATTGACCAATTGTTCAGTGGGCTGATAGCACATGATTTGATTTCACTCACACATGCCATCATTGTAAAGCCTTATTTGGCTATTTTCCAGCATTGTGCACATCATTTCAAGCCTTCTAAAGACTCTTGGCTATTCCCAACATCTTTTGCCACAAGCCTTGTAATAGATTGGATTATATATGGCAGTTCTATCTTCATCGATAGTTCAGATTTCACTTGACATAGTTAGTGTTTTGCAGTTGATTCAGATAGTGATTTCACAGACACTTTGAGTACATTTCTTGCACCATGTCTACAATTAGCAACCTCAATTTTGAGGCATCTGCTAAGCCAAACAACTCCAATTACAGCACATGGAAATACCAAGTGGAGACCATTCTTGTACGTCAAAAGACAAATGGGAGTATGTCAATGGATCTACACCTAGGCCATTGGACGATCCAGCCAGCACAATAGCTCTACTCTACCTATTGCCATAGCAGCAGCAGGATCTACAGCTACACTAATAGTGTCTGCACTTGTAGCAAATACTACCATTGCTCGAGCACAGGAAAAACATTGGGACAAGAAAGAGAAATATGCATATCATCTAACCAAGCAGAATGTGCAAGATGTCATGCTAGGACAACTCAACACTGTCAAGACATCAAAAGAACACTTCCAGCATTCTCACATTGAGAAACCAAATAAACCAAAGTTTATGCAACAGCAGTAAAACCGATCATGCTTACATACTCAAGATCAAGGATTACAACAATCAACTCGTAGCAGAAGGAGAGACCATGAATCCAACAGAAATGGTTCAAGTCATCCTGTATGGACTAGGAGAGGGATACGAGAATCTAGTCCAAAGTATCAACATCCAACGGCAAATTTTGACATTGGAAGAACTACAATTAGTTTCACTTGGTGAAGGACTCAAGAGTCAGACCATGCATGCACGCAAAGGTCATTCCAATGATCTAGCAGTCACAGCTTCAGATAGAAGTAGAGGAAGAGGTAGATCATTCCAGTGAAGTGGTCATCATCAGCAAAATCAACATCATCAAAGAGGAAATCATTCTAGTCTAGGAAGATTCAAAAGGGGAATACAAAATTATTCAAGTCGATCAAGCAAATCATGATTCTTGGCACATTGACAACGGTGCATCTTCTCATATGACAAAGCATCATGAATGGTTCATAGAGATGAAACCATTAGAAGAACAGAAGAACATTATCTACACTGTAGATAATACACCAAATCCAGTTCAAGGGAAAGGCATTGTCCCTATGAACAATTTCAGCGGTACAAAAGGGTTGGTGAAAGATGCACTCTATGTTCCAACACTCAGTAAGAACCTCTTCTCAGTTGGTCAAATGACAGAACACAATTATCGAGTCATCTTTGATGGAGAGGAATGCACAATCAGAGACAAATCCAGAGGATATCAATTAGTAGGAAAAGAAGTCAAGGAAAGAAGCTTGTTCAAAATGCTAGCTATAGTACCAGATTTGCATGCCATGTCAACTCAACCACAACAGATGCCACTTTCTACAAAATGGCACAAAAGATATGGACATGTCAATTCAAAAAGCTTAATAGAGCTCAAAACTTAGAATATGGCAATTGAAATCTGAAGTCTTTTCCAGATTTCAAGAATTCAAAGCCATGGTTGAGAGCCAAACAGGCAAAAACATAAACGTCATGCGACCAGATAGGGGAGGTGAATACATGTCTTCAGCATTCATAAACTTTTGCAGAAGTCACGACATTTGAAGACAATTCACTTGTGCAGATACTCCTCATAAGAATGCAAGAGGTGAAAGGAAGAACGATACACAGTGCTAGAGCAATGCTCAGTGAGAAGCATATTCCGAATCAGTATTGGGAAGAAGCAATAGCCACTACAAACTACTTGATTAATCGGCTTCTGACTGAACCGATTTAGGGTATGACACCTTATGAAGAACTCATTAGACACAAACCATGCACTGGGCATCTCCACATATTTGGTTGCATAGAATATTCCCACATACATGACAACCATTGCAGACAATTGGATGTGAAGTCATGCAAATGCATCATGGTTGGCCACAGTGAAGAAAGAAAAACAAACAAGTTGTATGATCCCATCAACCGCAAGGTCATTATCTCCAAAGATGTAATCTTTGATGAGGAATCAGAATGGAAAATCTCAAATACACAAGAGATAGACGCATTGATCTCACAGTCACCTATAGAAAAAGTTGATGAAGAAGAGCAAGAATTGCTAGAAGCACCTTGAGAAGAGCCACAACAACGCAGACGGTCTACTAGGGAAAGCAGACCACCATCCACATTGACATATGCTTAGAAAGGCAAAGCAATTTAGGATGAAACAACCAACTATTCTCTTATGACTACCATCATGGCTACAAAAGAGCTAGTGTACTTCAAAGACATAGTTAACAAGACAAAATGGCAAACTGCTATGAATGAAGAAATGGTAGCTTTGTACAAGAATAACACTTGGGAATTATGCGGCCTTCCACTAGGAAAGAAGGCCATAGCAAACAAATGGGTATACAAATTGAAGCACAATCTAGATGGAAGTATTAAAAGATACAAGCCCAAAAGGATTTGCACAACAATATGGTCAAGATTATGATGAGACTTATGCTCTAGTAGCAAATATGGATTCCATACGGTTCACTAGTGACACTTAGTAGATGGAATGTGTACCAACTCAATGTCAAGAATGCATTTCTCAATTGTTACCTCGATGAGGAAGTCTACATGCAACAACCGGCAGGTTATGTTGAACCAAGAAAAGAGAATCAGGTTTGCCATCTTAAGAAAAGTCTCTACAGCTTAAACCAAGCACCCAAAAGTTGGTACAATAAAATCAACAAGTATTTTGCTAATTTAGGATACATGAGATCCAATGCAGATCATACTCTCTACTACAAAGTTCAAGGGAAATTACTATTGCACTTTTGTATGTAGATGATCTGATTGCGACTAGAAGAAATGATAGCTTCATAAAAAAGTTGAAACAAGACTTATCTCTGCAGAGTTTGACATGAAAGATACCTTGGCCTTATGCACTATTGCCTTGGAATTAAGTTTTGGAGGGATTTAAACAGCACCTTCATGAGTCAGCTAAAGTATGTTGACAATCTCTTGAAGAAGTTTTATATGGCAGATTGAAAGATTGCAGCCACTCCCATGGAACAAATTTTGAAACTTACAAAAGATTAAAAAAGGCCTATTGTCAATGACTGGTACTATCAATAGCTCATTGGATCTCTTATATATCTGACTATCACACGGCTAGATATCTGGTATGCCATAAGTTCACTAGCACAGTTTATGGAAAATCCAAAATAGTCTCACTAGAATGCAACCAAAAGATTCTTGAGATGCATCAGAGGTACAAGAAAGTTTGGAATAGAATATAGAAGAAGTCATCCAAGGTTGCATGGATACTATGACAATGACTATGCCAGACATCATGAGACTAGGAGATCCACACAAGGATATGCATTTCTCCATGGTGAAGGTACTATATCATGGTTTTCAAACAAACAACCGACTATTTCTTAGTCTTCAACTAAAGAAGAATATAGGGCACTCACTACAAGTGCATGTAAGGCTATATGGCTCAGAAGACTATTGTCAGAAACAGACTATTTTGATGAATCAAAGCTAACAACAATATATTGTGATAATTAATCGACTCAAGCATTGGCCAAGAATCCAATATATCACTCTAGGACAAATCACATTGATGTCATAGAGCACTTCATCAGAGAAAGAGTGTTACTTGGTGACATCACACTGCAACATTGTGATAGCGAAGAAAATGTTGCAGACATCTTTACCAAACCACTCGGTAAAGAGTTTATTGAGAAGCATTGATAAGCTCTTGGTTTGATGCAGAGGAAGGACATTCCCATTAAAGGCCCGTGATGGAATGTAATGATCAGTCCTTCTTTGATTCCCCATAATCATCATCTTGAGGGAAGGCCTACTTCATGATCTTGATCTTGAGGGAAGGTGTTGAGAAATTATGACCTAAATTTCCCCTTTTGAGAATCTCAACAGTGAATCCTTTGATGTATTTGATGCAGTAACAGGTGTCATTACTACATTAGCCAAGTCTTATCTATTCCTATTCATTTCTATTGCAACGAGATGAACATTACCTAGAGTCGGAATAGACCAATTACTAGATCTCTACTAGGAATCTCTTATGACCGTTGCTCTGGGAAATCCATTGCTGATAGCTTCGTTTCGACTGCCATCATTCAAATGAGATATTGCCCCCATATTTTACGTTAATGTCACCGCGATTTCAATCCATCCTATCTCTAGAAACTAAGGAACTCCCCCAAGATTATCTAGCACATGTTTCCCACGCGATAACTGGATTCTAGGATCATTATAGTCAATGAGAAATATGAGCTACGAGGTATATTGGTCAAGGTCCTACAGTTACTCTAGACCATCTAAAGCATTTACTTATGACTATCCAATACCCCTACAAGAAACTTATATCATTAAAACAATTCCGTGGATGAATTCATCTTGAATTTGACAAATGCATACGTGTCCAGGTATGTCTGACTAACCTGCTTGTCGTCAATAGGAGATTGATAAGAAGCATCAGAAAAAAATGATTGAGAAGTTATAACATTGATTTTGAAGTTTGTATCTTCTGTGGAAATTGTGTCGAATACTGCCTAACAAATTGCTTGTCAATGACTAAGGAGTATGAACACTCGACTTATGATCATCATGAATCAAATTATGATCAAATTGCTCTGGGATGTTTTCTCCTCTCTGTCTCCTAGGATTGCACAATTCAAGTAGCTCTAACTCTGAGTTATTCATTTGAGGGAGTCACAAAACGAGATCTTGATAATCAAACTATCACTCGTGGTGTCAATTGAATCTCTGTCTAAAATTTGGAAGATAGACCGACTCCTTGGTTAGAGAAAATTGTAAGTCGGAGATGATTCAATATCGAGATATCTTTGCTATGCAGAGATCATATCCCTCCTTCAATTATTTCTACCAATAGGGGGTTGTGCCTACATAAGTAGGTCTTACACATACATGTCATTATTGAATAGTAATATGGTGAGATGGGAGAATCAAAATAACTGGGCATAATGAATCTACTTGAATCAATTTATGAATCTATCTTGATACTAATCAAATTAGGTATTCTACTGGGAAGTGTAGGAGTGGTATTATCTACTAATATGGTTTATTCCACCTCTTGATTGGGACTAGTGTTTATTTGTATATATCACTCCCATATCTCGTACCAAATGTCGATTTTGTAGCTACCACACAATCACCTATCTATGTAGGAGCTATAAATGTTTCGATCATGTATGTCATAATGGTTAGGTCTTGTGCTTGATGGTATTCTGAGGTACAATATCAATGGGTCAAATTCATAGATTCTTTCAAGGGGACTGAAAATCCTTGGACTTGAAGTCCTTCTCATCTTTATCTCCCTCTATTGAGACCAATCAAAACAATATTGATAGATAACTAGAAAAATTAGGTATTGCACTCGATAATTTTATTGGGTATAATTGATCTATCCATGATTCATATATTCTTTCGAGGGGAGTGAAAATCCTTGGAGTTGAAATCTTTCTCGTCTTTATCTCCCTCTATTGAGACTAAGGGAGATCCAGGGGATATTAATAGATAATAAGGAAAGTTAGTTCTTGCCATTTGACGGTTTGATTTTGTAGAATCTATCTAGATCCGATTCATAGACCCTTCCAGGGAACTAGAAATCCTTGGACTTGAAATCCTTCTCAGGGAACTAAAAATCCTTGAGGAGGACTTCAAATCCTTGAAGACAGGGAACTATAAATCCTTCTTAGGGAACTGAAAATCCTTGAAGAGGACTTTAAATCATTGAAGAAGACGGGGGACTTGAAATCCTTCTCAAGGGATTGCCACTAAATATTCACATTCAATTGATTTGCTTATCTCCCAAATGAGTACCTCTATAGGGCAAAACATATTGTACCCTTATTCAGATCGTACTCTTATTGAGTCAAAGATTTCTCAAAGATTTCTTTTATCTACCACTAAAGATTCACATTCAATTGATTTGCTTATCTCCCAAATGAGCACTCAAAATACCTCCTCAAGGTAGAAGTATTCAAATCGTGTCCTTATCCAGTCAAAGATTTCTCAAAGATTTCTTTTATCTACACTAGAAATTCACATTCAAGTGATTTGCTCATCCCCCAAATGCGCACTCAAAATACGTCCTCGATTCGAGAGACAAGTGGTCTCTCCGATGCCTCCCAAACTCCCAATAGGAAGAAAAATCTTCTGAGGGTTCTGGCTTGAACCTGAGCTCAAACTTGGGGATGCAAAACCTCCGATTGTTGATTATTGAGACTAGAATTCTCCGCCGTCCGAGGATTTGGATATGAAGTATTAGGTATCGAGAATAGAAAATACCTTCTACTTCTTTCTCAAGTTAGGTTGGGACTCTAGGCTGGGACTCGGAATCTCGAGATTCGAGGAGATTTAAGTAGTTCTTTCAATGGGATTGGAAATCCTTCTCAGGGGACCGAAAATCCTTGAAGAAGACGGGGGACTTCAAATCCTTCGAGGGGAATGAAAATCCTAGTACCTGAGGTGGGATTGAAAGTCATAGTAGCCAATTAGAGTGTGATGAAACTACATCAGAAGACCCTAGTATCCGGGCTAGGACAAAAAATCCTAGTAGTTAGTCGGGAAATTAGTTAGGATGTCACCAAGAATCCCTATTAGTGAATTTGAATGAATTAAAATTTTGGGATTTGGTTAGATGGTCCATCCCCTAAGGACCCGATGTCCTTAGAGCCCTTCCAATGGAAACAATGAAAAGGACTTGAAATCTTGATTATCTAGTTGGATACGGGAAAATCCAAAATTTAGAATGAATTTTTTTAATATAAAGATGAATGAGGGGAATGCCCCTCCTTCCTCCCCATACCGTTGATCACTGAGAAATTCAATCTCTGGAGAATCTCAAACAGAATGGATTGACATCTTCATCAAGGATTTGTTCTGATAAGGATGTTGGAAAACTACTGTGTCCTCTACAAAGTACTTCCTACATTTTCCATATAAGAAATTCCTACTTCTTCTTGATTTCGAATGTTGCTTCCATCTCCCAAATAGGAAGACTCCAAAGGTGATCTATAACTTAGTAATTATCCAAAATTCTATAAGCAGAATTTATTGCATTAGTAAGGGGAAAAGATGTATCTTCCTTTCACCAATTTGACTCCTAAATAGCCCTATATATTGCTAGGGATCCATACTGAATCAAGAATATCCGAGTTTGTATGATGTGATATCGAATTCCCATTCAATAATTGTCTTGTTATTTGATCCAATGACGTCCCACTAAATCAAAATAGATTGAATAGGGAGTGCTAACTTTTAAACAACATGTTATGAATGAGAAAATACTTGGATGAGTGACGATTCCATCTCATCCATTTACCTCTATGAACCATAAGCCTGAAACAAAGGAATTGCTCTTGCAAATATTCCATTGGAATGCTTTGATACGAGTGAATAGGAACAAGTATCTGCGGGTATTGCAAATATATATGCATGAATTAGGTTTCTTTGACGTATTCTAAGTGTCATTCTTCACTTGAAGGGAAATTCATCCACTGCTTGGTAGATAATTCAATTCTCAATTTCTAGTCATATCCATGAAGAAGAAAGAAATTTCTAATCTTTTCATTTGAGATATGTTTCTTGCGTTCCCTCCTTGTACTGTAAGTAGCATAAAGCGTCTGCATCGGTTCTTGTTTCGCTAATAAACTATGACATGAAGAGGGAATGCTATGATCCGCGTCTAAGATAGAAGCAAGGGATCCCAGGTGGAAGCACCCCCCTAGGAATAGAATTGGTTCATCAGATCGATAACATTGCATTTCGTATTGGTTGTATTGGGGATTCCTAATTCAATGAATTGGTCACATAATGATAGATTATCCAATTACTTTTCTAATCTTTTAATGTCCCTTTATCTCGATTTACCCGAGGCTCTCTTGTAACTGAAAACATATCATTTTCTCTTATGCAATTTCTTTCCACTAGACTTAATCTTATTCAATTTGAAATCCCATTGGGGAATTTGATCTTGATTTTGATGAAAAAAGATCGTATTATGCAAATTGTTTGATTTGGATAGCACTCTTATCGATGCATAAGTGTCATTTCGCATGAAACCAAAATGCCAAAACTTGGGGGACCAAGTAATCCCATGCAACACTTCCTTTAGAATTGAGTCTACTTCACTCGACCGTTTCACTTCATAATCAGTTAGAATCTTAGACACCCCCTTCTTTGTAGATTTAAAAGAATGACTCATAGAGATTATATCTAGAGTATACCTGGGTTCAATGGAAGAAGGAAGAGGAGGACTATTAGTTAGCAAATTGACTTTTAAGAAATCCCTCAAAAGGTTTTCTATGATACCACATGCTACGTTAGAATCATTCTCTACAACTTTATTAACAACAAGATTCTCTTCCTCTCTCATATCCATTCCAAACTAAGGATCATGAGCTTCTAATCCGAAAAATAGCCCTAAGATATGTGGAAGTATAGAGAATTCCTCAATTGTTGACTCGGTTATTAAGGTTCCAAATACCAGTTATACAAGTGGTAAAACCTCTTCCTCAGTGTATTACTACCAATAAATGAGGGATATGCAGGGGAAGCATCTATCAAACCATTTGTCGGAATAGCTTTTCCTATATTGTAAGGAAGTATTTCATATTAGGGGAGAAATGGGGTCTCAAAAGGGCCTCATAGGGATTAAGAAATGGATTAAGATAAGCGAAAGTGAACCTCCTATGGCAACCCATGGGGTAAGGTCCCCATAGCATTGATTCGGTAGGCATGGGTACCTTTATTTTGAATTTGGGAAACCTTGGCCTTTGGATGTCCAGGTGCTTGGCTGATGGATCAAAGGTTTAGAATGCTCAATTGGTGAGAGGCGCCTTTAGTGGACCCCAAACTAGCAAAGGTTGACAAAATGGAGGTGTAATAAAGAGGGAGAGGTCGCCATTTGATTTGGACCATAAGATCTAGGTTAGATCTAATGGTGGAGATCAAAGAATCCAATCAAGGGCCTAGATCTAGGCACATTTTGGAGGGTGTAGATGGAGAACTTTAGATCGATGGCTGAGATCTAGGCGCATAATGGATGGCTCGGATTTGAGTAGATTTTTCTTGCATCTCCACCCTCGGATCTCCTTGAGATCAATGGCCTGGATTCCAGTGCTTTTTCCTTGCATCTCCACGCTTAGATCTATCTATTTCTAGATGGATGGCTTAAAATGAACCCCCTTCTCTTTTGATCTCATCCATTAGATCCTTGCCATTTTCAAGGGTTTAGATTTGATCCCCCTATCCTTTGATGGTGTCCATTGGATCTACACCTTGATATAATGGTTGGGAGTTTTCTACCAAAAATTTGAATGTATCCCTTAGATTGGAGATTAGATCAAGGGCTAGGAGTGAAGACCGTGGGTATAGACTATGGGTTAGACGCCTCCTCTCCCATAAATTCTTTTGTCAATTTCAACATGGCATTACCCCACACCTCAGAGCGCTCTCATTGGTACACCTCAAATCGGGCTCTAATCCCTTGAAATTAGGAAACACTAATTCGACGCCCTTTGGAGACCCCAATTCTCCCCTACTGAGTCCAGAACCGAATCAATTTTTGTTATTCTCTCTCTCTCTCTCTCTCTCTCTCTCTCTCTCTCTCTCTCTCTCTCTCTCCCTCCCTCCCTCCCTCCCTCCCTCCTTCCCTCCCACCCTCCCTCCCTCCCTCTCTCTCTCTCTCTCTCTCTCTCCCTCTCTCTCTCTCTCTCCCCCCTTAACAAAAAAACCGGGTTGTAAAAAAAGTCTAATTTGTATACTAGTCTTTTTTCTCATGGGTTTAACCAGTCATTAAAAGCATCGTCTTATTTTAAAATTTGTTAATAAATTCAATCTTGACCCACATGAATATGAGATTTAATATCACATAAAATAATTTTAAATCAACTAATGATTAATTACAATTATGATATAATAATTAAAATTTTAGTGAATTACTTTTAATACTGTTAAATAATTATAATTGAGATATAATTATATATATAAGTAAAACTATATATGTAGATATATATAAGAGAGAGGAGACTGTATAGGAGAGACAGAGAGTAGTAGATCCTTTGCCCCCCTCTCGGCGGCTACCCAATTGATAGTTGATTTTGGATAGATATTCACTAGCTAATGTACAGAAATAGTCACGCAAAAAGAGCGTGGATACTAAGTAGAGAGGTATTAACCTATTTCGTTCATATACCCTAACTAGAGACAATGTTGAAGATATGTTACCTCCCTCACCCGATTCATATGAAAAAGTAGGATTTTCACTTCCATCAGCTCTTTCTACAAGTACATCGAAAAGGATCTCTAAACAGTTTGAAATACTCTTATCAAGATCAAAGTATGTGCAATTTCGTATCTCTGATTCCTCATCAAGTGTTCCCCCAAATGATAGATCTCTCCTCGATAGAAAGGCTTTCCTAGGTTCCTCACTACTACTACCAATTCTACCTTGCTGGAAATCAAATTCGATTTTTTAACTCTTAAAAGAAATCCATTCGATCGGTTTCTTGATTCATTTATTAGTTGTGAATAGGCGTGTAGAATAGAAAATTCCCCCTCATTTCCATGGGAATCTAACCCTAATAATTGGAAGAACCACTTATGATTCTAGGAAGAATCGATACATTTATTGGAATCATTTTTTGCTATTCTCACTATAGAAGGGGAGAAAGGATCTCCCAAGAATAAAGGAGACTCGAGTGTAAAATGCTGAGAATCTCTCTTTACTTTCCATAAATGAGATATTCTACTGATACCTAAAGACACATAATTCTTATATCATTCTTCTACCAGATATGTCTTAATAGGAGTTCCATCGACGGTGGGACCCACACCTAGTTCATGTATAGATGATTTTAGTTGGGACTCATTGCCTCTGGAGAATTATCAGTGGATATCGCTTTTTCCTCTAGAGAGTAACTGCCTACAAAGCCATTTTGAGATCTTTTCATTGAATCATATTCTGGATTTCTCTCCTCACTTCAACTAGATAAACATGTACCTTTGATAGGTATCTCCTTCCCAACCTTCTAATTTCTGGAATCAGACTCATCCCTTGAATTGCTATGAAAATCCTCCAATTCTCTAGATGTCTCTATTTGTAAGGAGACATACTTTGAGAAACCACAAGAGATTTCTAGTAATATACTTGGGAGATACTTGGTACCTCAGTGAGTAATTGATTATCCGATAGATAATCAAGTTTGATAATTCTCTTTTCAAAGAGAGATCTTGTTAGATTCAATTTGTGCTCATCCTTATTCCATGGAGAAGGACTTTGGTGACAAGAATGCCACATATAAAAATCGGCGTAATCCTGGAATAGTTTCCAACTCCCCTCGTCAATGGAATTTAACCAATCTCTTATATCGCTATAGGATAGGGTTACACCATCACCAGATGACATTATACTCTTGTGGGGTGGAAATAGAGCCAAATTAGAGAGACCCCTCTGCTTAGAACGGTGATTCATCTCCTTGCTGATTTACTGAATCCGTAGATTCGAGTAACATTTTGTCCCAAAGTCTGATATTACAGGAATGAAGGAATTGCTTCTTAATTTTGCTATTTGTAGCCAATTAACCCTTTGCTTGTCATGGATTTTCCAACGAAGTAACGAATCAGAATCATTTTAGTAACAGTCATTCAATATGTGCATAGCACTAACCAAATAGAGTGCCATAAAGGAAAGGGTTTGTATATATTCTACATTTTCAACTAAATCTAGTGCATAGTTAGTCATTTGTGGTGTGCTCTCTAGCTGTGCCCTCTCTCCTCATCTCCACTCTTCTCCTCTCCCCTCTTCATATTTTGTCACAGGCCTCCCATGCAGAAAATCGTTGACAACTCTGTGCCATGGACGTTCCTATTGTGGTTGGGATTTGAGCTTCCTCATATGCTCCATTATTTGCCTTATTTTTTGTTCTTGTTCTTGTTTCCATTGCTTTATTTCTTGATGGTCAAAAAATCCCCAAGCTGCTTCATTCAAAGGAGCATCCAAGTCGGTATCTAAATCAACTACTACATCATCGGACTCATCGCTTTCTTCCTCTTCTAATTGAGCCTCTTTGTCATCATGCCTTTCTTCCCCTTACTACTCTTCTAAGAATATCTTTTGCCTTCTCCTAAGAATCTCTTTTGCTATCTATTCATGTGATTTTTTAGTCTTCCTAAAAGTCTGCTTAGTCTTGACTCCTTGCCATGGAAGTACGAGGAAGGAAAAGAGGATAGATGATTATGAAATGAATAGTCAGATTAGTTAACCTCTTTTTTAATGTAGTTGTTTGAGTTTTAATTTATGTGGCCCTTATGAAGGCTTAAGTAAGGTGTAAGGGCTAAGCTAAGATTTTCGTACAGGCCTAGCTTTTAAGGCTTAGGTTTGGGGACTTAATTAAGGCCTAGGTTTAGGACCTTACCAAAGGCCTAATGGAAGTTGATGGAATAAAGCTTCGTAGCATATTTTTGGACTTGGTTAACATAGAATTGGGAGACCACTTTTAATTGCATAGGTTATGTGGTTAACATCACAAGTGGGTTGATTAGATCCATTGTTTTATGGCCTTTGTTCAATAGAGGCACACATTGAGATTTCAAAGATCTTGCCCCTTGCTTTTCTCTTTTTCACACAATTTCAATCTATGTTAGATTTTATGCTTTCTTAAATCCATAATAAACATATGCATCGACACTTGAAAGTTCAAAATAAAAAAACTTTGAGAGTACATTTGAAAGGCTTTTTTTTAAATAAAAATATATTTCCAAACTTAATTTGCAAATGGCCAAAATGCCTACAAAGTGCAAGGTGGTTCAATCCATCGGCTTCCACAATGAACTCTTTGGCCACCCATTGTTTGACTATTTGCATGGCAGGTGACTTGTTCCAAGACTCTAGCCTCTTACTTTTATTTGCTTTGTGTACGGCTTGACCTAATTTGGTTTGCAAATCTTTCTCCCTTTTATAAGAAGAATTAAGAATTCCATGATAAAACCATTCCAACATTTCATGGAGAGCATTGTTTCGAGCCATCCCACCTCTGTGATGTGTGTTCATGCTCTATAATGTGACGTTCCATACCTTGCACACTCTAAACATTCAAAGAACCATACTTTTCAATAAACCATGTGCCGTGAGCATAAAGGATGTGCTACACCCAACATGTAAACACTTGAGTTAAAGAGAAAACCCAAAAAATTTACATGTAAGAAATTCAATAGGTGGGGTTGAGTAAAACATGTAATGGGTAATGTGTGTTTCACCCTATCCCATGGCTTGACTAAACTCAATGAAGGCATCCTTGAACAATTGCATATCATTTTCAGTCATCAAAGGCTGTCATGAAAATTTTGCTAGCTTGTCGAGTGCTCTCCAAACACGTGCTCTCATATTTCTAACATTAGGATTAGGTTCTTAATTTGTGGTGCACTCACACAATTCCTTCCAAAAACCCCAAGTTATGCCATGCCGATTCTTAACATGATTAGATAAGAATCTTCGTGCCTTTGCACCACCCATTGAAACTTTACATGGAAGATTCCTTGAAGCCCCTGAGAGTTATGCATCTTTTTGAAGTGTGACATTGTTGCCATGCAATCCCATGCTAGACAAAAGAGCATTGAGCTTTGCAATAAAAGCTACAACTCTTTCATCAAGTTTCGTATTCCATACATACACTATATGTACATATAGCAACTTGTCGTCGATCAAGCGCATCTCTACATGTAAGACACACAAAATGGCACTCTTTCTAGTGGGATGTTTAAATTTTCATCCCAACTTTCATTAATTTTGTCTCAATCCGTTGCACTCTCTTGATCACAACTCATAACACCATTGCTCCATTGGTACTTGCCATCATTTTTGATATTTTTTGTGTTCTATTTTGACATTTTTACTCTTTTTTGTGTTCTTTTTAATGTGTGAGTGCATGCAAAAGAGACATGGGTATATTGCATTTGCACCTGTCTGGGGACTCTGAACATGCACTTCAACTCTTTCAAGTCTCCAGACATATGCCACTAAATGTTGAAAGATCTTAAGCCTTCAACATGAAGCAACTCTCCCTTGGTCAAGCATCTATAATGCTTGGAATTGGAGACCATTCAAAGACACACTTCAAGTAAGAGTGGGTCTCTTTAGGGACAAACGTTGCAAGCCACCAAATATGTTTTTCTGATTGCACACTAAAATCTTCAATAACTTCACTATCTTGTGCATGTTGTAAATCCTTATTCATAAGTGTAATGCTAACTCGCTCAAATTTGTGTCCTACACTCATCCAACTTGATAACAAACACTAGTTTTCCTTTGCAATATGCAACAACATAATAGCAAAGCCATCAAGCCACGGGTTGTCATTAGCATGATGTTTTGAAGGAAACATGAAATGAAGATCTAAATTATTGCATTAACTTCTTGCCTTCATGTTGTAGAACTGGACCATTGCAGCTTGCACCTTATGTACATCCAAGAACACATTGTTTTACTCAGTGTATTGAAATGTAGGAAAAAAAATTAGATCTTTTTTTATCGTACCATTTTCTTGGCAACTTGACCATTGTGCAACAATAGTGTGTCTAAAATGTGTTAAAAAACACCCAGCATATCTTGCACAATAGAATTAGACATTTTTCTTTCTCTCATAATATATTGAGGTCTTGGAAATATTGGACCATGGCAACGAAGTGCATTACCAAAAAATTTATAAATGGCTAGGTATGCTTGCCTCCAAATTCTATAGCATCACAAGCAGCATCACAAGCATGCACCACTTTAGATGGGTTGACTATGTTATCCTACTTCCTTCAACAAGTCATGTTTGTCATTTTCCAAACCTTGAACCATTTGTTTAACCTTTTCTTGCTAGTTATATGCTTCTGGATGTCATTTTTAGTGTTTGAAAGTTGCGTGTGAAGAGATCTACAAAACAATCCTGCTATACTACCTTTTGTTGTAAATTGTGAAGAGTACCTTGAAGCTTTCCCATATTTCTCTTGCAACAGAGGTAGTTCCAAACTTGAGAACTGGGCTTGGTGGACTTCCTTTCCACTAATGTGTTCGCAATATCCAAGCAAACCTTGAGGACCATCTCCAACATATTGAATCGAACTTGGCAAATTAAGAAATGTGGGAGGCACACAAGTAAGAGGATCCATTAGATAGAGTACACCATTACTCCAAAGGTCATTGTGCTTGCCTCCTGCCTCCCATATTTGGCTCAATGTCTTTCTATCCACACTCTTGTTGCCATTGCACTAATGAGTTGTGGCATACTCGGGTGCAATCTCAATGTGCAGGTTGCATTTGCATTTCATGTTGGTCATATCTTGCAATGGAGCCATGATATGATATGACAATTACAAAATACCAACAAGGTTAGAGGAAAATGGATTTGGGAATGAAGATGGTTTGGGTAAATGGATATGGGGATGAAGATTGGTTTAGGGATGAAGATTGTATTCATTGAATGGATATGGGTTAGGGAAAGGAAGCCATCTCGGGGGGTACACTTATAAGACATACTAGGTATCATGTGCGTCCAAGGGGTATTAAAAAAACCTCTCAACTAAAAAAATATCCCAATAAAACCACCCCTCTTTACTTATGAACTAATGGAATTTTTTCTAAAGTTGAACTAAAAATCCCCTCATGTTATTATAAACATGTACTTAAATTTTTTCCAAACTTAGATTTAAAATACCACCCCTCTTTACTTATGAATTAAAGGGATTTTTTTTAAAGTTGAACTAAAAATCCCCTCCTGTTATTGTAAACCTGTACTTAAAATGTTTCCAAACTTAGATTTAAAATACCCCTCCTTTTGAATGCATGTGGTATACTAAAACTTTGGGAGGTGAAGCTCTCGAGCACGCCATAAGGTGAGAGATAAATGGATTTAGGGGGTTGAAACTTTAGTGGTTTTGGTCAATAGGCATGAGTTAGGGAAAAGTTTGGGAGGGTTTCCAAGTTGTTTTGACATTTAAAAAAAAAAAATCAAAATTTGGCTGAAGTGGCATACTTGGGACACTTTTTGGGGATGGGGACCCTCCAAGAGAGTCTTAAGAGAAGCATGTCTTGGGAAATGTGAACTTGCACTTTTTGGGAGACGATGGCCCACCCATATGCCAAAGGAAGGGAACTTTGTACGAAGCCTTGGGACTCAACCTAGGCTTGCTTAGTTCTTAATCCAATTCCTTATGAGGTCCTTTTTGAGCCCAAATCTCCCCTAAAGAAGGCACCACGAAATGCAAGAAAGACAGAATAGGGAAGCATTCATTGCATGCATGTGGGTTGTACACGTGGACCAATGAGTTGTACACATGGACAGTCGACTACACGTGTGGACAACTACTCCCTTGGACCATTAAACGATGGGCAAATATGGGCGTCAAGATATATTTTTGAAAAACATGCGTTTTTCGTTTCTAAGAGGCTGTGCACACGAGGCCACTAGTGCAAAGTTGGTGCCCCTTTGAATTTCCATTCGCAATTGCTTGCGTGAACCAAAACTGATGAGTACTTAATAGGACGCAGAGTTTGTACCTAGCTGCAATGGAGCTATGTGATAGTCAGTGTGGGCTGCAGAGTCTATGTGAGCTCTGAGGTGGCCATTCTTCATTGGCTGGGCAGAGGAACTTCTGAGTTGGAGAAGCATTAAATGAGGCCGGAGCACCTTCTGAGGGGAGATGACACACTAGAGCACCTCTAAAATTGAGGTGCAGATTGGAGCATTGGTGTTGCACTGGAGCACGGAATTAGGCGTGTGAAGGAACTCACTCGTGTGCATTGGCCCTAAGAAACTCAAACGATTACAATGACCTACTTGAGTAGGTCCAATGCTACAATACGAATTTTACAACGGCACTACCATGAAAGACACATGCCCCAATGGCGTGATAGCGATAGGTTCCAAAGTGATCGTGCTTATTAGGATAAGATCATACACAAGATAAGAAGTCCTCGTCCGTTTCATTAGTGTGCAGCCATGGCAGATCCAGGTCAACATGGCCTCTTCCACCACTTCTCTTCCCAGACGACCGTCACCAAAAGCGTTGCTTCTGACGGGAAGCACCTCGATTCCAAGGCTGAAATCAAGAAGCATACAAAGACGGAGCACCTTGCTAACACTAGTGCCCTACTAGCAGGCGCCGTAGCACTGGTAATTTTGGCCTCTCTCTCTCTCTCTCTCTCTTTTTCTTTCGTTACGCCAAAGACCTTATTTAGTTACAGCGTTGCAGCGAGCCTTTGTTGATTCCGGATCGGTGGTTTATTTGGCCTCTCTCGCATCGGTGGTTAATTTGGTTTATGGTAACTGGAAGAACGTCTACGAATGGATATGGGAAGGCAGTATAGCCGATAGTAGTGGCAAGAAGTCCGACACTTCTGGATATTGTTCAAGCGTATGATGCCGATCTGTTGTGTAGGTTCGCCTGCTCCGTTGTCAGTGTATCTATCGGACGCTCTGTCTTTTACTCGGTCAAAGTAGCAAACTTTATAAGCCTGGTTGAAATTTCGAGGGTTTTATTTTTTGATGAGCGACTCTGCTTCGCGTCTTTGAACAGCACGAGAAACACCAAGCGAAAAAGGACCCAGAGAATGCTCACAAGCACCATGTGAACGAAGCCATCGCAGGGGCCGTTGGGATTGGCGCTAAAGCTTTGGCTTCCCACGAGCACGGCGAGAAGAAGCATGCCGAGAAAGAGGCGAAACATAAGCATTAGCTGCGTCAATGTACAAGTATTGGAAAGCAGAATGTTCACAGTATTGTCACATCTTAAACAGTATGAAGGTTTTAATTCTAATATTTCTATTTTTTCTTCAGCTCTTGTTCTATGTCTCACTAGTTCTACGTACAAGTAGGAATGACTATCCACAGTTTAACTGCTGTTGGGAAATCTGTGAAGAATGATGACAAGTTTGACATTGTTTGTCGCTTCACTTATTGGATTTAGTCACACAGCTCTTGCTGTGTGCTTCAGAAGATTGGATTCAGTCATTTCTTCCCTGAGTAACTCACTTTTATTACTTGAATTGATACACTTTTGGTCCGTTCTGTATAGCTTCTATGTGACTTTCACAACTTGGAACTTTGGCGACGTAACGTCCGTTGCTCAAGAAGACCGACTTTAATGTTTCTTTTACTAGTCTTAATCAACAAAAAAGGGGGTAGGGTTTCTTCTTTTGTCATAGTTGCATGTTAGCTACATAAACATGCAAATTAGATATTTTAAGCATATCAAGCCCAAGGTTGACTTGTATTTTGTTAGGAAAACAATGGGTACTAAGCATTAGCTTGGAGATTGAGTGCAAATGGTATTGCAAGGAGCAAGGCGTGGCTAAGTTGATATTTTTGTCGTGTAGAGTTAGCGTCAATTTGTCGGTTGGTAGCTCATCATCCCACCATTGTGTCTATTGGATGGACGAGTAACATGACTTATTTATGACGAGGTAGAGACCCGCTCTGGTTGGCGTCAAAGTGTACCATTTGACACCCACATTTTGGCCATACCTTCATCAACAATCATGGGTATTTGGGATGCTTCCATACAATAAACAAGGAGAGTCTTTGAATATGACAGGGGTCACCTATTTGTTACACAATCTTTGAACTTGTCTTAATGCGTAGACATGAAGAATGTATGCAAAGCAAACTAAAGGGCATAACTTACATTAAGAAACCGAAGTCCAACTTGCCAAGAAGAGATGAAGAAAGTGCATAACTAGAAACAAAACTTACAATAAAACCTACATTTTGAAGGATGGCTAGGACCACCACATTACCCTGGAAGCTTGTGAAACCTAGTAGTCTTGTTAGTAGCAGCACCAACTTTTTCATGTGACTATAACCATTGGAGTGTACCATTGTTCATCGAAAACCACAAACCATATACAATGAGCCTGCAACATTTTAATCTTCACTCATAAATAACATTTTTTCAATTTTATCAAATCTGCAAAATTTTAGGCAATTTAGCTTTATTTTAGCTTAAAGATCGACAAATTGTCAAGAAAAACCTTCAAAATTTAAAACCCCAAGATTTGTGATTTGTTGGAAAAAATGTTTTCTGTGAACACTGGATTGCACCCTTGAGCCATCAAAAGAATAGCCCATCAATGGAATGAACTATTTTTGCTCAAAGAGGTGATGCTGCCATGGCTTCTTGCATACACAAATTAAACATCTATACAATGTGAGTCATCTGCACTCATCAAGCACACTAAGTTTAAAGTGGAAGCTCTACATTCATATATTCTAGAAGAATGGAGCCTTGTTGGGAAGCATTTGTAGATAGGTCGTAGTCCTTGGGAATTTTGAAATGTGAAGCATGGGTGGCAAGGCACCTTGTTGCAAACTCTCCTCCCCTATAACACATGCACTCTCTTGCTCTCCCAACTCTGATCTCTCTCTCTCTCTCTCTCTCTCTCTCTCTCTCTCTCATGTGACTTGGGATGGGATCCGGGATTGGGCTTGGGATGCCCTAAGTGTTTCCAGATGTAGGAAGGGATTCAAAATGCAAGCCACACGAGTGCCACATGGCACTTTAAAGAAGAAGGAAAGGTGGCAGAGGAGGCATGGGAGCAAACCTCATGCGTTGGGCAAGCCGTCGAAGGAGGGAGCATGTTAGGCAAGGCATCCTAGATTGCAAGGACAAGCCACTACCACATGGCACATCTCCCAACTCCCCCTCGACTCCAACTCCTGCTCTTTGCCAATGTGGCACAACTCTTCCTTAGGAAATAGAATAGGACAATAAGAATAGATGGGCCAAAAGATCATGGCAAGATCCACTAAATTGAATGTTTTATGGTTCATAAAGACATTTGAACTTTTAAAAGTCTAGTTTTAATTTTTATTTAGCTTTTGGATGGTGTAATGGCACTCTCGCCAATCAAATAGTGCAAATTCATGTGTGGATATGATCCATCGGATGATCTAAAATGAGGTCTAATGGTCCCAATGTAGTGCAGTGCCAATCTTTGCACTTGTGAGTAGTGTGTCAGCCACATTTACTCAACCTAGACAACCACATTTACTCGCCCCTCATATGCGCGCGCACGCTTGTGTGTGTATGCTATCTCTCTCTCTCTCTCTCTCTCTCTCTCTCTCTCTCTCTCTCTCTCTCTCTCTCTCTCTCTCTCTCTTTCCTCTTCTCTCAAAAACAACACACAGGTGCGTGCATGCATGCGTGCGTGCACACACACACACACACACACATATGCACACGCACATGCACGCACACCGCATTGCGCATGCACACACACACACACACACACCATTACTTGACAACTACGGTCAAGGGTGGATGGGTTTGTTTCCCATGTATAAAAATGATTTTTTTCAATACAATAGGTCGAATGACATATGACCTATATATAGTTATTCAATGGTCTAACAACTCCAAAGGGTAGCTAATTCACCATAACTTGATAATGACATGATATTAGCCCTTCAAAAAAGAAATTATTCTTTGCATTTTATTGGCTCATAAGAATTGTGGAATTATAGACAATTATTGCCTTGTTATAAATAAAAGGGAAATCATAAAGTAAAGGAGTTAAAAGGGGCTTAGTCTTTGTGTAAGTATTGGGATTCTCTAGAGATCTCAAGTCCAAGATGATTCATGTACATGACAATGAATCAATTGTCCTAAAAGACCCTTCATGGTCCAACTTCCAAGATAACCCGACTTGTATTGGGAGGCACAGCTATAAAGACCACCTCTACTTCAAGAGGGGCGCATCGAAAAGTACGTGCTTACATCTGAACATGCGAACGGCTACTTAAGGTAAGTGGATGCAAACTCCCACCTTTTATACAAAGTACTACATAGGGAAATGCTTTTGCACTGGACTATCCATGCAATTAGCAGTCTGGTGCATTAAATCCACCACCAGCGGTGGTTGAAGTATATGGTTTCTTTCATTCTTTCTTAATGTCATCAACCTACCATTATACATAGCACTGGGTCGTGGTCGCTGAGCTAAAGAGGTATCGTTGATGCCTCGTTGCCACATGAAAGACATCATTGCCTGAGCACACACAAGGTATGCACAATATGCATTGGCATGTGGCCATTAATAGCCTGTGCGTAAAGTAGCAAGGCCCACACGGACTCTGACTAAGACTACGCAGTCCAGTGCATACGGCACAGGAGTCTATATTTCGGGGTACCTTGGGGCCTCAAGCCATGGGATAAACATTAAGGACATTTATGGTGGCCTTATGCCTTGCTTACGTTAAAAATTAGTAAAGGCTATTCGTCTAATTTGTCTAGGCCCTTTAATGTGACCTTAGGACCTATTATTTATACCTTGCGAGCTTGATAACCTTTAAGAGGACTTTGGGACCTTTGGATAGTTGTCCATGGTGGCTCGTTTGGAACCCTTTATGCCTTAAGTACCTTAGTGAATTTTGGCTTTTTTTTACCTTATTAAAATTCTTTTTTCATTGGGTTCTAGGCAAAACATGAGATCTTTTAGAAAATTAGAATTTCAAAAAGAAAGGCATTACCAAGTTGGAAATTTGTTATTATGGAAAAGTATATGCCTATATTTTTCTAATGGCATTAGCTCTTTTATATGGCTATATCTTTATGTTAGGGATAATTAATTTTATGCTTGTGGGGATTTTTTGTGTGTGTGAGGATTGAAGAATTTTCGTAATCCTTTTATTTTTTGTGGTCTAATCTTTTACTTTATATTTCGGACATCAATAACAAGTCCAGTAATGCTATGACACGTGTCTTCCCTTTTGGTTTAAGCTATCCTAACTTAAGCTTGTTGCATGGTGGCAGGTATTTTCGTAATCCTTTTATTTTTTGTGGTCTAATCTTTTACTTTATATTTTGGACACCAATAACAAGTCCAGTAATGCTATGACACATGTCTTCCCTTTTGGTTTAAGCTATCCTAACTTAAGCTTGTTGCATGGTGGCAGGTATCAGCGTTGCTGGTTGAAGTGTAGTACAAAGGTTCTGCATGGAAATTTTATTTATAATCCTAGAAATATTCTCTTTTTAGGGATCAACCATATTTTTGTCTCTAGTAATACCTTCTCTCATATATCATTTGAGGTTAAAATGTTGTTCATAAATTCTTGGACCTTCTTGAGGGGTTCTAATCTAAATCTTAAACATACACACACACACACACACAATCTTTATCTCTGTCTCTCAGTGACTTTGCTCACAAGTCTTCCTTAGGGATAGAATAGGTCAATAAGACTAGATGGGCGAAAAGATCTTGGTAAGATGCACTAAATGGTTCATAAGGAGGTTTGAACCTTTGAAAGTCTAGTTTTAATTTTTATTTGGCCTTTGGATGGTGTAATGGCACTCTTGCCAATCAAACAATGCAAATTCATGTGTGGATATGATCCATCGGATGATCTAAAATGAGATTTAATGGTCCCAATGTAGTGGAGTGCAAATCTTTGCACTTGTGAGTAGTGTGTAAGCCGCATTTTCTCAACCTAGATAAGGTCACATTTACTCGCCCCTCATATGTGTGTGTGTGTGTGTAAGTGTGTGTGTGCTCTCTCTCTCTCTCTCTCTCTCTCTCTCTCTCTCTCTCTCGCTTTCCTCTTCTCTCAAAAACAACACACATGTATGTGCACGCGTGCGCAGGTGCGCGCGCACACACACACACTTTCATTTTTTAACACACACATACACACACACGCGCGCGCACACACACACACACATAAAGACACAAACTCTATCTTTGTCTCTCAATAACGAATATGCAGATGTTCAGTCAAATGTGCACAGGTGGCTTGATACAATCAGAGACTTGTCTTTTTCCCCTTCCAAGAGAGTATTCGCAGAAATAAGATCCGACTTAGGTAGGTCAATCTATGATCTATCGATATTAGCACTAAATAATATTGGTATCACTATTTGTAGTACGACTGGGAGGAACAACAAGTATCCCAATAAATTTACCAATATATCATCTATCTACCGAATCATTATTCCCAAGTCTATTTGTGAAGAAGATTCAATAGATGGGATTGATTATCTTGTCTATAAATTGAAGAATATAGATTATCTTATCTGAGTTCACTCAACTTCCATGAGAATATATCCTTTCTCAAGAGAAGCTTCGGGAGAAAAGATAGTTTCTTTATCGAGTCTGGATTGTTAATGGATGAAGAATTGGTAGGCTCCTCAATCCTCCTAAAACCCATAGTTAATCCATTTCTTATTTAATCATCATGTCTCCCATTCTTCCATTGTGATATGCATCCCCTCGTCTTTCTCTGCTTTCTCCATTTCATCAAGTAGCCAATCCACATGAATATCCTTTGGAAGTGCTCTTAGATGTTGAGGGTATGGCACACGAGATCCGTGGTGTGTACGAAAGAGGGCCCTTTCTTCTTGTCTTCTTGCCTTTGCATCCTCGTATCTTGTCACCCATCTTTTCATCACATCACTATTAAGCACGCAAAAGAGGTTGATACTATAATGCAACTCCGTGTCTATTACTTTGTTGCGTCCTTTTCCTTGAGGCACAATAGAGGTCATCCTTAGGTCTTCATCATCTCTCCATAGTCATGGGAGAGAGCTATCCACATCAACAAGAAACTCAGAAATATATACAAGTGACTCTTGTACCAACCAACCCTCGGCCATGCTACCTTCGGGTCTTGCATTTTGTCTCACGAAGCCCTTCAAGGTCTTCATGAAGCGCTCGAGGAAGAACAACCATCGTGCATGTATAGTACCGCATATAGCAATCTCATCCACCAAATGTACTATGAGATGTAGTTGGCTTGTGAGAATAAAACGTGGAAATGTCTCCTCCACTAAACAAACCGCCTCCACTCACATAACTCGAGCATTCTCAAGCGTGGTGGGATCTATTTCCTTTGAGCTCACATACCTCACAAGCTCGCCCATCTTGTAAATACAATCTTTCATGTCCTTCGATGCACTACGTGAAATGCTAGTAGGTAGTATGAACTGAACCCGCGAGGAGGTGGTTGATTAGTTGCTTATAGCTATTCACTCACAAATTTGAAAGGAAAAAGATATTATGCATATAAAATACTTACTTGAAGCATCTTGTGCCAATCATGAGATTTCAAGCCATATAATTGCTCTACACCTCTTTTCTTGCTCTTTGTAAAGGCTCCCTTCAAACACCTCATGCATCCACCAGTGGGAGTACGAATTGTAGTAATAGCGCACTTCACCGTCACCATCTCTAGCTTTGATCACATCCACGGTGCACGAGGTAAAAAAACACGCCCATTTGGTCTCTCTTGAGGCCAAGCTTCACGCATCCTCCCTGTGGTACGTAGATCCTCCCTTATGCCTGCCAAATCTCATGTCCCATTCAAATGCTCCCAAATGGTAGATGCCACATTCTTGAAGATATGCATGGGATCAAGCAGGTGATTGATCTTGAGGTGGGACCAATATGGTAAACGATAAAAGATGGAGTATCTAAACAAAATAAAGTGTTAGCGTGCAATCTTTACTTTCAACCAATATAGCCAATCTTTACTTCCAGCCAATAGTTGCAAACCCTTACCGGCTCATGCCAAGTGGTGGAGTCGTGGAACCGTCCCAAATTCTCATCCAATATCCCGCGGTGAGTGATTGTGGGAGGACTTCATTCCAAGGGGCAACATATCTAGGATGATCAGGTGGGAGAAATCGATGGTGATTCTCATAGATGACCTTATTCAATGCGTCTGCACGTGAGGCAACTAGCGAAGGACCACAAACAGGACATGCATGGTAACCTGTTGTAGTAAGACCTGAACAATAGATGCAATTAAGAGTGGAAGGTGGGTTTAGGGTGCCACGTCCTTTGCCTATTCATAATTAAAAAATGCAATGCTTACTTGAACACTCGCCATAGCCTGGGAAGTCATGCATCGTCCACATCAAGACTACTTTGCAGTTGAAGTCTCGTGACGAGGGAGGCCTGCTCACATCATGCACCTCGATACCTCTCCAAAGTATCTCTAGCTCATCAATCAAAGGCTCCAAATAAACATCAGGGTTTTTGACTTTATGTTTCCCTGGAATTAGAAGGGACAGCATGACATGTCCTTTCTTAATAGCCATAGAGGGTGGAAGTTTGTAATTCACCAATACCACTGGCCATACACTGTAAGACGTGCTTTTGAGACCAAATGGGTTCACACCATCCATACCCAATCCAAGTCTCAAGCTCCTAGGTTCTTCCTTGAAGCTTGGCCATGTGTCTTCAATATGCTTCCACGCAGGAGAGTCCGCGGGAGTTCTCCACTTGCCATCGGTTGATCGATGGGAGGAATGCCATGACATGAGCTCTGCAATAGATTTGCACTTGAATATATGTTGGATGCGAGGGATTATGGAAAAATGTCACAATACCTTACGAGGCACGTCCAAGGTTTTGAGATCTGCTCTATATCTTACCTCTCCACAAGTAGGACACTCTTCTTGCATCCTTATGTAGTCCACGAAACAAAACGCAATCGTTGACACATGCATGGATGCGCTTGTAATCTAATCCTCCAAGAGAGGTCACATGTTGCCTTGCCATATCTCTTGAGGTCGGTAATTTATTCTCCCTTGGAAGCATTTTACACAATAGCCTGCACGTGAAGACCATAAATGAGGAAAAGCATTCGAGTAATTGACCCACTAGCATAATTCACCATGTTTGCAAAATCGACTTTAAAGCTTACTTGAGTAATGCATTCAAACTTGCATTGCTCCATCCATAGATGGTTTGCAAGTTTAGTAACTCAAGGGAGGCATGTAGAACAGAGAATGTGCACCCCTCAAACAGTGGAGTCGATGCTGCGGTAAAAAGATCATCCTGCTCCATGCTATTATCCCTCCCTTGATGGACATATAAATCCCGCATCATATCATCAAACACCTCCTCCTCCATGGCTTCATGAGGTAATGGCGGAGGGCTACTATCACCATCACTCCATGCATCTGTAACGGTCCCTCCTGAAAATCCCACCTCATATCGCCGACGCTTCGCCTCCTCACGACGGGCATAAGGTTACATGTGCGGGTGTGGCACTGCATCCTGTATCAAATTAAAACGGGATCATAACTCAAACATATGAACACCCATAGGTATCTCAATCAACCTTAACTTACAAACCCTTACCCTGTTTGCGGTCACATCCCATTCTCCATACTTTGAGATATGATTGAGTGTAATCCTGCGTGCACGATACATGTTTCCTCGACATCGATCACACAGACATTTGATTTTTTGCTCCAACCACATTTCGCGATGGTGGATACGGAGGGATTCATCCACATTGGAGCTACTTGTTGAAGATGGAGACATCCTACAAACAAACAACCCACCAAATTTGCTCTTCTTCAAATGCTTAATTTAAACTCTGTGTTGCGTCTATCGCCACGTCTATAGTCGCATCTAACATCGCGTCTAACAGCGCGTCTAAACACACGTCTAATCTGTGTATTTAGATGCGCCTATAGATGCACTAATAGACGTGACTATAGACGCGGCTTTTAAACCTGCTTTTCGGCGCGCCGCTCGCTTTGCTTTTCTTTACATTACTTAAACTTCGCGAGCGGCTTTCTTCCTTCTTTATTAGTAGTTCCATAGATTTGAAGCTTAAGAGAGAGCCTCCCATACACACTTTCAAGCTTTCACTCAAGAGAAAGGGACCGTACCTACACTTACTTCCAAGCTTAAAGGAGAGGAGGAGTACGAACAAGGAGAAGAAGCAAGTTTGGAAAAGAAAGAAGAACGAGAGAAGAACCTTCCATACCTTTATCCAAGTAAGTCCTTTTGAAGTTCTTCTTGTTTGGAAGTTTGCTCTTTCCAGTTTTGTACTTTCTCGCATCCAGGAAACGTAGGATCTAGGTATGAGCGTCACATTTTTGCGTGGGGCGCAACGTCCTTTTCGACTTTTTAGAAATCTCGCCTGTCAGAGCGCGTCTATATGCGCGTCTCAGGATGCGTCTAAAAGCGCATCTACAGGCGCGTCTAACCACACGTCTGGCTTGTTGTAGACACACACATACGCATCTATAGACGCTCACATAGACGCCCTGTTAGATGCACTTTTAAACGCATTGTTAGACGCACTGTTAAACGCACTGTTAGACGCACTGTTAAACACACTGTTAGACGCATTGTTAAACGCACTGTTAAACGCTCTGTTAGACGTGTCTATAGACGCGCAAATCAGACGGGTCTATGGACGTGCTCTGACAGTAAGCCTCTCTTTTCTTCCCCTTTCTTCTGAGCTCATCAGTAATAGATTTTTTTTCTTTTTTCCAGTTCAACATGTGGGGTGGAAGCGCTTCTAGCTCACCTGATCCCCGGGAATCTATTTGGAAGGACTTATATAACCTTTTAGGGCACCCTCCTAGTCCTGTGGAGTTATACGGGTATATGACGGGTACTCTTAACACTCCCCAGGAGTCGGCACTACAGACTCCGAGCCACCCCACACCGCCTGAGATCACCCCAGCGGAGTCAGCACAGCCGTCTTATGCCCCTTCCCCCATGCCGTCTTATGTCCCTTCTGCCATCCCGTCTTATGCCCCTTCCCCCCTGCCGTCAGGAGGTCCTTCTGTCTCGGCGAGCCATCGACGTACTCCCCAGCCGTCAAGACTCGGTTCTCCAGCTACGAGTGGTCAGCGTAGTCTCGTGCAGTCCCCAGCTACGAGTGGCCAGCGTACGAGCTCGACACGACAGGGTAGCAGGCGTAGTAGCAGGGAGAGCGGTGGCGGATGCATGGCACAGTGCTTTGGGCCATGTGGCGGTGAGGAGGAGGATGATTCAGATGATTTAGACGTGCCTCTGGGTGATGGTATGATTTATTATGACATCACTCAGACAGGAGGCATCTTGATGGATGCGCGGGGGAAGGACATCATGGCCTTCATGCGCTCTGTAATTGCTAACAATTACAGAGATTGCTTTATCTACTATAAAGACCACCCAAAGAGGTTGGCTGATGAGACCCTCGCTACTGTTCGCTCTAGGTATCCTAACCCCCCCAATCGCCAGTTCACAGATGAATGGGGGAAGTCAAAGATTGTTACGATACTTAGCAATAAAAGATCTTCACTTAAGAGGCAGGCACTAGCGGAGCTTGCCAGGCTTGAGGCAGGTCAACCACCAAGGGGCCCGCTCCACACCGCTCACAAGCGTGAGTGGAAGAAGGCAATGAAGTCAGCGAGGGAGGAGCCCAGTTTGCAGCATGTGGAGGCACGGAGGATCCAGATGGAGGAATATGGAAGCGCGCATTTTGGAGCAGGGGGTGTTGAATCATGGGAGGCCCAATTTGTAAGTATCGATCTCAAATTATATTGCTTATGTAGTTTATTAGGAGGTTGGTTGTTTCTTTGTACTAATCCCTCCACAAAGTGTGTCGCGGTCATGCAGCTTGAGATCGTGGGCAGATACCCTACTCCAGTGGAGACAGCCTACCACCGCCACCATCGCAGAGGAGATACATGGAGGCACTTCTATGATGACGGCTTGATTACTGAGGAGCAGTATACCCGAGCTACTGGAGCGGCCCCCTAGGTATTTGAAAGTAATTAAATAATGCCAAAATTATAAGTAAAGATTTGATTTTTCATACATTGATATATGTTGTCCCTTGTTTACAGGCCCATGCACAAGACGACGAGGAAGGAGGCGCAGAAGGAAGTGCAGAAGGGAGCGCAGAAGGGAGCGTGGAAGGCAGCGAGGATTAGTCGTAGAAGTAGTGCTAGCTACTCTTTTTTGTACTTAAAGCCACTGGCTTGGCTTCGTGCCTCTTGTATATAGACTCCTCTTATTTTATGTACTTGAAGCCACATGACGTGGCTTAGCTTCCTTATTTTTTGTACTTGAAGCCACATGATGTGGCTTAGCTTCGTGCTATATGTATATACAAGTACTTTTTGAGATTTCAATTTTATTGCATTTTGGAGTTGTAATATTTTATTTGGAATTGTAATTAAAATGCGGTTGGCTGTAAGAATTGAATTACAGAATGTGGATATGGGATTCTTGTAACTATATAGCATACACAACATACACAGTATTCTGTAAAATTTTTTTTAAAAAAAAAAGCGCGTCTATCAGTGCATTTAAAAACGCGTTTATATTCGCGTCTGTCTGTTCGACTTGCATCTATATGTGCATCTATAAAAGCGTTTATAAGCGCATCTATTTATGCGTCTAACTGCGCGTCTATACACGCGTAAGTCTGATATATAGACACGCAATTAGACGCGGGTCTCCAGACGTACAAATAGATGCGCCCGTAAGTTTTTTATTTAGTTCATGAAACGCGTCTGTGCGCATGTCTATGGGTGCTTTGTCTTGTTGTGATCATACAAAATTAAGCTTCACCTCCATATGACATTGGCATTTGTCTTTGATTCTAGTGACATCCACATCACTACAAGGGATCGGGCTCATACCCGTAACACTAGCCATGTAAAATGACTTGTGAAAAAAAAGTAGCGAGCCTGTATATTAGCGCATGTATGATCGCGGCCACAGAGATGCGTGTAAAAGTGCATGTATGAGCTGGTACAAATGCGCTTATACACAGGTGTATACATGCATTTTACAATGTTGATGTGCTAATACACTTGTTCATATGAGAGCTCCCGTGCTTATACACGCAAACTTAATAGACTTTACATGCATATACATGCGAACAGAGAGCAAAAATAAAAATTCCAGAGAGTGCTATTTGGTGCTTGAATGTTGTTCCAGCATTCCAGTACCAAATAGCACTCTCTAAAAATTTTTTTGGATGCATGGCACCATCCACAGAGAACATTTTGTGCATTGTGAAGACACGAATCAAGAACGTCATGAATGCAAACATTATCAATACACGATTCAAGACAAACATGAATGCAATACTATCAAATTTTGAGGTGTGCTAAAATAAATCCATTGCTTTCATTATCCAAAAACATATATACAAGGGAGTCCATATGTCAAAATAGCCCGTGGTTTAAATTATAAACAAATCTATACAAAATCAAATTGGTTTGTCAAAAAAAGCCCATGGATTTAGTTTTAAAAATATATATACAATCACATCCACAATACAGATGTGATACTATGAGTCTGAGTACTACTCAAACTGAGATGATGACGAGCCACTCTCTCCAGTATAAGATGTGCTCACATCAGTATACATGTCTAATGTGTAGTACGGAACAAGAGCAGGAGCAAGAGAAGCATCAGTGGAGGTAGGTAGATCTTCAGCATCGGGAGCATCAAGAGGTGTAGCAGCTTGTGCATGTTCAAGTAAAATATCATGTATAAGTATATCTATATGTAATTCAAAATTTAATAAACTTAAATCATTCATTTAGATTTTTCAAGTACCTGTCGACTGTATGGTCTCATGGCCTCCTCAAACTATGCATGTGTAATATGTCCCTGCATTTTAAAGAGAACCCAAGTGCCGTGTCTGCTATGCTAGTGAGCATACATAGTCTCATGGGCTGTGGGTTTCCTCCCCATAACCCGTCGTTGTAACATAGTCAATACAATTTGTAAGATTAAAACAACCATACAATCAATGAATAAAGTTAAAAATCAAATAAGGTCACAAGATACTTATGAACTCTGCCTCACACGACTCGATGAATCTAGATCCCAAATGCAAAGATCTAATGGTCTCCATCTGGATGCATCGTGCCTCCACATGTTGGCTACTCATCATGCCACCTTCTGCTCATTTCTTTGCCTCCTTCCACTCACATTTGTGGGCAGTTGCAAGTTTCTCCATGGGACAGCCACTCGCCTCCCGATTTACCCGATCATCATATGCAAGTTTCTTAAGGTGAGATCTTTTATTACTTAAGATCTCCCTTATTCGTGCCCTTCCCCATACATCCAAGAATGTCTCATGTGGGGGATTGGGGTACTGGCTATGTACAACCTCTATCACTTCTCCAACTAATAGACTATTTTGATCTTTAAATTTAATAAAACAAATTTCTGTACAAATTTGACACTACCCCATGCATATAATCCATTATCTCTTTCCCCCTCGCATCCATCACTATCTCGCCCCTATCTGTCACATCAGAGGAGAAGCATGCTGTCTCGGTCGACTTGCAAGCATAGAGGCTAGTGGAATGACATTGGCACTCGAGAAGGGAGAGGTGACCATACTAGGGAATCTAGGAGGGGGATGGGCATACATATACTCTGTCAGCTCTACTGGGCTAGGTTGCTACCCAAAATGAGCTAGCATCTCGCGAACCAAGTGCCGTATGCAAATGGATCGGATGAAGAACTTGGATACATGAAGAATCTGCACAAAAAAAAAACATAGCATCTATCCTCATTGATTCATTTACTTTTACTTTCTCCATTATCTTCTATTTCCCTCTTCCTTACCTCCTCTTCTCCTCTTACTTCCTTCTCCCCTTACCTTCTCTTTCCCTCTTACTTCCTACCTTCTCTTCCCTTTCTTCTCTTCTTTCTCTTTCCCTCTTCTTCTTGCCTTCTCTTTCGCTCTTTCCCTCTTTTCTTACTCCCTTCCTCTCTTCCCCTCTTTTCCTTACTCCTTTACCTTGTCTTTCCCTATTCTTACTATCTTCTCTTCCTTCTATTTCCCACTTCCTCTTTTTTCCTTACTCCCTTCCTCTCTTTCCCTCTTTTCCTTACTCCTTTACCTTCTATTTCCCTCTTCTTCCTATATTCTCTTCTCCTCTTCCTCTCTTCCCCTCTTTTCCTTACTCCCTTACCTTCTTCTTCCTACCTTCTCTTTCTTCTCTTCCCCTCTAACTTCTCTTCTTTATCTTCCCTTACCTTCCCTTTCATTCTTTATTTATTCTATCTTTCTTATTTTATAAGGAATCCACTTTGCAACTAAGAAACGAAATGTGAAATTAGAACAAGTATATATATCCGTCAAAAAACGAAACAAAAATTGAGACTTATCCATAGTTGCGTGTATGCGTTCATCAAGAAATGCGTGTATGCAAATAGACTACATGCACAAATACACGTGCTACTACACACACCATGTTGAAAACATTTTGAAAAAAACTGCCGGCTATAGATAAACGTCCTTAAAACACCAACCCCAACCAACATTTTCGTATGCACCAATACACAAATAGTTACTCAAAGTGCAGAGAAAGAAAGAGGACAAAGGAGACAGACATTTGCATCAGTTAAAGAGACATTTCCATAAAGAAAAGGAAGGAAAGAGACAAGACAAAGGACAAACTGACTCACCTCTGGAAAAGTGAGTCTTATTTTTGGCCTTTGTACTGATGTTTCCTTCACTCGTGTGTACTCCTTCCACCCGTGTGATCTTCCTTGCACTTGTCTTTTTTTGTCTATTGGATGAGAGAAGATTTGGTGGCGACAAAGAAGAGGAAACAAGTGAAAATGAAAGATATATGGGTAGGCGGCCGGTTTTGTTTTAGGTTTAACACAGACTGTCGCATGTAAAAGTGCATGTATCTTTGCATATGGGGATTACTAGCCACATGTATACATGTGTTTTCACATATTGTAGCCATGCTAGTATACGTGATTTTACATAGTCTAAACTTCAATTAAAAAATTGGTTGTAGTTTTGCTTTTATTATCTTGTATACAGGATGTCATCAACTTCCTCAAGTAGTTCTGGTGAGGATGAGACAATGCGTCACCATAATCATGATATGTGGTTGGCACAACGAATCAAGTGTATGTGTAATCAATGTCAAGGATGCATTGTATGAACATGTCGAATTACCTTGAATTACATCTCCATGTTTGGAGAATGGAATCGAACAGGTTTAGAGGTGAGTAGATGTAAATTAATAGTATCCAAATGACTCATGGTGTCCAAACTAATGGAGTTGTAATATATATACTCTAATTGGATCAGTATGCAAATCCACATTCTAACATGGTGCCTTATGCTCAGCATGAGCATGCAAAGCATCGATGAGATGATATTCGATATTCAGGATCTATTGTCAAAGATGAGTGGGAAAGGGAAAACAATAGCCCTGCACCCCACGAAGTTGTGGAAGAGGAAGTGTTTGATGATATGGTATAGCATCTTTTTAGGGATAATCCCAAAGGTATAGATGACGATGATATGAATCAAGAACATCTTTATAAGGCTTCATCGACACCAGTGTTTGAAGGGTGCACATTCTCTATTTTACGTGCTTCACTTGAACTACCAAATCTACAGATAGTTTATGGATGGAGCAATGCAAGTCTTGATGCATTATTGAAGTAAGAATTCTAATTTGAATTAGTGGTTAAAGGTTTTGCAATGAATAAAACTCAATATTTTCAATCGTTACTTGATGATATGAAATGTAGGCTATTATCAAACATGCTTCCAAAGGGGAATAGACTACCAACCTCAAGAGACATAGTGAGGCACTATGTGACACCTCTTGGAGGATTACATTATGACCGCATACATGCATACATCAATGATTGCATTCTCTTTCACGGGATGCATAAAGAGGCTCGACATTTTCCCACTTATGAGGTATAGAACAGATGTGAAGAGTTTTGATGTACCTCGTAAAGTCTTGCGATACTTTCCTATAATTCTCGCATCAAGCACATGTTCAAGTGCAAATCCATAGCTGAGCTCATGTCATGGCATTCCACACATCAATCGGATGATGGCATGTGGAGAATTCCTGTAGACACTCTTGCTTGGAAGCATATTGAAGATGAGTGGCCCAGCTTTAAAACAGAGCCCAAAAACTTGAGACTTGGCCTAGGCATGGATGGAGTGAATCAATCTGGTTTCAAAAGTATTGCATACAGTAATGTTTTTCAATCTTATCTTGTGTAGTCTCTAATTGGATTATAGATCCCATGAAGAATCTGATTCGACATCTCTTGTGTAGGTACTCCATTTTTTTCAAACTACCATATTGGAACCATCTTAATATGAACCATCTTCTTGATCCCATGCACATCTTCAAGAATGTAGCATCTGGTAAAGATGTTACTAGTAAATGAGACAATGTCACCATATGGGAGGACTTGCACATTGCAGGACGGATGCATCAAGCTTGGCCATGAGAGGAGGATGGACACGTTTGTATTCTGTGTGCACCATGGATTATATCAAAGTAAGAGGAGATGCAGGTAAAGGAAGCCATCACTACTTTGTGTACTCCCACTGGATGCATAAGATCATTGAAGGGAGCCTTCACAACCACTAAGAAAAGAGGTGTTGAGCAGCTATATGGGTTGAAGTCCCACGATTGGCACAAGATGCTCCAAGAAAGTGTTTTCCAGGTCTTATATGTTGAAATTGTTATATTTTTTAATGCTATCAACCATATATACATGTGCTCTTATGTGTGTAGTTCATACTACCTACTAGCATCGACCGTTGTGCAAACAAGAGTTTGAAAAAATGTATTTATAAGATGGGCGAGCTTGTGAGGTATGTAAAACCCATGTCAAATCAGCCTTCATTATATCTTGCACTTTGATTTGATAGTTTTTAAAAATGAATGTGCATGAGATATAACATACTATTCATTTTTTTTAGATATGTTAGCTCCAAAGCAATTGATCCAGCCACGTTGGATGGTGTGCGTGTTATGGCAGTGGAGGTGGTTTGTTTGATAGAGGAAACTTTTCTGCGAACCAATCTCACAAGCCAACTACATCTCATTGTGCATTTGGTGGACAAAATAGCTTTATGTGGCACTGTGCATGTGTAAGAAAATAATATGTCTGTGCTCAACAAATAACAGGATCTCGTACGCAAGAGAGAAAACAAGATAGTATGGAGAATAAAAAATTTATTACTGCAGAACTGATACAATAGATGGCACTGCCTCCCAGCCGTGCGCTCTTGTGAAAGAAGCTTCGATGGCATGCTGGAAATAGTAAAAGACGAAGGCTGAATGCTAAGGAATAATGGTTGCTATAGCCAGTGATGAAATGGGCTTCACGGGCTTGCTCTTATATAGCCACCAGTCTAGTCGGTTAGGCTCAATTGGGTGACCGACCCAGTCTGCCCAAAACGATCGACTGGGGGTCGGTCCCGAAATAGGCCACCGACCATACGATAGAACCGGTGCACAAAACAGAGCAACTAACCTACGATTACCATTCAGCCCACAGCCATCCAGGATCATCTGACGCCCCAAACGGGCCCCGTAACCCGAGAGTGGGGATGCCTCGGGAAATGCTCCATCTACCCTCAATGCGGTCAATCAAGGGATGCCTTTCCGCACTTGCATGTAGCCTAGTTGGCAGTGTGCCAACTCTATCTGAAGCCGTCCAGCCATCAGGCCACACATGGCCCCCATCTGGTGTCCAAACCAGGACCTACCAGATAACCGAGCAACTCAAATGCCTTCTCCTCATATGGGGGGCTTATAAGTAGAGTTAGCTGGTTCCCGCGTAGTTACACGAGAGTGGAGCATTGATATCTAACAACATGCACGTTGGATGTTCTTTCTAGAGTGCTTCATGAAGACCTTAAAAGAATTTGTGAGACAAAGTGCCAGGCCCAAAGGAAGCATGGTTGAAGGTTGGTTGATACAAGAATCTCTTGTTTATATTTCAAAATTTTTTGGTTAAGTGGACAACTCTTTGCCGCGACTATGGAGTAATGAAGAGGACTTGAGGATGACTTCTATTGTGCCTCAAGGAAAAGAACAAAAGTAATTGACAAAGCATTGATTGATGATCTTAATTTCACTTGCATCCTTAATAGTGATGTGATGAGTAGATGCGTTACAAGATATGAGGATGAAAAGGCAAGAAGGCAAGCAAAAAGAGCTCTAATTTGGAGGCAACATGTAACACACTGTACTTTCATAATCGCGAACAAAAAATCAAGACAATAATCACGAATTGAACAAGAAGGAAGATTCAAATTTGAATCAAACTGATAAGATTTTACAAGAATTTCAAGGAAGAAGCACTCCGTGAAGGAGCTCGTACCACCCGTCCACCCCCGAGCTATCTCACTCTTGCTCTCACTCACATGAAGATGATCAAATCTCACTCTCACTCACACTCTCACTAGCACTCTCAAAAATCTTGATCTTGTGTTCTCATTCATGCTACCTCGATCTGTGTGCCTCTTTTTTTTACCAAAGAATGCCTCCTCTTCTTTTATAGCCTTTCTAGACTCCAAAAAAGTGGCCAAAAGCCAAAATTGACCAAAAGCAAGCTTTTCTTGGAAAGCGTGTGCTTTTACCATCTTTAACGTGCGCTTTTGCTAGCATGCAAAATCTAGACACTTCTTTTTTTTTCTTTAAAGTATATAAAATAGCCCTATTTGGAGTATCGCTGCGCCCGCCTCGTAGATCCGATAAATGAGCTCAATAGCTCATCGTGAAGATCGAACCCTCTTCTTTCCCTTTGCATTTGACCTTTCATGGTTAACTCTTCCATCTGGACCTCCGTCTAATACCTGCAACTCTTGACACGGAAATCTAGATGCACTTTTTAGCTTAAAACCACTATGTTAGCAACTTCAAACCTCCATACAAGCATGAAAATGAATGAACCACAAAATTTATACTAGGATAAAGTTTTTCTACTCAAAAGGATCTAAAACTCTCTCATACAGAATTTCTTCAAATTACTCCTCTAAACTTCTCCAATTTAAGCTGCAAAATCAAGCCGACACAATAATGGACAAAAAACCAAAATTTTCCAACCAACACAACTTTCTCAAAACCTTCAAAACATCAAAACCATACATTTTGAACACTAACTGCGATATACATTCCAAAATATTGCATATACAAAATTGGAGCATCACATCCACCCCCTCTTCAAGAACTCTGTCCTCAGAGTTTGAAGGAAGCAAACTAAGTAAGTAAAGCATCTAAGTCTACCCATGAAGCATCTTCAACAGGATAAGCATCCCACTTAAGCAAAACTTCTTCTATTGTTCTATTCCTAAGATGCTTCGTACTCCTATCCAAAATATATTATATATTGAGGTTCAACTTTCAAAGTCCCATCCTCCATAATTCTAGATTTGTCCTGCAAAATGTGATAAGGGTTGGCAACATAAGATTTCAATAAACAAGCATGGAAAGAAATAGCCAAGTTTCCATCATCCTGAAGTCCATCCAAAAAGAGAAAATTGACTATCTATCATCATGTCATTCTGATAGTAGGGCATACTATCCAGTCATAGCCTCAGTAGCATCCACAACATACCCACTTATACATGGCATGACCAATCCACTACAACATACCACTAGCCATGCATAAATGGCATACATGTAATCACATGGAAACCATCCATAAGCATACAAAATATCACTATAAAACAACCTCCTGGCAATGCATGGATGGTAAAGTCCAATGCCAATCCAATGGCATAACAATAAATGCCGCTGTACAATACCCAAGTAACCATCGTGCAATGCAACAATGTGGCATACATACATCCATGCCCTGCTGCATATACAAAATCAATAATCACTAGCATAAGCATCAAGCCCAACCAGTGGTGTAAGCATCCAACACCAAAATAATCCTAGCATAACATCAAAAAGGTACAATGGTGCATTATACCCATGGCCACACAACTGATCATAGTGTCCCATACCAACTCAAGTACCAATCCAAGCATGAACCATAGAATAGCTAGTACCACCATGTGCTACAAGAGAACTATCAGTGTGCTTGGAACACCAACACCTACTGCAAGGTATAAAAACCCAAAAACCACCATGCAACCTAGCATACCATATGCAAATTCCCCTGAATAAGATGATCATGGAATGCCTAACCAAATGATAAAAAAACAACCCAATCATGCTCTGCATAAATGCAGAGAGAATGCTAGCACATAGGGATATGCAATGTAGTCATAAGTAGTACTGTTTAATGCAGTGGAGAATGGTGAGTGCATATGCAAACACAGAGAGGTTAGTCGATGCCGATGTCAATACTAAATCACTCCACTAAAATTACCACACTTGGTTACATATGTCCCAGGATGCTTAAGGTCTCAACCTCCCCTACCATCACTCAGCTAGTAGGATGAGGCAGCAGTTCCGAACTCACACCCATGGCTTATTGTCTCATTTAGGTGAGATGGGACCATTCCCAACTCACACCCATGGCTCATTGCTAGGTGACAGGTCTAACATGGACCAGGCCTAGGCCCACCATGTCTCTCCCATCCAGAGATTTCTCAACAGCTACCATGCAAGTGTCATGCAAGTGTAGTGCACAAATTAAATGCCGAAAAACCCATCCAAGACTCCCATCTAATCCTAGATATCAGCATGGCCGAAATGATGTCAAGTAACCAATGGTCCATCCACTCAGCCTCATAGCGTCCTCACAAGTACCTGATAGAAGACTGGCTCACCAATCCCTCAAGCGCATCCCCTCTCAACTCACTGAAAGGTCAGAAGATACAGCATTGAATACTCACCCAAGTGACATAGTCAACACTAACCATATTACATCCGACTGACAATAGTCGAAACAAAAATTAAAATCAAGCAAAAATCATAGTTTCCTTCATCTTGGTGTTTGGTGTTCATTGTCTCTCTCCCTTACACTCTTGATGCTATGATTATGAATCGATTCCCCTTTCACCACACTCATGTTTCCTTCTCATTCCCTCCTCCCCCTCGATTTATTAGCAACATGGAATGAATCCAAGGAAGGTGTTTGTGACACCACTGCGCAATTGCATATGAGACAACTCTCACTAGGAAGTGGTTTGGAGGACGAGCTCTCCATAGCGGCTTGGCTGGAAGATCCCCATGACACATGAGTCTCCGCTTGGAGCTTAACATGTATACCATTGTACTTTGAGCATGTACAATTTCATGTAATGAGAATTAATCATTGTCTTAATAACTCCCATTTTTCTTACCTTTTCCATTTCATGCATTGATACTGTATGCCATTGTACTTTGAGCATGTACGGTTTCATGTAAAGAGAGTTAATCGTTGTCTTCATGACTCCCATTTTTCTTTCCTATCTCATTTCATGCATTGAAACATGTATTTATTTCTCTTTTTATTCATTTATTATTTAAATATTATAGTTTTGTTAAACACGAAGAAAGCAGAATCATGTGCACTAAAGTTAATTTCCTCATATACACATATGGGCATTGGGGCCGCTCCACCTCCAAATAGTCACTAGATGGTCGTGAAACTTTGCAAGATGAAGAAAACCACTTGGCCCAAGGCCCATGAAAATTTTTGTTGTGATCTAATGATGGAATCTATGGCTTTTTTCCACATGTGCACTATTTTCAGCAAATTGGATCATTCCATCTTCTATGTGGCACATTCGGCATGGGATCGTCATGGAACTTTGCAAGGCAAACGAAACCAATTATCTCAAGGCTTGTGCAAACTTTAAATTATGATCTAATGGTGGAATCTACAACACCATATTCAAAATTTCATCAATGTCCACATTTTTTGAGTTGCTTATTCCCATGGTTTTTCCTATAATTTTTTAAACATAATTTGCTTTTGAAAAATCATGCTTTCTAAAAACATATATTGTACAAAACCACTTTGACATGATTTCAATCTCATGTCATAATCGGAAAGAAACTTTGATTGAAAAAAGAAATGGAACTACCAAAATAGTTATACCAAGTACTTTGCACATCTAGTTGCCTAATGTAATTTTGATCCTAGAACACATGAAAAGATCATTGTTCTCTAAGAGAGGTGGTGTATATATGCTCAAAATAAAGGGAGAGACATGGTAGGATCATGGAAACAAGATCACATGATAGGGACAATGAATTTTGATTGAGTTAATTGTATTCATGAAGTGATGCCCATAATATAGCTAAGAGATACGTCCATTGATGACATCAAAGGTGAGCTCACTAATAGAAAACCAAGCTCTCAGATTCTCTCCATTACAAACACCACCAAGTCCCTATAGTCACTTAATGATGTGGTTACTAACCACCAACTCATCATAGCTACTAGCTACATACTGGTTGTCACACACATGTAACCTTAGGCATACACACTGAAGCACACTCTTAAGCACACATCACTAGACCCTTGGTCATATCCCCATCAACACAAAAAATTTGTCCAACATTTCCCCTCACAAATTGATGACCTCACCCTAGTTTTAGTCCATGCCATGCTTCTTGGGATCCACTCATGTAGTGGCATCACTCATGACCCCAACCTTGTAGTTAATTTCTATCTGCAATTCTAGGACACAATGGGACCTAAGCCTATTGATTGAGGCATGGATCTCACTCTAATTTGGATTTTATGTACAAGAAATAGAAAAATATATTGAGTAAGAGAAGGACATAACCAATGAAAAGTGCTACTAGTCCACCAAATACGAAATGCAATTGGCATGCCATCAATTACAACTATTTAAGAATTTGTGGGGAGATTCGATTCGCATACATGGCTGCCTTGAGGATTAGTCTGATGTTGCCTACTATGGAAAGTGGTTCAGATCTTTTTTATGGAAGAGGGTTTTATTCTTCTATTTTGGCTTAAAGATTTACCAGACTTTGGTACGAAGCAAATGACAATGCTAGGATTTTATTGTGGAAATGGTATTATCGTTGAGCCTATGCTCCCCTTACTGTTTATACTACAAATCCTTGAAGATTCTAATATTGTAAAGATCTTCCATCGGAATTAATACCATCTACTCCTCTTCTTTTCTATAGAGTTCTCTATGCCAACTTAGTATCATCACATGAATATAATTCAAATAAGTATTAAAAATACAAAATACACTCCTCTATGCATGTGTCTAAGTAATCATTTGTCTATAGTATTCCACATGATCAAGCTACCAGCTTTGTGAGACTTAAATAATTAGCACAGTGGTCTTCACTCTACTAATCACATGCATGAAAGCCATGCATGTCTAGGAATCATGGCTACACAATGAATGTTCATCACATTCTTAAATTGACTTAACCAAATCTTTCCAATTGGTAAATCAAAACCAATTCAAGTGCTTGTAATTTTCAGCTTGGTAGCCCATGAAAACTCAACCAATCCTCCTTCAACTAATCAACACAATGGCCAACACTCTACTATCTCACATGTGTAGAAATTGTGGCTAAACTTTGAATCATCATCACATTCTCAAATTAATGCCACCTCAATGGCTATTCAAACAATCAAATTGGCTAGGATTAGTTGGCATTTCCCTATTATGACAAATGCAAAGATCCAATACAATTATCTTAAGCAGACAAATTGTCGAGTCATGTATGACATACCATGCTTAGTCTTTCTGGTGCACCAAGTTCATGTTCAGGAAAAACATTTCTTTGTCTTCTCCTATTCTCAGTACTCAAAGCACACTAGATGTTTCACTAGTGCATTTCCTTCACATTTCCTCGCTAAGAGTAACACCAAGAACATCATCAAGTGTGTTTGCACCAGAAACAGAGTTACAGTGTGTGAAATATTTCTGTAAATAAAAATTGTACAGAGGATGATGTAGGAGAGAGCCATGTACAGCTTGGCAGGGTTTTTGTGATTTGCTGAGCAAAAACTAAAAAAAGGTTAGAGAGAAGGTAGAGAGAGGTAGAGGTAACTGTAAAAATATATTTTACTTGGAACCTCTCAAATTTACTGGACACATGTCAATGAAGGGGACTGAGTGAGGATCCGGAATATATATTCAGTTCCACTCAGTTGCAGATAACAACAGAGATAAAATTCAATGTGCAAAAAGTGTGCAGAGAGAGAAAGAAGAGAGAGAGTGCACATTAATTAAAAAACTTCGTTTTTAAGTTTTTGAAGGAGTGTATGAGTGTACAGTGATGAGGCACTGACTGGGTGATGAGATGCCATGTGACTAGATGGTGGGCTATGATTGGACTGCCACATGTCAAAAGGAGCTTCAATTCAAACTGTGCGTCACTCCCAGATCAGAAGGAAGCTAGTGGAGGCACTGAATGTCAGTTCCACAGCCACCAGAGGACATGCAGGGTGCTGGATGTCAGTAAGAGAGCATGCATACTGTTTCAGGCAGGCTGGGAGTGGGTTAAGGCAGCAGAAAGAGCTCATTTTGAGAACGCCCTGAAGAAGAGAGCAGGAGGGAGCAAGGACCAGAGCCAGAGCAGCTTGCGGATGAGCCAGACGTGCAGTCTTCGAGCCGAGAGAGCTGGACTAGCACCAGGTAGGCTGTAGACAGTAAGTACTTGGCAGGTAGAGCACTTCCATCGCGGGAAGTTGCTGTAATTTGCTGCCCTTGGGTGTCAAGAGAGGTGAGAAGTGAGTTTTTGCTAAAAACAGGAGCCAGAACTGAGAAAAGAGCAGGAGGAAGGCAGAGGACTCAGAGAACAGAGCTGAAACAGAGCTTGGAAGAGCAAATTTGCAGGGCGAGCTGAAATTTGTCAGGTAGGGAGCTGAAATTTGTCAGGTAGGGAGCCAAAAATTGCATACTGGTGCAGTAGGAAACAGGGCGACCTGAAAAAGAGAGCCCTGGGTCAGTAGTAGGCATAGAACCAGGAGGGAAAAGAGAGGTAGATTTCTGATTTTCTGATTTTTTGATGCTTGTTGCATGAAATTGCTGGAATATGATGTCTGGAAGAGGAAAAAAACAAAAAACAGGAGTTTTGGACTGAATTTTATCAGGAAAAATAGGTGGCTGCTGTATTCTGGTACAGTAGAAGCTGTAGAAGTGATTTAGCTTCAAGCAGGGTGCTGAAATCTGAAAAATCAGAGCTGTTTCGTTGTGTGGTAGCTGAGGGCATCAATAAGAGATGATTTACAGGGTTTTATTGCAGAAAGGGAGCAGTTTGACTAGCTGTCCAAAATCTTCAGCAAGGAAATGTTTCTTGTCTTTGAGATGAGCTTGGATGTGGAAGCTATAATTGTACCCAGAGACGCTCAGTATGTGGTGGTCCTTAATTCTATCACAGAGGAGAGGTGGATCCTGATATTACAGATTACAGACGAGGCTGCCGCAGGCATGGAGTTTCCCTGCCACCTTTGGCCATGAGAGCTATTTTATGCAACTGATTTAATCCCAGAATACGAGTTCTTTTGAGTAGAAATTGAGAGACAGGATATATCAGAACTCGAGAACTGTTATTCAAAGACTTTTGTATAATTGGATCTAAGAACAGTGTGTGAATATGTATTTGGTGATAGAAGTAGATAGTGAAATAGAGATCATAGAGTTTGACTGGGTGTTTGAGTATGAGATAGTTTTTTATGTCAAGGATTTGGACATTTGGCATTTGAACTTGTACGTAAATGAGGAAGAGTGGAGAGACATCGAAATGCCAGATGATAGTGAGTTGCCAGACGAAGTTATGTGGTTTTGTTTGTGTACAGATGAGGAACTTGATGACGTAATGTAAATATACAAATCAAGGACCTCCCACGCTTCAACTGTCATGGTCACAAGCTTCTTTGCAATCCCGCCTAATGGCAAGAATAGATACTTTTGATATAGATAATATTCAATCTGCATCTTCCACTGCTGGTAGTTCTTCCCATTGAACTTCTCGATTTTGAACTTGCCTCCTTCTGCCATGGCTACCACTCAAACTAGGATATGTCCTTTCCAACGAGTCAATGAGCGTTGCTTAACCCAGAGTGAATGCCTCCAGTTACAGATAGGCTTTGATTCCAATTGTTAGGAGCAACATGCTAGTGGAGCAACAATGTGAAGAAGAACATGCGCAAATATACGATGCATAAGTTCACAATAATGGAAGAGAGAGCAAGACAGATTTACGTGGTTCACCCAATGGGGACTACATCCACGAAGAAATAGCTAGACAATGTTTTCTTATCATGAGACAAACAAATACAAGCTTTAGTGTGCTACCAAGTGCAACGACATGCTACAGCACTCTCACAGTGTTCTACACACCACAAAACGGCCTATCTACCACTTTTCTTATGTGAGCCAAAATTGCCATAATTTCACCACCAAATCAACCAATTTTAGCGTGATTTTTTACTTCGAGGATGATGTTCCTAAACCCTTGCCAAGGGAGCCTAAAGAGCTGTTGCCAATCCCCCTTGGAAACCCTCGGCGACCTTGTCCACTCAGAGTGGCACAAAATACCTTGGGTCCCAAGCTCAGCATAGAAACACCCTCTTCACAAGAGATCAGGCTCCACATACAACACTGTGTTAGAAAGCATCCGTAAGAATCTCACATATTGAAGTATAGTCAGGCTTTCTTTGGCTGGTAGGGCACTTGTGCTCAATCAAGTGTTGTTTCCGACTATGTGGTACTTGGCTTCTTGCTGGTGTTTTCATGGTGATAGCATCAAATAGGTCTAATAGTTACTTAGGAACTTTCTCTGGAGTGGTGGGGATGGCTCGATAGACACTAGAACCTAGTGTCTTGGGACTCTATCTGTTAGATATCAATGCCCCACTCTCGTGTAACTACGTGGGAACCAGCTAACTCTACCTGTGAGCCCCCCAAATGAGGAGAAGGCATCAGAGTAGCTAGGTACCCAGTAGGACCTAGTTTAGACACCAGATGGGAGACATATGTGGCCTAATAGCTGGACGACTTTAGATAGAGTTGGCACACTGCTAACTAGGCTACATGCAAGTGCGGGAAGGCACTCCATGACTGACCGCACTAAAGGTAGATGGAGTATTTCCTAGGGCAGCCCACCCTTTGGTTGCGGGGCCCATTTAGAGCACCAGATGATCCCAAATGGCTCTAGGCTAGAGGGCATCGGCCATTTGACTGGGCCAGAAAAGGGCATCGGCCATTTGACTGGACCAGAAAAGGGCATCAGCCATTTTTGACATGGTAGACTAGGCTCTATATAAGAGCAAGCCCATAACATCCATAAAACATCACAAGCTTTAACAACCCAATTTCTTAGTATTCAGCCTCCGTCTTCTACTATTTCGAGCACGCCATCGAAGCTTCTCTCATAGGAGCACACGGCTGGGAGGCAACGCCATCTATTGTATCAGTTTATAATAATCAATTTTTCAATTCGCCATACTTTCAGTTTTCTCTCTTGCATACGAGATCGTCTTATTTGTCTATCATAGACAATGTATTGTTTTCTTTCACTATCTTACGATTCTTGATCTAGACATGCTGAGTAGAGCTCTGTTCGTCAAGCTTCTTGTTCAGGGCATGACTTCGAGAGATCAACCATGGAATAGCTTTTGTTACATGGTATTTTATGTTGCACTTCCATAGCAGCAGGTCAATGGACAAGAAGTGTCGGTTGGATTTTCTTGTTAGATTAGCACACATATCCTTGTTCTCCATTGGTGAGAAGACTCGTTTAGATTTGGGATAGTTTCCTTCCATCTCTCATCCATGTACCTTCTATGAGGGAGGAGATTGCCAGATAGCCACTTTTTCATAATACTTGGTGCTCTATCAAGGTGTTACGCAGGCAGTGAGCTCAAATCTAGACTTGCTACATGGCATACTCAAGGTTTGACTAAGTCGGTGTGGCTGGTTCAAGGGAGGCTAGAGCTCACAGAGATCACTATTGCATACAATTTTGGACCTCTCCCGTAGGCACGTCTAGATTGTAGATCATGAGAGCCATCCCCCAATAGTGGAGAGAGATTCTTACTAAGCCACAGGAGGATATAAACGTGCTTTCATTTGGTCTAGGTGTTTCAATGAGGTCGACATGTGTACATGTGAGAGGTTGGGACTTGCACCTTTCATTTATTACCCTTCGGATATGTCTCATAGACTCATTCCTTTGCAACCAATGATTTTTTTTGGCCTTGTCTGGCAGAGGATTAGGGTTGTGGGTTGCCTAGGAAGCTTTGGTCACTTAATCCTTATTTTGGAGGACCCTAGGTGGAGATTGTGGAATTTTCAAGGGAGACCTCTAGCAGAACTTGATTGGGATCCAAGTGAGTGGTCTTGGCCAGCTCCTTCCCGTTCACCTTATCATGTGCCTTTCTTCCAATATTCTACAAAGATTGGTTATAGGATTCAACGGAGAGCTCATCATCACTCTCCTTCAGTTGTTCGTCATTGGCGGTCATAGCAAATCATAGAGCAGCTCATGGCGAGTTATTGGACTCACTTTTGAGGGATTGCTAGAGCCAAGAAAGTTTCATAGTTTCTTTGGCTTGCTATTCACAAGGTATTTCATTGGGTTCATGGTGGCAACAAATGGGCATACCTTCTTTATGTATGAGATGCTAGCTTATGGAGGAGTCCTGCAAGCATTGCTTATGAAGTTGTCACTCACCGAGAGTGGTTTGGACCACAGATTGTTTTCCTACATTACCTCTCACTCCTTCATGATGACTTCGGGAGTAGCTCTTTGGGGTAGAGGATCTGGTGCATTTTATTTATATGAGTCAGAGGCAAGTGATCATACTTTCTTCAAGCAAGCTTGACAGAGACATGGTCCTTCACACTCAAGTATTATGGATCCGTAGGACTTGTTGCTGCTGATTCCTATTCCAGCTCAAGATTCGCTCCCCTCGTACTCTCAGGCAAGTTCGGCTTAGGAAGTGATTTCGAGCATTACTTTGTGGTGGATTTGGTGTTCACGTTGTGCTCATGTTTTGGGTGGCCGTCCTTGTATGGAGGCTGATATACTGACTTCTATTTGGGCCGAGATTGTCTTTTGCATTTGCAGCCAATGGGAAAGATGTACCAGGTCCTCTACTACATCCCACACGAGGCGACATCTTCTAGCAGACGCATGACATTCTCATAAGATGAGGACATGAGAACTTTCCGTTAGGGTAAAAGACACTTATTGTAAAGATATGGCACACGAAGGGAAGAAAAACATAATAATGTGTTGAACATCAAGAGTAGTAGAAATGACATGATTACATCTCGCAAGGTGAAAGAAACATTCCTTCTGCCCACGGTGCGATTAGAGTGTTTCGACTCATTTCAAACACTCTTATCGCACCGTGAGCGAAAAGAATGTTTCTTTTGACAGTCAGGAATTTCGCTTCCTTTGCCATATCATTCCAATAAGTGTCCTGAGCAAAGGAACCTTCACCTCACTCCATCGGCAATGGAAAATTCCTCACGCCTACGGTGCGAGGACGAAGCTTCAAAACAATCAAATGGACATAATCGCTCGGTGGGCGGAAGAAACAGCGGAAGTAGGAAAGTGGTGGTTGTAACATTCCTTCCCATGGTGCGATATATGTTCGAGAAAAGTCGAGAAGACGTCAATTTGTGCGCCCAATTTACAACAAGAGAAGTAATCTCTGCGCCTACGGTGCGATAACGTCTTTTCGACTGTTCTCAAGCACTCTTATCGCACCATGGGCAAAAGGATTGTTTCTTTTGATATTATTACATCCTACAAGGTGAAAGAAACATTCCTTCCGCCCACGATGCGACTAGAGTGTTTCGACTCATTTCAAACACTCTTATCGCACTGTGAGCAGAAGGAATCTTTCTTTTGACCGTCGGGAATTTCGCTTCCTTTGCCATATCATTCCAATAAGTGTCATGTGCAAAGGAACCTTCACCTCATCCGTCAGCGATGGAAAATTCCTCCCGCCTACGGTGCAATGACGAAGCTTCAAAACAATCAAGTGGACATTATCGCTCGGTGGACGAAAGAAACTGCAGAAGTAGGAAAGTGGTGGTTGTAACATTCCTTCCCATGATGCGATATGTGTTTGAGACAAGTCGAGAAGATGTTGTCAATCCATGCGCCCAATTCACAACAAGAGAAGTTATCTCTGCGCCTACGGTGCGATAATGTCTTTTCCACTGTTCTCAAGCACTCTTATCGCACCGTGGGTGGAAGGATTGTTTCTTTTGACATTATAACATCCCACAAGGTGAAAGAAACATTCCTTCCGCCCACGGTGCGATTAGAGTGTTTCGACTCATTTCAAACACTCTTATCGCACCGTGAGCAGAAGAAATGTTTCTTTTGACCGTCGGGAATTTCGCTTCCTTTGCCATATCATTCCAACAGGTGAATGCGGTTTATCGCTCCGTGGGTGGAAACTAGGAGTTCAATGGTGCGATAACACCATTTCAAGAGAGTTCAATGCACATTTTCGCTCCGTGGCTGATAACTAGGGAAAACTCGTCGATTCAAGTGGGAAAACTAGGAAATTTATTTCTTTGGAATATAAATATCTATGTACTTGAAATGAATGCAGTCACCTTATATTAAGGAGATCTGAGGATGGCTTTATGTTATGAGACAATGTTAGCGTGATGAGGCTTACATGAAGGTGCTGAGGGAGCTGAGGGAGACGTGAGGGAGATGAAGGTGTATGACACTGTAGAGTGTACATTGGTCAGAAAACGACAAATGATCTTGGAAAAGTGATTTTATAGAATGGTCGACACACGTGCGATAAACGGCTAGTGATGTCATCCACATGTGCGTACAACGGATGTTTCCACGTGGCACCATTGGATGTTACACATATGTCCATTACACATCAGCCCTAATTTTAAGCAAATGAAGGAGTGACACATGGCCATTGGTGCACACGTGTGAGGCAGTGCTATATAAATGCCTTCTCATTACTTGGAACATTTTTTACGAAGTCCTTATTTTCCAAATCCGCTTCTCTGACCCAATCTCTCCGCTACATGTCTCCTTCCACGACCGAATCTCTCCTTCCGCTACCTGTCTCCTTCCGCAACCGAATCTCTCCGCTTCTACAAGGTGCTTGACTATGTCTTTCAAATTGCTCGTTTCTCTTGGATCCAAATTCAGTCTTTGCTCCTTGGGCGATAATATTAGGCCTTCATTGAATTCTATTTTGCATATTTTAATTGATTTCTCTCAATCCTCGAAAGATTTACATTCCACTTTCAAATATGTTCTTTGGAATAATCGTTCGCTTCGTCATTTCTTCTTCATTTGAATTGCCTCTTTGCTCCTTGGGCGACCAAAACAAGGACTTTTACTTGTGCGTCTTCCTTCCGCTCACGGAGCGAGGAGCTGGATTCGGAATTAGCAGAATCTGCTAATCGCTCTGTGGGCGATCTCATTCTATGAATTCTTTTTGTTTGTCGTCTTGAATTCTCCCCCAATGTGTGCTGTACTTAATGTGCTCATCGGGTTCTAAGTCATCGGAATATTCTCATCGTTTAGATGTTTTCATTTGATCATTTGATGTTTCATTTATGTCTCTTGTCGTTTCTTTGTTTTCATTGATGTAGTTTTTTGTAAGAGTTTCTCTTTTCATTGTATCATCAATTTCGGCAACGTGTATGATTATTTTTTTGATGAAAGACCATTCTCGTTGTGCATTAATGGCATACAACCAACTTCCCTTCTCAATGCTTACGTTAAAATTTCTCTCTTTTTCTTGCAGGATATGTCGAATGTTGGTATGTCATCTTTTGGTTACAATCCTGATAATGATAAGGACGATGTTCTCTTAGAGGAAGTCAAGGATGATCCCTCACCAAAGGAGAAGTTATTTGATTTTTTGAGCAAGACAGGGAAAGAAGATTACATTGATAATGTCTATCCAATGTTCAACGTGCCCTTTGTTTTGAAGGAGATGTTGATGTCTTTGATTTCGACCACACTTCAAGAAGAGTGGGAGAAGTTCAACAACATCATTGGTCAAGAAATTTTCAAATTGATTCTTTAGAATATGTTCACTATGTCAACTTAGGTCTATCAGCAGCTGAAATAGCCAACATCAAGAAGAGATGGTATATATTTCCAGATAAGAGGGAAGTGAAGTTCATTCAAATAAACTGTCCAGTTCACAACAAGTATTGCATGATGATGGAATTTTATGTAGCCTTTTTCTCATATTTATTTCTTCACGCGGACTCCAAAGATCCCACTATTGAAGATGAATGTTCAAGCAAAATTCAAAAACTCAATGTCTTTGAAACACGCCTGGAAGAGGAAGATGAGGTCTTTGACCTTGTTTCACCTTCTGAAGAAAGAAAGCTTACGGAGGGTTTCGATGTTGTGGAATTTAAAGCATCAACTATAATTGATGTCAACTCAACACCTATTTCACGAGAGCTGGTTACCTCCAATTTTGTCATTCTTGGTTTGCCATCATTTTTTATCAACGGCAAAAATTATATACTCTTGTCACATATACAAAGACTTTGTAATTTAAAAGAAGATTACACACTTGCCATTATCGCAGATATGTGCATTTCAACTAAGGATTTTCTTGACATAGAGAATGAACACAAAGAGGAATTATTATCCCTGGACTCTGAAGTGATAGAAAATTTTGTTGAGGCCCCAAATGCACTTTCTCTATGCTTTCAAAAGGCCAAGGAAGGTGAAGCTACCCTTCCTACTGAAGAGGAATTTATAGCTCTTCAAAAGAGCATGGGCATTTTTGAAGTTAGAAGAGAAGGATTGCCACCCTTGGATCAAGGAAAAGAGATTGGTTCATCCAATCTTTGGGATGCAGAGAAACGAGAGGGTGATTGAAATAAACAGGTAATTCATCTTTAAACCTTTTACCCACTTCTACCTTTATTCTGATTGATCTTGTAACCCTCTATTTATGTTGCCGATTGATCCTCTAACCCACTATGATTGTTCTTTTTTGCAGATTGAAGTTCCTGATCCAGATAGTTTTTTATCATGTGGCACTAGTGATCGTAGAAGAGTTGGACTTCATGCCTCATTGGCACATTATGCATCTTTTATTGACAAAGAAATTTTTATGGTTTTTCACAATAAATATTCTGATGATGCAAGTATTCCTATACTTGCACTTAAAGCCCTATCAAGATACACGGGCTATTCTTTTATTCCAAAGAATGTAACAAGGATCATGCTTATTGAGAAAACTACTGCAATTCGTATCTTCGGATATGGTCCAGGTTTTTGGCCTTCTAGAGCTAGATATTTTTTGTGTTATTCTGCCTATGCCCTTGGGCATGGTATGAAAAGTGTTGAATCCTTATAGGGTTACACTCGAAAAAAATTCTTATATTATAGAGGAGAAATGCCACAAGATGAAGACTCAAGTGCCAAAAAGCTGAAGAGCGATTTGCTCTAACAATGTACATATGGAGGCTTGTTTATATTTGTAATATTATTTATTCTGGAATCATTACAAGTTATTTCCAAATTTTTCCTTCCCGTGTTCGTGTAAATCTCCATGCAGCATGCCATGCTAGCTCTCCATTTTAACGATGATTTTGCTTTAGCTTCATTTCTAACTACCTTTGCTATTTTGCTAGTTTGAGCTTTTTCCATAGATAATTTTCTTCCAAAAGTATATCTGTAAAACAATTAAACATCTCAACAAGATAATTTGGGCGAGCCTTGCCTCCTCCATGTCTGGTATTTTTGAAGTATACTCCTCTGGCTCGATAATGCAACTTTTCCATTCCTTGTGTACTCCACATGTCAAGGGAACCATATTCATTCATGAAATATGCAGCATAGGCATATAATATATGCTGCCAAAGCAAAGAGAAAGTCATGACATAATCAGGATCTTGAAAAAGCAACCCCTAAAAGAATGATGAAATTATACCATGTAATGTGTAATGTTGGTTTCACCCCATGCGTGCACCATGGCCTTTGTAAAATCTTGAAGCACCTCTTTAAAACTATTGCGCTCTTCTGAGGTTGTCTTTGATTTGTTCATCAATTTCACCATTTTATTGAATGAAGACCAAACTTTTTCATGAGTGACCACAAGACTTGGTTCAGTGCAATCAAAAGTTGTACAGTTACATAGATCCTTCCAAAGCTCCCAAGGCTTTGCAATGTTCTTTGTTTTTTTAGGTCTTTCCAAAAAATGTTTTGCTTTACCGCCACTCATAGACACTTTTTGTGCAATTTCATAACTCAAACCAGAAGCTTTCTTGTCGGTAACAATCCGTACATTACCACCATGGCAATCAGTTGAGTTAAGGAGATCCTCCACCTTTTGAAGAGCTGCATGTTGTCTTTCTTTACGTTGCATTGTAAAGGCATAATCAATATGACACTTTAGCAGGCGGTCAAATATCTGCATGAATGCATGTAAAGTGCAAAAGTGAACATTCCTTAATTCAAAAGGAATAATGGGTTTCCAATTTCTATCAATTAATTGTCTATTAGGCTCAGCTAGCATATTGGCTGACATAACACCACCAATCCAATTGTCAGTGTCTCCATTTAGTGTGTCCTCATCACTTCTTATACTGAACGAGTGCTTGAAATTTCTTCTAGTTCATCAATTAAAGGTTTCAAAAAGCTTCCACCGTGTCTCTTGCTACAGCTTGACAATTGTGGATCAGAGAACAAAAATAGGTATGTTTTTGTGTACCTATCTTTGCTTGTGGCAAAGCAGGTCTTCTTGATGATAGAAATGGGTTTCTTAATGGTTGGTCATACCCATGAAGATATTGATGTGCTGTTTAGTATTTTTTGTGAGCAATTACGGACAAGTCACATAGTAACTCTACTCCATCTTATGAAAACCTTCAATGAGTGCACAAGTTGTAGACCAGCACCTTTTTTGATGACTGAAGTTTTTGACTTTAAGGGTTTCATTGATGGTTACTTATGTGATGGCCAAGATAAACTGATTGGGCATTCAAAGCCATTGCACTTTCGTTTTTTCATGCAGGACGACATCCCCATAATGCAATACAAAATGAATCATACACAAGATCATTGGATGCCAGAAGGGGGTGCCATAGAATTGTGGAAAAGAGACGCTTCGGGTAAAAAACCTTTGTTACCAGTTGGGGAACCGATGCTTCTTCGAATGGGTCCTTATATAAAGGATAGTGGGAAAATGGTCAGTGGTATAAAGGATTACATAAAATATTGGGATAAGCTTAGAATTGACAGAGGATTAGAAGACTCATACTATACATACATAAGCCCAGTCATAGAATATTGGGAGAACATAATCAAGGCACTATCAGAACCCAACATCTAGAGTCAGAGTACAATGAGTCAAAGCTTTTGGCCATAAACGAATCATGAGATAGAACAAGACAACAATATCAACAAAGAGGATTTCATGGGTTTAAAGGCCCTAGAAGACCAATTCTGTGGTCCGCAAAATAAAAGGCCCAAAGATGCATTCCAACCATTAGTAGATGTAAAAAAAGGTGACTTTGTTCTTGTTAGGCCTAGCGAGAACATATATCCAGTTTGGTTGGGCGTCGCAGAGTTAGACATAGAAACCAACGTTGATTCTGAACATTACAATATGATATTGATACAATATTGGGCACCATGTTTGCATAAGAAGAATGCAAGTGACAAAGAAGTGTATGCAAACTTTTGGGAAAAGTTTTGGATGTGCAATGATAAGGATCCTATTCACTAGGAGCATGGAGACTCAATAGTATGTAGTTGGACACATAAAGGAGCCCAAGGGAAGAAAGCAAGAAGATTAAAATTCCACCGACCATGTGTGAAAAAGCACAAGCAAGCCTTGTTGTGGGGGATGAAGTAACATCTCAATAAGAATGACGCTTTCAGGAAGTGCAATTGAATAACATGATCGACCTTATTATTAGTTTTTGCTTTGTTAGTAACAATGTTGTTCAAGGGGAATTCTTTTACATTTTTGTACATGGGGAATTGAGATTACATTTTTGCTAAGTAGTCACTTGTTCATTGTTTCGATTGAACTACCTTTTTTGTTCATGGGAAATCCATCAAACTTCGTTTCTCTATGTATCGTTTCTCATATCGGTAGATTCATTGCAATTGAAAGCTATGTGCTAGTGTAAGCAGTTTCTTGTTCATTGTTGCAATTGAAGAAATATTCTTTCTAAACCATATATACTCCATTCCCAAAATCAATGAAACATAATGTGCATAAATATTGCAAGTCAAATACAATATAAGACATCTAGAACCTTCAAAAAATGAGAAACAGTCTGTTGTTCATTTCACATTTGAATTAGTGTTCTCTATAAACTATATATACTCCATTCCCAAAGTTAATGAAACGTCAAAATCTTGCATAGATTTAAATAAAATCTAAATCATCCATTTGGTTTCAAATTGAATGAAACATAACCAACTTTCAAAATTAATGAAACATTAGTCTTCAAGTTCTATACATAAACAAACCATTTGAAAGATCCATGTTCCATTTTATGTGAAATAAAGGTCCCAAATTGTAACGAATTTGGAAACTCAAGGATCTCTCTTCCCATTTCGTTTTCCCAAAATATAGAGATTGTCCCAATATTACTAATACGGTGTTACACCTCAATATAACTTCTCTTTCCACCATTTAGAATGAGAACCTCAACCACACCATTTGGCATGCTTCACATACCTTTTGCATTCCATCCACTCTAAATTTTGGCAAACTTGCAACAATACTCAGTGTTTGCATAGATTTCAACTTTTGTATGTTCACTTGCCCAATGCGCTTGTGCCATATTTCAATATCTACAATGACACCTCTTCCATACACAAACATAGCAGCCTCCTTTTGGGTTGTGCAAGATGCTTGAAAGCCATCAAATTGGACATAAAATGCAAAATTTCTAGGATCACCCTGCATGCAAATTGAAGAAAGCTTCAAATTAGCACATAATCCACATGGGAGAAATACTCTAATCTGAAATTTATTTCAATGAAAGAGCTACATACATATTGAATTTGGTTTTTGCATTGAATGTGAGAATGACATCTCTCACAAGAAACATTATATCCTTCTTCTTCATCTTTCCAACCATCTCGCAAGGATTGTGACACTTAAGGGTTTGGAAAGGCCATATATGCCTTTCTGCAATGAGATTGTTCACATATTATTGGCAATTCATATGTAGAGTTTGGATCCCAAAACTATTGATATTCTCTACATTTTGTACCATCCCAAAACTCATTTATATATTCAGGTTGCTCATTTTGTTGCTTTCCCAACCATCGCTCTTTGTTACACCACATTGTGAGAAGGTCATGACATATAGAGCGACTCTTAGTTAAAAGTGAGAGTTGTTGATGCAAAGAAACGTAACCAAACACAATCATGTCCTTTCTCATGATGGTGCAGTTCTGACACTTCGCAGAGCACTATAAGCAATCATGCTTGAGCTTTTTGTTTTTGCGAGCATTTGCATCACACAACCAATAAATAACCTCCCCCGAGTATCTATCTTCATCACTAGTTTCATATACCTGAGGACCATGTGCATTACCTTTGCTCCCAGTGCACATATGAAAGCATTGTGCTTGAATCATCCCAAGTCTAGAATACATGTTGTTTAATTGATCCCAACATGTAGGAACTCTAATTCCTTGAAGATCACCATCCCATGTTGGTGGGAGCTGGACTAGCAATGCACCAAGGCTTTCTTTCTTTTTTTAGTAGTATTTTATTTTCCAACCCTTTTCCCTCCCATGTCAATGCATCTTTCTATGATCTTATTTTCAAGGGTTAATTGACTTTGCATATCCTCATCAATGTTTTATTCTAGATCCTCTTCATCTCCCAGAATCATATCATCAAAATAATCCTCCTCATCTCTAGTAACATTGATCTCCCCATCAATATTATCTTCAAAATGGCCTTCAAGATCATGTTCCAATGTCGGAATTCCTAAATTTGTAGCTACCCTTTTATAGCTTTGCTAGACTTTTTTGTCTCATAAAAGTAGAATATAGTACCTCTCGTCTACCACCACAATAGATAGTGCAATTACACCATGCTTTTCTTACTCCTCTGTATAAATTCGGAGTAGATTGTAATCCTTGCACATGAATTCTTTCATTTCTATCAATGTTACAAGTAGATTTTGACTCTTGTATATTTGTTGTTGCCTCAAATGAGCCAACATATTCCACCGGCCTCCTAAAAGCTAGATGAAGATTTCCAAGTGAATCTTGTCGAGCATGTTGAAAGTATGTAGTCCTACTCACAACTTGCATTCCTTCAGGTGTATGTTTACACTTATAATTGCACATGCACTCCCTATAACCAGTTCTAGGAGCATTTTCCATCTATACCCAAACACTCCATCGGTAAATTCTAAATTAAAATTAAAAATCTCTCTCTCTCTCTCTCTCTATGGAATGCTTCAAAAAAAAATCTATCATATGAGATACAAAACATAAAAGAAATTTACTTATTATATAGCAAATAATTTGCCACAAGAGCTTCAATTAATCTTCTTAGGGGAAAAAAACTAAAAATTCCTTAAAAATGCATTTGACAAAGTCAGTATGGACGTCAATATTAATGTCGGTATTGTCGTCGGGACATGTCAATGATAATACCGACATCTATACCGATGTCCATACAGACAAATCGACATTCACCCAGATGATTCGTCACCATCGGTTTTCAAATTCAAAAAATAAGACTAAGGCATGGTTTTCGTCAGGAAAAAAGAGTCGAAACCCGTCCCATGTGTAGTATAACTTTTTTGCAGAACCTTCGGTTATTTGGCATTTGTCTCCCTCGGGTGTGTACTATTTAATTGGAATTTGATTCGATTCTTGCCTAGGTCACCCATTATTAGCTATACATAACCATTTTGAACAGGTTTAGTCCATAGTTTCCACAAATTTTGGGCGCAAAGCGTACCTTAGTGTGGCACATAATATGGAATCAGCGTGCCATAGGCCATCAATGTATACGTTGATTGATGTATACATGAATCAATATGATTCATCTTGTATTCCACTCGATACAAAACTGCAAGATGTGACCGTGTACGAGTGGACGACGAGAAATCGTGAGAAAAAATCACTGTATTATTCACTTTTCACACGTGAAATCCGGGCATCTTTCTCCACTGTCCAGCAATCTTGCAGCTTGTTGCGTTGGGGTGATAAAAATATTCGCTGGAGACAATTGGATGTGATAAATTCGATATATGCCAGCTCAAGGTGGACTGTCCAAGCTTATTTCACCTCCCGTATGTGTGTTTTTTTTTTGTCTAAAATGTGACCATGAAACTAAAAATCATGTAGGTTTGGAGTCTGTCTCCAAACTTCAATTGTTCGAGTTGTGAGGTTATTGTCCGGATTGATAAAGGATAAGTGCATTCAGACTTGCAAGGAGTTCAGTATTACTGCAGTATTCTGAGTGAGTTTCAACTTCAAATACACCAATGGAACCAGTAGCAAAACTTTGCTTCCATTTTCTGATCTTGCTACTCACGGCTCATTTTAGCTACGCCCATCATCAACTCCGCTCCACATGCTACGAAACGTCTTGCCCAGCAGTAGCCGGCGTAGTACAGCAAGCCGTGCAGCAGGCCATCCTAAAGGAGCCGAGGATTGCTGCCTCATTGTTGCGGCTGCATTTCCATGATTGCTTCGTCAATGTGAGTCGGCCTGAATCCCTTACGTTTAATGATTCAGGAATCAGGAGTTTTAGCGGCTTTCTTTTTTTCTCGCTGTGGTAGCTCGCAGTCCCCAGTGCAAACCGGATGTGTGCATGCTCGACCGGAACTACAAAAGATAGCCGTCTCCGGACTTTCGAATCTGAAAGTATCGAGGCATGTGAAGTAGCCTTACGGAGTACAATAAAAAGGGATGGTGAAGAGCGAGTATGTACGTGGATGAATTGAAATTAAAGATGTTTCTTATACTGCGGTTGGATTGAATTGATTTACTTGTACAACGCAGGGTTGTGATGGATCCATATTGCTCGACGATACGCCGACTACGCTAGGGGAAAAATCAGCGCTTCCCAACATCGGTTCTCTAAGGGGTTTTGAGGTTGTGGACAACATCAAATCCGCAGTGGAGGCTGTGTGCAGTGCAACGGTGTCATGTGCGGACATTCTTGCACTGGCAGCCCACGCATCCGTTACTTTGGTAAGCAACCAACATAATTTTGTACCTAATTTGTCTGTTTGAGCTTGTACTTGCCTAAGATCAACCATGACGGAAATAATTTGTATGTGGATAGACTGGTGGCCCTTCTTGGACGGTGCTTCTAGGACGAAGAGATAGCACCACTGTTAACGCTACAGCACCCAACACAGATCTTCCGGCTCCCAAAACAGCTATTACTGCCGTCATCAGCACCTTTACCAACGTAGGATTGACTGCACAAGACGCTACCGTCCTCTCAGGTTCTTAACGATGAATTTGCAATTCTTGCAAACGAAGATCTTTGATTTTGTGGATTCTTCCAAGCATCTCCTAGAAAAACTTTAGAATCAGAAGCTCGTAGCTGCTCTACAATTAATGTCTTGAAACTTTGTGGATACCTTCAAACATCTCTTAACAAAATCTATGCTGGATTAATTTTGTGGCTGAACATGACTTCAACTTTTGCGAATTTGTACCTAGCAGAATGACGAGAAGTACTATGTACAATTGTTGCAGAACAAAGTCTTCATGAATTGATTTGGTTTCTCGAAGCGGCATCACCCAATAATTTATCTAAGCTTCATGATTTTTTTGTAGGAGCTCACACGATTGGGCGTGCTCGCTGCGCAAGGTTCAGCAACCGCTTATACAATTTTACTGGCACAGGCACTCCGGATCCTACCCTGAATTCCACCTACAGAACCTCGCTACAAGCGACATGTCCACAGGGTGGTGATCCAAACAACGTGGCCTCTTTGGACCCAACAACACCAGACAGGTTTGACAACAGCTACTTCGTGGATCTACAGAACCTAAAAGGCCTGTTGCAATCTGATCAGGAGCTCTATTCCACCCCAGGCTCGAGCACTGCGTCTTATGTGGACACTTACAGCAGTAGCCAGAGCAGTTTCTTCAGCGCCTTTGCAACATCAATGGTGAGGATGGGCAATCTCAGCCCTCTTACAGGTTCTCAGGGAGAGATACGCTTAAACTGCAGAAAGGTGAATGATTAATTGTAGCAGCATGCACCTTGATCTTCTCCATTATGTACTAGATTGCAAATTCCTATTGTTGTTTAGAATTGTGCTTTTGTTCATGCCATATGAACCTGAATTTGTGAACAGTACACTGGTAGCTCAAAGTGAAGGCTCTGATCTTACTTTTTGGAAGACATTGGGGGTGATGATTACAATGTTAGCCTTAATCCTTGAATAGTTTGTAGAATAGTTTTTATCAATAGGAAATTCAAAATTTTGAAACTTTTATTATCTTGTTTTGGACTTTTTTCTCAACTTCTTTAGATAAGCTCATATTCACTTACTACACACAAAAATAATAGACTTTTGGTATAAAAAATGAAAGATGAGCCCATTATCTATTTTCCTATCATTTTCATCACAAACTACAAACATGACTATATTATGATTTTCTTATGGAAAGTTACGTTTAGCTTGCATTTCCTTTGGTGTTGTTTCTTTGTTTGCCAAAGTTCATGTAAGCCTACTTGGAGTTTGATCAAATAGAACATGACCTGGAGTAATCCCAAACTATCATCCTCTAGCCTAGCCCCACTGACCAACCTAGAATTTGTCCAATATTGTCTAGAGCAAGTGTACCATGAGATGCCCATGTCCAAGAAAACTACAAACTATTTGGCGAGTGAGAGAAATCATCTAGTCTATGAGCATCTGAGAGTCAAACATGCAAAAAGAAGCAGTCTCGCTTGACCCTCTATCTATCGGATAAACCTCCCTTTGTCTAACTTGATTTATCTTTAGACAATTCAACCATGTTGAAATCCCCTCCAACAATCCAAGTATCTGACCATGGAAGTGTGTCTGAGCTGTCTTAGAGGTAGGAGCATAGATATTGAGAATATAAACAATAGTATTCTCAACATGAAGAATAATAAAGATAGCCCTAGTGTCCATCAAGGAACTGTCCCAAAGAATCTCAGAAACCCATTTGGATGAAACCTAAATGCATACACCACCCCTAGTGCCATCTGCTAGGCTCCAAACCACCATTCTACGCTGACCTCCAAGAAGAGATCTTGTTTAGCAATCCTAGTCTGCGAGAGCTTATGCTCTTGAATCACAAATTCAGCTATGAACGTGAAGAGATGTGCCAAAGACAGACTCTAAGTAAGTGTAGCCTACAAAAACCCACCCTACAACCCTCTTGAGTCACTCAAAAAACCTCTTGCCATTAAGGCCCCTAACATTCCATGAAACAAAAGACAACCTAGACATGGAATGAAAAGGAGGGGGAACCAATGGCCTCAACCTGAACAACTGTTGGGGACTCCGATGACCAAATATTTGTCCTCACAGTAGACCATAACTCAGAACCATGGAATATAGTGGCATCAAGCACAACAACCAGTATCAAGACCTTGCAAATCAAAACACAACAGATGATATCCTATACTACGAAGAACAAAAATAGAGTCTCCTGAGACATGCATCGCTGAGCCAACCAGCTTGTAGACAACTGAGTACTGAATCTTACGCCCCAAGGGGAATGGAGGCATGAGAACCTCCATGGATGCTACAGTAGAACCCAAGTACTACCCCATCTCTCTTACCTACCTACAAAAAACCAGAATAATCGAGCTAATCAAGAATGCCTCACGACAGATCCAAGCACAAGGGAAGACCAAAAGAAGGGACAAAGATCCCGGTCTCTGCAAGTCTCTGAACCTTAGGAACACTATGTACCTCTCACGTGGATGAAGATCTCTATCAGGCAATCTGTGTAGGACTCACAAAGGGGAGAAAGAGTCCTCACTGAGACAAGAGACCATACCAATCGGAGCTCTAATCCCTCTCTAAGAATAAGTGGAAAAATGCTCACAAACATGTGCTAAAACATCCTCCTCTTGCATAGAATAGCAATCTATGACAATACCTCTACAAGATACTCTTAGTCCTCTAGCATGTTCAGATACATTGTGGTCCAGGGAAAGGAGTGGTAAGGGGGATAGGGACAAGGGAGAGTCCTAGAGAATACCCCTTATAGACTCAAAACTTGGCAAAGAGAAGCACCTAACTAAGAACTAATAGGGGGGAAGGAAGAACCGAGGTCTTTGAGAGCTCTTGTGCCACTAGCTCTAATTGCCCTATGTCCAAACCAACCTCTTGCAACACATGTTCAGACCCTCATGACTACTAGTGACTGACGAGACAATCAGCATGTCTACATCCATCTAAAGAATAAAAGGTTGGGAAACCTCCTAAAGCCTAATTCACGATCATGTCCCTTTGAAGTCTAGCATTCTTTAGAGTCAATCTATAGCCTAGAGTCATCCTAAAGTGTACTAGTATCTCTGACCTCCTGAAAACCCACCTTATCAACCTGAAGTAAAGAATCCACTTGAAACAAGGCTAAGTCACGGTCCTCCTCTGCCTCAAATCTTATAGAAGTAGAAGCCACAAGGGGAGAAACCTCTTGTGAAGGGGACTACGTCTGTCACCTATACCAAAGAAGAATAGGACTCTGCCTCTAACGTAGTCTCTGACGATGTCTATCTAAGCAATTGTCTCGAAATAATACACTCTCCGAGAGGGGCATCCTCTCCTAGACTCTGCACGCCCTCCAAAACAAGAGTTGGATCTTGTAAAGAGTTGTGCTTTGCTAGCACTACTTCTACGACTAATCCTCACTCCCTTCCACGTTTCCTTCTGCACTCCCTTCTCTGCCTCCTTCCTCGTCTTCTTCCTCGTTGTCTTGTGCAGGGACCTGTAAACAAGGGACAACATATATCAATATATGAAAAATCAAATCTTTACTTATAATATTGACATTATTTAATTACTTTCAAATACCTCGAGGGCCGCTCCAGTAGCCTGGATATACTGCTCCCCAGTAATCAACCCATCATGATAGAAGTGCCTCCATGTATCTCCTTTGCGATGGTGGCGGTGGTAGGCTATCTCGACAGGAGTAGGGTATCTGCCCACGATATCAAGCTGCAAGACGACACAATTTGCGGAGGGATTAGTACAAAGAAACAACCTCCTAATAAACTACATAAGCAATATAATTTGAGATCGATACTTAAAAATTGGGCCTCCCATGAATCAATACCCCCTGCTCCAAAATGCACGCTTCCATATTGTTCCATCTGGATCCTTTGTGCCTTCACGTGCTGCAGACTAGGGTCCTCCCTCGCTAACTTCATTGCTTTCTTTCACTCATGCTTGTCAGCGGTGTGGGGCGGGCCCCTTGGTGGTTGACCTCCCTGCTACTACGCCTGCTACCGTGTCGTGTCGAGCTAGTACGCTGGCCACTCGTAACTGGAGACTACACGGGACTACGTGGACCACTCGTAGCTGGAGAACCGAGTCTCGACTGCACAGGAGTACGCCAACGGCTCTACGAGACAGAAGGACCTCCTGATGGCATGGGGGAACGGGCATAAGACAGCATGGCGGAAGGGGCATAAGACGACATGGGAAATGGGCCCACGCTGTGTAGCCGGCTGGGCTGTGCTGACTCCACTGGGGTGATCTCAGCTGGTGTGGGGTGGTTTGGAGTCTGTAGTGCCGACTCGTGGGGGGTGTTTAGAGTACCTATCATATACCCGTATAACTCTATAGGACTAGAAGGGTGCCCTAAAAGGTTATATAAGTCCCTAAAAATAGACTCCCGGAGATCAGGTGAGCCCAAAGCGCTTCCTGGCCACATGATGAACTGGAAAAAAGAAAAAAATACGATTACTGATGAGCTGAGAAGAAAGGGGAAGGGAAGAGAGGATTATTGTCGGAGCACATCTATAGACGCGTCTAGCTAACGCGTCTATTTTTGCGTATAACAGCGTGTCTATAGACGCGGCTGTCTGTGTCTGCAAATAGGCTAGACGCGCGTCTAAATGCGCCTGTAGATGCGGTTTTAGACGTGCTCTGAGATGCGCCTATAGATGCGCTCCGACAGATGGAATTTTCTAAAAAGTAGAAAAGGACATGCGCCCGACACAAAAACATAACACTGATACCCAAATCATGAGTTTTTTGGATACGAGAAAGTACAAATCCAAAGAGAGCAAACTTCCAAAAAAGATCAACTGCAAAAAGACTTACCTTGGATAGAGGTATGGAAGGTTCTTCTCCTTTTTCAAAGTTGCTTCTCTTCCTTGTTCGCCCTCTTCTCCTTTAAGCTTGGAAGTAAGTGTGGGTGCCTTCCTCTTAAGTGTAAGCTTGGAAGTAAGTGTGGGTGCCTTCCTCTTAAGCGTCAAAACTATGGATCTGCTAATAGCAAAGCAAGCAAACTGCGCGAAGTATAAGTAATGTGAAGAAAAGCAAAGCGAGCACACTAAAAGAAGATTTAAAAGCCGCATCTATAGACACGTCTAATAGCGCATCTATATACGCATCTAAATACACAAATCAGACGCGGTTTTAGACGCGCACCACAAAATAGATAAATGCGGTGTTAGACACACCTTTACATGTGCCACAGAGTTTAAAATTTAATATTTGAAGAAAAGCATATTTTTTTGGGTTGTTTGTTTGTAGGATGTCTTCATCTTCAACAAGTAGCTCCAGTGAGGATGAATCCCTCCGTATCCACCATCGCAAAATGTGGTTGGAGCAAAAAATCAAATGTATGTGTGATCGATGTCGAGGAAACATGTATCGTGCACGCAGGATTACACTCAATCACATCTCAAAGTATGGAGAATGGGATGCGACCGTAAACATGGTAAGGGTTTGTAAGTTAAGGTTGATTGAGATACCTATGGGTGTTTATATGTTTGAGATATGATCCCGTTTTAATTTGATACAGGATGGAGTGCCACACCCGCATATGTTGCCCTATGCTCGCCGTGAGGAGGAGAAGTGTCGACGATATGACGTGGGATCTTCAGGAGGGACCGTTACGAATGCATGGAGTGATGGTGATAGTAGCCCTCCACCATTACCTCATGAAGCCATGGAGGAGGAGGTGTTTGATGATATGGTGCGGGATTTATATGTCCATCAAGGGAGGGATGATAGCATGGAGCACGATGATCTTTTTACTGCAACATCGACTCCATTGTTTGAGGGGTGTACATTCTCTATTCTACGTGCCTCCCTTGAGTTACTAAACTTGCAAACCATCTATGGATGGAGCAATGCAAGTTTGAATGCATTACTCAAGTAAGCTTTAAAGTCTATTTTGCAAACATGGTGAATTATGCTAGTGGGTCAATTACTCGAATGCTTTTCCTCATTTATGGTCTTCACGTGCAGGCTATTGTGTAAAATGCTTCCAAGGGAGAATAAATTACCGACCTCAAGAGATATGGCAAGGCAACATGTGACCTCTCTTGGAGGATTAGATTACAAGCGCATCCATGCATGTGTCAACGATTGCGTTTTGTTTCGTGGACTACATAAGGATGCAAGAGAGTGTCCTACCTGTGGAGAGGCAAGATATAGAGCAGATCTCAACACTTTGGGCGTGACTCGTAAGGTTCTGTAACATTTTCCCATAATCCCTCGCATCCAACATATGTTCAAGTGCAAATCTATTGCAGAGCTCATGTCATGGCATTCCTCCCATCGATCATCTGATGGCAAGTGGAGAACTCCCACGGACTCTCCTGCGTGGAAGCATATTGAAGACACATCGCCAAGCTTCAAGGAAGAACCTAGGAGCTTGAGACTTGGATTGGATATGGATGGTGTGAACCCATTTGGTCTCAAAAGCACCTCTTACAGTGTATGGCCAGTGATATTGGTGAATTATAATCTTCCACCCTCTATGGCTATTAAGAAAGGACATGTTATGCTACCCCTTCTAATTCCAGGGAAACATAAAGTCAAAAACCCTGATGTTTATTTGGAGCCTTTGATTGACTAGCTAGAGATACTTTGGAGAGGTATCGAGGTGCCTCGGGGGGGTCACTCATCATATGTAACTATATCACGTGAGTTCAACAGAAGGATATTTTTTATTTCTAAAATTTACAGAAATAAATATACATAAGGGACTATTTAAAATAGTTCTGAAAAAATTTTACAAGTATGTATAGAAAAGGGGCACATTTTATTAATGAAAAATTTACAGATAAGGTATTTTAGAAATAGGCTTTGAACGCACGTGATATAGAGGATTTATACATAGTGACCCCCCTGAGCGAGGTGCATGATGTGAGCAGGCCTCCCTCGGCACGAGACTTCAACTACAAAGCAGTCTTGATGTGGACGATGCATGACTTCCCAGGCTATGGCGAGTGTTCAAGTAAGCATTGCACTTCTAATTATGAATAGGCAAAGGATGTGGCATCCTAAGCCCACCTTCAACTCTTAATTGCATCTATTCTTCAGGTCTCACTACATCGCGTTACCATGCATGTCCTATTTGTGGTCCTTTGCTAGCTGCCTCACGGGCAGACGCATTGAATAAGGTCATTTATGAGAATCACCATCGATTTCTCCCACCTGATCATCCTAGATATGTTTCCCCTTGGAATGAAGTCCTCCCACAATCACTCACCGCGGGAAATTGGATGAGAATTTGGGATGGTTCCACGACTCCTCCACCACTTGGCATGAGCCGGTAAGGGTTTGTAACTATTGTGTTCTATATTGGCTAGAAATAAAGATTGTCCGCTAACACTTTATTTTGTTTAGATACTCTATCTTTTATCGTTTACCATATTGGTCCCACCTCAAGATCAATCACCTGCTTGATCCCATGCATATCTTCAAGAATGTGACATCTACCATTTGGGAGCATTTGAATGGGACACGAGATTCCGTAGGCATAAGGGAGGATCTACGTACCACAACAAGGATGCGTGAAGCTTGGCCACAAGAGAGACCAAATGGGCGTGTTTTTTTACCTCGTGCACCGTGGAGGTTATCAAAGCTAGAGATGGCGACGGTGAAGTGCGCTATTACTACAATTCGTACTCCCACTGGATGCATGAGGTGTTTGAAGGGAGCCTTTACAAAGAGCAAGAAAAGAGGTGTAGGGCAATTATATGGCTTGAAATCTCATGATTGGCACAAGATGCTCCAAGTAAGTATTTTATGTGCATAATATCTTTTTCCTTTCAAATTTGTGAGTGAATAATTATAGGCAAGTAATCAACCACCTCCTCGAGGGTTCACTTCATAGTACCTACTAGCATTTCACGTAGTGCATCGAAGGACATGAAACATTGTATTTAAAAGATGGGCGAGCTTGTGAGGTACTTTACATGATACAAAATATGATGCATATCAATGCTCCATGCAAGGTGTTCATATTGCTAATATGCTGTACTTTTTCATTTCTAGGTATGTGAGCTCAAAGGAAATAGATCCCAGCACACTTGAGAATGCTTGAGTTATGTCAACAGAGGTGGTTTGTTTAGTGGAGGAGACATTTCCACGTTCTATTCTCACAAGCCAACTACATCTTATAGTGCATTTGGTGGATGAGATTGCTATATGCGGTACTATACATGCACGATGGTTGTTCTTCCTCGAGCGCTTCATGAAGACCTTGAAGGGCTTCGTGAGACAAAATGCAAGACCCGAAGGTAGCATGGCCAAGGGTTGGTTGGTACAAGAGTCACTTGTATATATTTCTGAGTTTCTTGTTAATGTGGATAGCTCTCTCCCACGACTATGGAGAGATGATGAAGACCTAAGGATGATCTCTATTGTGCCTCAAAGGAAAGGACGCAACAAAGTAATAGACACGGAGTTGCATAATAGTATCAACCTCTATTGCATGCTTAATAGTGATGTGATGAAAAGATGGGTGACAAGATACGAGGATGCAAAGGCAAGAAGACAAGAAGAAAGGGCCCTCTTTCGTACACACCATGGATCTCGTGTGCCATACCCTCAGTATCTAAGAGCACTTCCAAAGGATATTTATGTGGATTGGCTACTTGATGAAATGGAGAAAGCAGAGAAAGACGAGGGGATGCATATCACAATGGAAGAATGGGAGTATGCTAGGGGATGCATGAGCAAGGTCGGTATATAGAATGTTATGCATAAGTTAGGAGCTTTCAATAATTTAGATTTCTTATTTAATTGATTTTTTCTTGGTGTAGTGCACTATGTTCAATGCTAGCAAGCATTTTCGAACACAATGGATTGATGATAAGAGAAACACACAAGATTGCGACATCATTGCTAGCTTTGAGGGAGCCAATGGTGCCATGGATGATTATTGTGGCATAATCCAAGATATTATTAAGCTTGACTTTCAACGCTTCTTTGTGTATGTCTTGGATGTAAAGTGGTTTAAGGACGTGGTGGAAAGAGGCCCTAATGCAACAATCAAACGCCATTCAAGTGGCTTTGTAACTATTGACTCCACAAAGTTTTGGGAAAGTAGGAAGGACACACTAGTACTACAACAACAATGTGAACAGGTACTGTGCACACATATAAAAATACTCGTTTTTAAATATTTGATGCAAGAAAAATAACATGATTGTATTAGTGTTTGAATTAGGTTGTTTATCAACCAATGGTGGATAATAATAGATGGTGGCATGTCATACCTATTATGCCACGTTCCAAAGTGATGTATAGTACATTTACTAATATGGAGCGTATGGAGGATGATCATGGCCATGGACGTGATGATGACCGTGATACGAGAGAGGAGGATGATCATGAGATAGGAGATACAGATATTGAGGCCATTACCTATGAGGATGAGCCTACCATTGGTGATGCCAATTTCGATGAGCACATGAGTAGCACAAGTAGTAGTGGGTTGAATGTATTTGTAGATCTAAACACTTGTTTGGATTTTGAAGTAGATAGTTTGGCAAGGGTTGATCTCATTGAGGATGAGATTGAACCGTAGCCCATCATTGATATTGGCAAAACTATTTTACATATTGTCTCATTCTCCTCACCTCACGTAATTCTTGTATATGTGGGCTTGCAAAAAAGCATTGATGTTTTTGTTAAAATCATGTGCTTTAGTAATCATGGGCAATGTTTGGAAAGCAATGATGTACACCAAAATCTCACTTTCTGTGTTCTCTGGTTTGCGTCTAAATACACGTCTAAGTCCCAGTGTAAATGCACTAATAAACGCCCTAATACACGTGCAAATAGACGCGCTGATAAACGCAATTTTAGATGGTCCTGTATTTTCTCAGTTTAGATGCGCAAATAGACGCGCTGATAAACGCAATGTTAGACGGGCTCGTATTTTCTTAGTTTAGACGCGCAAATAGACATGTTAATACACGCGCAAATAGACGAGCTGTTAGGTGCACTATTAGATGCACCCGTAATTCCTCTACTCAAGCAACGCCTATAGACGCGCCCGCTATTTTGCACGTCTACCAAGCGCGTCTATAGTTGCTTTGTGTTGTTGTGTGTGTGAAATAGATGGGATATGAATTCATTTGATGTGAATATTTCTTAATGGCGAAAGCCAGGATTTCCCTTGCAATCAGAATCCCGACAATACCAAGCTAAGAAGATGCAACATCGAAGAAGAATGCATCAACGATGGGTGCCAGTACCAATATTAGAAGACCAAGGTTTTTACCAAGGCAATGATCGAATATGGCTACCCAAACATAGGGAGGCGGCTATCACAAAAAGACCACATGTAGCCACACCGCTGCCGCAACTACTGAAGAAGACAAAGATGGTATGGGTACAAAAGATGAACAACTCTGACAAGGAGTCATGCCCATTACCACCAACACAGGTACCACGCAAAAGAGCAGTCACATAAGAACCTACTTGGAGGAGGGTGATTCCGAAAAACGCACCTCAAAAGGTAGAACCACAAGAACTTGCTCTGAAATACAAGGGCAAGGGTAAAATGATAGATGTTACAAACGTTCCATCATCATCAACATCTACATCTTTCTTGCCAAAGTCGCAACCAAACACAAGGGTGACTAGACCTAAGGTAGTCACACAAGAACCTACCATGGGTAAAACTAGTTCTCCAAGGAAAGACACACAACATGTGGAAAAGGAGACAGATACACAAGAACCTACTTCCAAATGGAAGCCGGAGAACCACAAGAACCTGTTTTCCCACATGTCAGTGCAAGGATCGAAGAGCATTACGAAGCAGATATCATCAAGGATACAAAGATGATGCTCAAGGACCTCGCAAAAACTGTTCTCACTACGACATCGCAAGTCAAGATTCCGCCAACAATAACGATGTTCGCTACAAGGTATGCCACTTGGATTTTCAATGCATTACCTTGAACCAAGTGTTGCATATTAAGTACTCAGGTAGATAGGTCTAACTTAAGCTAGGGCACAATTTTGTCAAGCCAACATTCTAGGGTCCTTAGCAAAAACAACCTCACAAGGGCAGGTTCGTACATGCACAGGCACTCACAACGTAAAGGTCAAGCCCGCCAAGTCAGGGTCAACAACCAAATAGGTGCTAGAAGCACAACACCTTTATCAAATAGCTTAAGCACTTACTAGGGTCAGCACATTCCAGCACACACACCTGCCTTATCACAAAAACAGGATGGAATGCACATGGCCAAAGTCAAAATGGTCAAAAACCACAGCACAAGAGGGCGGCAGAGCTAAGGTTATTGCAGCGCACTGCAATAATCCACGTCCACCAAAAAGCGATCCAATTTGTTCTTGCAACACACTAAAGTGCATATCAGAGGTCTATCACACTGGGTAATCAGAATCAACTCAGCAGGTGCCTCAAATCTAGGCACTGCAATAAACCAGCAATGCATCGGGAATATGCCAAGTGTCACCAAACTCATACAAGAAGTGTCCAGTACTTATACAAGACCTATCCAGCATGATAGGGGCCATCAATCACAAATACCAGCCAGGTATGCAATGTATGTTGATCTTGATGCAATAACGGCTAATGCATCGACATGCATGATTCTACATATCAGAGTGCAACTAAGGGTTCCATAGGGTCATACTGTATCTCAACAGTGCCATGAGAACTTTGGGTGGTCAAACAGGTGCTTACAGCAGCCAAAAAATATGGATGCTGCATTAACAGATTAATGCATCGGGGTGTAACAGCTCATCCAAATAAGTGAGACACATGCATAAAGTGATCAAATAGACGAGTAATATGCCACTCATGATGTTGTTGCACAAACACTACTACACACGCATCCTATTGCGACGTTTACGTACCGACGATTAGCGCCCGCTTAGCGTTAATCGTCGGTATAAAAATCGGGTGTCGTAAATCGTCGCTATATAGCGACTTTTAATAAGCGTCGCTATATAGCGACGTTACTAAAAGTCGCTATATAGCGACTTTGAAAGGTCGCTATATAGCGACGTTAGTAAAAGTCGCTATATAGCGACTTTTAAAGGTCGCTATATAGCGACACTGAGACTATATTATAGCGACGTTTTACAGAGAGGTTTTTTTTTTTTTTTTAGCCTTAAAATTTATTTTCTTCCAATGACAAAATTTTTTAAATTTTCATACATGTTTGAGCTCATAGAGAAATAAAAAATGAGAGCATGTACATCAAGCCTTTGAAGCTCATATATTCATGTCCAAGTTGGAGATGAGAAAAATCAAATTAAATAAGAGCATTTACATCAACTGTTTCATCTTGAGCCAAGTCTAAGGCGCCAAGCAAGTCTATCTCCAACTCTATACCGAGTTGATCTCCTATATCATCATCGTACTCTAGCATCGTACGTTCACCTAAAAGTATTTGATCATCTTCTTCAATTAAGCTTAAGTGTGGTGATTGATCTTGACGATTGTTGTCTTCCTCGTCAATATCGTGATCTCCATCCTCCTCCCGTGCGATGTCATTATGCGCATCTTCCTCTTGCCTCATATGGTGATCTACATCTTCTTCGCTAGATTCGTCAATTGGATCCGGATTTGGTAGTGGCATCTCCATATCCACATCTCGATCTTCAAAAATCTGCTTACTTCGTGGTGCAACTTGGATCACGTACCACCATCTTGGATCAGAACGATCCGGATGAAAAACCACCTATATTGAAGATGAAAAATCACGTGCCAAATGTCGTCAATTATATATATATCAATGGACTTAAAAAACGAAAGCTTCGACTAATTAAATCATTAGTATGCACCTGCTCACAGTGCTCGGGAAGAACAAAAGTATCACTTTCATCGGTCCAATGTTTGGTGGAGTCTATTGCAAAGAGACCGCTACCATCTTTTCTCACAGTTGCATGGGGACCGTTGTAAGTAGTTCTAAACCATTTTACATCAAGAATGAAAATAGTAAATCGTCTGAAATCAATTTCATAGATGTCGCGTATGGTTCCACAATAAAGAGAGAAGATTGGTATCCGAAGCACTTGCTCGGCTATCTTGTGTGAAGTTAGCCATGACTCCACAATCATACGTGACTCTCTTTGAATCGATGCGTTCTATGCGAAAATGTCGTCCATATGACCATAATGCACTGTACTTTTTGTACTGTAAAAGAGCATCATTAAAACAATGAAGATGCACCTATTTTATAGCATATATTGCCACAAATAATTACTTAATTACATCAAGAGATAAGAAACTTACATGCACCATACATCCAGATGATAACTCTCGCTCGCGCTCGTTTATTGTCTCTCCATCACGTTCGGCTTTACGTATAGCTAGTTGTAGCCAATCAAGTGACATGTGAGTAGGGAGAAGAGCCAGATCTCGTGGATATGGTTGTGATCGCCTGTACATTACTCTGAATCTTGTCCTTGCATTTATTCTTTCTGCTTTGGCCACTTCATATCTCTCAATCCACTTCTGCATCTCAGGGCTATTGAGGATACAAAACTTATTGAATTTCTCCATTTGCTCTTCGCTCATCTTTCTTTCAATCCCTTTTCCTTGGGGGACCTCGCCAATGATGCGATCATCATCCTTGTTGTGCCAAGCTTGCGGCATATCAGGATCCGTGGATGCAAGAAACTCTGTGATATATACTAATGACTCTTGCACAAGCCATCCCTCTGCCATGCTTGCTTCTGGTCTTGCTCTTTGTCTTACAAACCCCTTTAAAGTTTTCATAAACCGCTCGAGAAAAAACATCCATCGATTATGAACGGTACCTGCTATAGCCACCTCATCAACTATGTGCACAAGCAAGTGGACTTGAGTTGTCATAATGCTTGAGGGAAAGTGCTTCTCAAGCAAGCATACGGCTTCGATGGATTCCACCCTAGCCTTCTCGATGCTCGATATAGAGATCTCTTTTTGAGATATCCACCTATTTCACATGTCCATGCATATGTAAGATATTTGAGATATCCACCTATTTCACATGTCCATGAAGAAAATAGATAATGCGAATTGATAGTAAGCATACCTCACAATACCACAGATCTTGAATATAGCATTTCTAACATCTTCTTGTAAGCACCCTTTTATTGTAATTGGAAGGATGAACTATCAAAGCAACAATGAAATCATGTCAACAATATAACATAATAATAATTACGCTAATGCATCACTATTATCGGTACACTAATTCTACTTAGAATACCTGTAAGACCTTGTGCCAATCATGGGACTTGAGGCCACTAAGCTTATTGTCCTTTGAAAATGCTCCTTTCAAGCAACGCATGTACCCTGTCGGTGTTTGAAAAGAGGCAATGTCTGCCTTGATCGCTGCCTCCTCCCTCGTAGAGAGGATCCACGTTGCTTTTGGGAGGACAACTTTTCCTGAAGCATGCACTTGGGGCCACAAACGAGACATCCTATTCATAGCACGCAAGTCTTCTCGCACTCCTCTCGAGTCCTTGGAACCAACCAAGTGTGCCCAAATGGTAGCCCCCACATTCTTAAAGATATGCATGGGATCCAAGAGATGATTGATTTGTAACTGACCCCAATAAGGAAGCTCGTGAAAGATCAATAGCCTCTTCATACCAGGAGGAGGTTCCTCTCCATTCTCCCTCCAAGCTTGAATCCAATCACTTGCTTTCAAATATGATGGTGGTGGATCAAGCTGACCTCCACGTGCGAGATGGTCGAGCGGAAGGTATCGAGCATGACCTTCATAAACATTTTTCCTCATGTGTTTGGAGTAGCGTGCAAGCGATTTCAGAGCGGGTCCACAAACAGGACAAGCATGGTACCCACTTGTAACAAGCCCTGCACGCGTGCATGAATATGTTAGTACAAGACATGCGTGCAAAAGAGAGTAAAAAAAGCATAATCCCTCATTGTACATGTACAGACATAACCACGTACCTGCGCACTCTCCATATCCTGGGTAGTCATGCATGGTCCACATCAAGATACCCCTGACGGAAATATCATTGGTATGCCTAGGAGCTCTGGAAATATCAAAGACCTGCACTCCTCTCCATAATATCTGTAACTCCTCTATCAAAGGTGCCATGTACACGTCCATGTTTCTTGCCTTGTACTTTCCTGGCACAAGTAGTGCAAGCATGAGGTGTCCCTTTTTTATTGTTAGCCATGGTGGGATATTGTAATTCACCACGACTATGGGCCATGTCGACCAAGATGTCGAGCGTAACCCGAAAGGATTCACGCCGTCCATGGCTAGCCCAAGATGTAAGTTGCGTGGCTCTCTCGCAAAGTCCGGCCACTGATTATCTATGTGCTTCCAAGCCGCACAATCTGCGGGAATCCTCAATGTGTGATCAGTGGACCGATGAGATGCATGCCATGTCATCAACTCCGCTATGGATTTGCATCGAAACATGTGTTGTATTCTTGCAATGATGGGAAAGTGTCTTAAGACCTTTACCGGTATCCTCTCACCCTGCAAGTCATCTCTATATCGTTGTTCCCCACACTTTGGACAACTAGCCAAATCTCCATGCTCACGACGAAAGAGAATACAATCATTACGGCAAGCATGGATGGTATCATAATCCATACCCACCATTGTTAGCATCTTTTTCGCTTCATCTCTTGATGCGGGCATGGTATTTGGTGCAGGCAACATCTTTTGGAGCAACCTATGACAAAGACACTATCCAAATGATGATTCTCAAAACAAACAATATCCAAATAATGAGTCAATCAAATTAATGCAAGGGCTAACCTCATTAAGGCCGAGACACTTGTATCCGACCACCCATACTGTACTTGTAGATTCAAGATTGAGAGACAAGCACGTAGTTTAGACATCCTGGCACCCTCGTACAATTGTGTTGATTGCAACTCTCGCATTTTCACCTCAGACTCTGACATCACGTGTACGTGGGATGTAGTGCCCCTAAAAATGGAATCCATCATGTCGACCATACCCTCGTCGTCATCTGGGAGACTATAGTCTTGTTGAAAGTGAGAAGGTATATGTGTACCCTCGTCACCCTCGTCATCCTGTCATAAGCTCATTCGTGTAAATAGAAGATCTTCTAATTCCGGGTATACAATAAGATTGCGAACTTAAATAGCTTTGACTTACCGATGATCCATCAACATGTGCAACACCAACGGGGGGTACTGGTTCCGGCTCCTCCCCATACATCCGCAAGTGGGGCATGATAATACGACGTTGATGTCGTACTTCTCGCTTGCAATGAGTGCAATGACAATATAACCTCTTCGTAAGCCACTTCGTGCTCCCGGGCGTTGGCGCATCATCGGATGAGCTTCCACTCGTCCCTTCCATCTACACTTATAAAACCAAAACATAAGCATGAAGAGGAGATGTACACAATTATGAGCATAGCATGTTTAATTTGAGCTTCTCTTGAGGCTATATAAAAAGAATGACATCGCTATATAGTAAGGATTGAAACAAAAAATCCTATATAGTAAGGCTATGTAGTAAGAGGAGATATTGACAATTATAGGCATAGCATGTTTGAGTCACAGGAGGCCTCATTAAAAAACAAACAGTAAGCATCGCTATATAGCGACGCTCTTTTCCGTCGCTATATAGCGACGATTTTAATTGAAAGCGTCGCTATATAGCGACGTTTTCAATTAAAAACGTCGCTATATAGCGACGAATAAGCGTCGCTATATAGCGACGCTGTGGGTTAAAACCCGAAACGCCGAAACCCGCGGCGTTTTGCTCAAAGCTTTCCTAATCTCTCAACTAAGCTCTCCAAAATCTCCTCCCACCTATTTTCACTGACCTCCCATCTATTCCAAGCAACCTCCTACCCTATTTCCCACTCCTCACCCTCCTCCTACCTCTTGTGCACCCTCTCTCTCCTTTTTCCCTCTTTGGTTTCCAGAAAGAAAGTTCTTCAAAAGGTGAGTTTTTTTCAACAATGTAGGTTGTTTGTTTGTTAGCTTTGGTTTTGTGAGTGTTTCTACTTGTATTGCTAAAGTTTTAAACTAGTTTTCATGCTTGATTAGAAAGGATTCAAACAAAAAACGAAATTTCAAGAAAGAAAGAAAGAAACTCACCTCTTCTTTCTGTATTTCTCTTCCTTCTCTTCCTTCTCTTCTCCTCAATCTCCTCCTTTCCTTGTCTCCTCAATCTTCTCTTTCCTTGTCTCCTTTCAAGAAGTTGCTTTTGTGATCTCCTCTTTCCACTAACATCTTATTTGAAAAAATGGGTTGTTTTCTCTCTTTTGTAGGGCCAGTCCACTACACCGAGCGGGACATAGTCTCTCTTTTGTGGGCCCAGTCCACTACACCGAGCGGGACATACTTTTACAGGTAAGTGCTTCCTCTTCTTTCCATTTAAGCTTTTTGTTATTTGCATTGGCCTGCAGCTAGCGCCTTAAGCGCTAGCTGCAGTGATGGGCGTAGGAACCCTCTCTTCCCCCTTCTCTTTTTCTCATTTTCCTCCTTCTCTTTTTTCCCTCTTCTCTTATTCTCTCTTTCCCCCTCTCTCTTTTCCCTTCTCTCTTTCCTTTCCCCCTTATTCTCTATTTCCGCATCCCCCTTATTCTCTTATGCTTATGCTTCTCTCATTCCCCCTTATCTATTTCCCCCTTCTCTCATTCGCATGAGCTTCTCTCATTCTCTTTTTCCGCATGACCATAAGCATGAGCTTATGCTTATGCTTATGCATAAGCATAAGCATAAGCATAAGCATAAGCTCATGCTTATGCTCATTCATGAGCATGAGCTTATGCGTAAGTTTCCGCATAAGCTCCTTCTCTCATTCCGCATAAGCTCCTTCTCTTATGCTCATTCATGAGCATGAGCTTATGCGTAAGTTTCCGCATAAGCTCCTTCTCTCATTCCGCATAAGCTCCTCCTCTATTTCCGCATGAGCATAAGCATGAGCTTATGCTTATGCTTATGCATAAGCATAAGCATAAGCTCATGCTTATGCTCATTCATGAGCATGAGCTTAAGTTTCCGCAAGAGCTTATGCGGAAATAGAGAATGAGAGAAGCTTATGCTTCTCTCATTCTCTTTTTCCGCATAAGCTCCTTCTCTCATTCCGCATAAGCTCCTTCTCTATTTCCGCATGAGCATAAGCTCCTTCTCTATTTCCGCATAAGCTCCTTCTCTATTTCCGCATGAGCATAAGCATGAGCTTATGCTTATGCTTATGCTTATGCTTATGCATAAGCATAAGCATAAGCTCATGCTTATGCTCATTCATGAGCATGAGCTTATGCGTAAGTTTCCGCAAGAGCTTATGCGGAAATAGAGAATGAGAGAAGCATATGCTTCTCTCATTCTCTTTTTCCGCATAAGCTCCTTCTCTCATTCCGCATAAGCTCCTTCTCTATTTCCGCATGAGCATAAGCATGAGCTTATGCTTATGCTTATGCATAAGCATAAGCATAAGCTCATGCTTATGCTCATTCATGAGCATGAGCTTATGCGTAAGTTTCCGCAAGAGCTTATGCGGAAATAGAGAATGAGAGAAGCATACGCTTCTCTCATTCTCTTTTTCCGCATAAGCTCCTTCTCTCATTCCGCATAAGCTCCTTCTCTATTTCCGCATGAGCATAAGCATGAGCTTATGCTTATGCTTATGCTTATGCTTATGCATAAGCATAAGCATAAGCTCATGCTTATGCTCATTCATGAGCATGAGCTTATGCGTAAGTTTCCGCAAGAGCTTATGCGTAAGTTTCCGCAAGAGCTTATCCGCAAGTTTCCGCAAGTGCTCCTTCTCTTTTTCCGCATAAGCTCCTTCTCTTTTTCCGCATGAGCATAAGCATGAGCTTATGCTTATGCTTATGCATAAGCATAAGCATAAGCTCATGCTTATGCTCATTCTTCCGCATGAGCTTATGCGTAAGTTTCCGCAAGAGCTTATGCGGAAATAGAGAATGAGAGAAGCATATGCTTCTCTCATTCTCTTTTTCCGCATAAGCTCCTTCTCTCATTCCGCATAAGCTCCTTCTCTATTTCCGCATGAGCATAAGCATGAGCTTATGCTTATGCTTATGCTTATGCTTATGCATAAGCATAAGCATAAGCTCATGCTTATGCTCATGCGGAAATAGAGAAGGAGCTTATGCGGAATGAGAGAAGGAGGTTGTCATGAGCTTATGCGCAAGTTTCCGCAAGTTTCCGCATGAGCTCCTTCTCTTATTCCGCATAAGCTCCTTCTCTTTTTTCGCATAAGCTCCTTCTCTATTTCCGCATGAGCATAAGCATGAGTTTCCGCAAGTTTCCGCAAGCATAAGCATAAGCTCATGCTTATGCTCATGCATGAGCATGAGCTTATGCGCAAGTTTCCGCAAGAGCTTATCCGCAAGTTTCCGCAAGTGCTCCTTCTCTTTTTCCGCATAAGCTCCTTCTCTTTTTGCGCATAAGCTCCTTCTCTCATTCCGCATAAGCTCCTTCGCAAGTTTCCGCATGAGCATAAGCATGAGCTTATGCATGAGCTTATGCTTATGCTTATGCATAAGCATAAGCATAAGCTCATGCATAAGCTCATGCTTATGCTCATGCGGAAACTTGCGAAGGAGCTTATGCGGAATGAGAGAAGGAGCTTATGCGCAAAAAGAGAAGGAGCTTATGCGGAAAAAGAGAAGGAGCACTTATGCTCATTCATGCTTATGCTTATGCTTATGCTTATGCTCATGCTTATGCTCCTTCTCTATTTCCGCATGAGCATAAGCATGAGTTTCCGCAAGTTTCCGCAAGCATAAGCATAAGCATAAGCATAAGCTCATGCTTATGCTCATGCATGAGCATGAGCTTATGCGCAAGTTTCCGCAAGAGCTTATCCGCAAGTTTCCGCATAAGCTCCTTCTCTCTTTCCGCATAAGCTCCTTCTCTTTTTCCGCATGAGCATAAGCATGAGCTTATGCTTATGCTTATGCATGAGCATAAGCATAAGCTCATGCTTATGCTCATTCATGTCCATGAGCTTATGCGTAAGTTTCTGCAAGAGCTTATGCGGAAATAGAGAATGAGAGAAGCATATGCTTCTCTCATTCTCTTTTTCCGCATAAGCTCCTTCTCTTATTCCGCATGCAAGTTTCCGCAAGTTTCCGCATGAGCTCCTTCTCTTATTCCGCATAAGCTCCTTCTCTTTTTCCGCATAAGCTCCTTCTCTATTTCCACATGAGCATAAGCATGAGCTTATGCTTATTCATGAGCGTGAGCTTATGCGGAAGTTTCCGCAAGAGCTTATGCGGAAATAGAGAATGAGAGAAGCATATGCGGATCTCATTCTCTTTTTCCGCATAAGCTCTTTCTCTTTTTCCGCATAAGCTCTTTCTCTTTCTCTTTTGCATGAGCATATGCGGAAATAGAGAATGAGAGAAGCTTATGCTTCTCTCCTCCTCTATTTTCGCATATGCGGAAACATGAGCATAAGCTCATGCTCACCCATGAGCATAAGCATAAGCTCATGCGGAAAAAGAGAAGGAGCTTATGCGGAAATAGAGAATGAGAGATGCTTCTCTCCTTCTCTTTTTCTGCATAAGCTCCTTCTCTTTTTCCGCATGAGCATAAGCATGCGGAAACTCATCCTTCTCATGCTTATGCTCATGCATGTGCATGAGCTTATGCTTAAGTTTCCGCATAAGCTCATGCTTATGCGTGAGCTTATGCGGAAATAGAGAATGAGAGAAGCATAAGCTCATTCTCTATTTCTGCATAAGCTCATTCTCTATTTCCCACTCTATTTCCCCCTTCTCTCATTTCCCCCTTCTCTCATTTCCCCCTTCTCTCATTCTCTATTTTCCCTCATCTCTTTCCCTTTCTCTCATTCTCTATTTCCTCATTCTCATTCTTTTCTTTCCTTTACATCTTCTTTCCCTCTTATCTTTCCCTCTTCTTTCCCTCTTTCCTTTCCCTCTTCTTTCCTTTCCCTCTTCTTTCTTCTTGCCTGTGCCTATGCCTATGAGAATGCTCATGTTTGTTTATTTGTTTTCTGTTTTCGTGTTTGTGTCTATGTTAGACATGGGATCACGTCGCTCATTGGACGAGTACGGACAGCCTCGCAGGAGGAGAGCTCACGATCTATATGCTCCAGAGGACTTTGATTCCTCTCAGGTGACTACCCCGAGGACTACCCCTGGTCCGACTCCTCTCGGTCCTAGCACTGTGACTACCCCTGGTCCGACCCCTCTTCCACGTAGCACTGCGACTACCCCTCAGGGGACTCCTTTGCTAGCCGCGCATGGCTTTGTTGGGACTCCCGACGAGTTTGTAGCGCAGATGAGCGATGAGGAGGCAGCGAGATTCTTCTCTCTGCTCTCTCAGAGGACCTCCGCAATTCCTTCCCCTACACCGACGGGTGGACGTACAGCCCAGCCATCCCCTTGCACCCCTTCGACCGCGGGATCATCACCTGCGCATGCCTTTCGCAAGGGAAGGAAGAGTAGGATGGGCGGCTCATGTTGTGCTGACTCAGGAGATGTAGACGAGTCAGCACACTCACGCTCCTTTAGGTCTCCACTTGGTCCGGAGACACAGTATCAGTCAGGTCCCTTTCCCTCTCCTACTCCCACAGCTACTCCTTGATCCGGAAGCGGTCGCGCAGCTTCCACTCCTTCAGACTCTACTACCGTCAGTCCCCCTTACTCATCAGGGGATCTCTCCTATCAAATCACATCTGCCGGAGAGATAATAGAAGACAAAAAGGGCAAAGCAGTGATGGCCGCCATGAGGCGGTTGATGAGTCATCACTTCAAGAGCGGCATAAATATCGATTGGCGGTATCAAGATGGCCAAAAGAAGCAGGCGGTGATCGATGAGTTAAAACTCAGATTTCCTAATCCGCCAAATGTGGAGTTTAATAACAGTTATATGCTCGAGCGCATGGGTTTGGTCCTAAAGCATCGCAGATCAACCATGCGTACTTCCATTACAAAGGGGTTGTCTAAACCCAGCTGGGCAGACAAAGCTGATTGGAAGTACTTCAAGAAGCAACATAGGGACCATCCTGAAATGTTCGAGGGTCAGAGGAGGGCTGCGAAGAGACGGCTGGATGTCGTAGGTACTTCGCACTTTGGTGCAGGCGGACGGTATGCGTTCGAGGCAACCGTGGTAAGTTTACTTCTTTCCATTTAATGTATTATTCTATTTGTTTTACTTACATATTACATGCACTTTAGCTAACTCTAACTCTCGTAAATTGGATCCACAGCAAGCTGCGATGGGTCGTCTTCCTACGGATGCAGAGACGCGGCGCGCATTTCGGATAGGAACCAAGCCGTGGTTCATTGAGCAAGAGGCAATGGGAGCGACAGTCGATTGGGCTGAGGTGGCTGCTCGCACGGTATAAGTTTACTCCTGCTTGTAATCTCACTTTTTAATTTAAGTTCCAATCTAATTTTCGATTTATATGGTTCACTCTCAGGGTCAAAGCTCAAGCGTCCCATCATCAGAGACGAGCGATCAACAGGGGCAAGGATCGGACGCAGGTGCCGATGACGAAGGAGAAGACGCAGGTGTCGGGGACGAGGGAGAAGATGCAGGTGCCGAGGACCAGGGAACAGCCCAACAAGACGATTCGGATTCGGATTCGGATTAGTAGTGGTAGTAGCATTTTTCATATCCGCTCGTTAGAGCCATTTTGTATCGCCCTTTCACAGGGTAATTTTGTTTCAAACACAGTTGTATATGTATATGCATTTCTTCCTCATCGTTCACAAGAACAATTTTGTATCACCCTGCAAGCAAGGGAAATTTTGTTATAAAAAACTTTCTTTTGTAATTACAAAAAAAAAAAAATGGTTAGTGGGGCTAAACAGGGCCAAAAGGAAGCCCTGTTTAGCCCCACTAACCATTTTTTTTACCTTCTGTTAATCGTCGCTATATAGCGACGTTTATCAGTGTCGCTATATAGCGACGATTAACAGAGTCGCTATATAGCGACGTTTACATCGTCGCTATAAAAGTCGTTAAAATAATCGGAAAAGGAGCGTCGCTATAAACCGTCGCTATATAGCGACGTTTACATCGTCGCTATATAGCGACGATTAACAGCGTCGCTATATAGCGACGGTTTATAGCGACGCTCCTTTTCCGACGATTTTAACGACTTTTATAGCGACCTTTGCGCCCGTGAAAAAAAAAAATTTTAATGTAAAAAGCGTCGGTATTTCCGTCGGAAAATGGCCTATGCCTTGTAGTGAAAAATAGGCCACAGGTACATCATTATTGGGCACGCTGCAATAACAGGTTAATGCATTAGCATGTGTTAAAGTGGCCAAGTGAAGGGCCAAATATGCATTGTAAAGTGAGGGTCAATGTTCAGAACAGGTGAAGGACCACTGATGGAATGACAACATTAACAGGGACCAACTTCAGGTGGGTGCTGCAATAACACATTAATGCAATGCGCTGCATTAAATCTATATAAGCCAAAACTATCAAACGCTGCATTATCTTCTGCAACTCTATGCTGCTAAAATTTTCACTGCCAGCCAACACCCACAACTAAACCAAACTTCCACAACCACATCCAACAAACCTCCAACCATGTCTTTTGATAATGAAGAATTCATGCACAAACACTTCAGTACTCTTCAGGAAGAAGAAACAGAATTTACTAGTGGGCAGTCAGAAACACAATCCCAGCTGCCAGGACAGCTAGAAGCTGAAGACACAGCACGCATAACCCCAAGGAAGCACAAGGCGAGCTCTGATACCACTGCGTCCAGCCGTATGGAAAGAGCGATTACAATTACAACTCATTCACCATTGGGGCAGGAATGGGTGGAGCAATTGGGGGGTATGGTCGTGCATTCCACCTACCTACATAATCCCACGACCAGATTCAAAGTGTGTTACCACACTAGGCTCTCCAGCATCCAGAAGTTATTCCTCACCTAGATGCCTGCAGCTTAGGGAAAATGAGGTTTAAGCTGCCATGCTTCTTGAACATGGATTATGTAGTCCAGTTTGTCAAAAACTACAATAGAAATACCAAACAGACAAGGATTGTATCTGCAGGTGGCCAGGAAAAAAGGTTGACACTCAGCATCGACGTGGTCCGTAATGCATATGCCTTGGACGTCGTTACAAAGCCATGATATGTTGATATGAGAAAGCTGGGCAATAAGCTGGAGGGAGCAGCCAATTATGAAAGTCATAAGCAAAGGGGAGGAGTCAAGTTCATTGACTTCTCACCTCATCTCCAAAAGGCCGCTAGAGTGTTGCGACTTCTGACGATGGTGGAGCCCTCTAATCATCACAACATCATCCCAGCAAACCATCTATTGCGGTTACACAAGCCCCAGCAACACAACGAAGACCTTTCTCTAGTAGTTAGACTTGATCCCAAAATGGCCTCTAAGTCTACGTTGGAAGCACTGTCTTCTGGGTCAATTTCAGGTCCTAAGATGCGTCTGAACCTAAGGTGCATGTATATTTCTAAGGTTCAGGTTGGATTGCAATCAGCTGTCAAGGTGTTCAGTCTGGCAGGGTCAAAATGTGCAATACTGATGCAATAAGTTATTGCAGCGCCCTGACCTATTTGGCTTCTAGCACACTTCTGTCTGATCAGTGCACTCCAGGCTTGACAATGTTAACTTTTTCTAGTGATGATGCAATGTTCCTAGACTGCTGATGCATTAATTTTAATGTAGCGTGCTGCAATAAATTAATGCAGCACCCTAGAATTTTCGACCTGTTTGACTTTCTGGGTTGAGTTTACTTGGAACACTTCATGCAAACACACTCAGTTTCTCAAGATGTGTCAGTTCAATGAGGCATGTTGCAATAATTATTGCAGCGCCGGTGCAATAATCTGACACTCTGAATAAAATGGTGGCTAATTAATTGTTTTTGAGTTTTGTGTTCACTAAATCAGAGATTTTTCAAAAAGGTCAACTCTTAATTAATGCAGCATCAGTGCATTAAATGCTGCTAGTTGGTGCATTGACTTTTCTAACAGGTGGTTGCTGACAGTTGTTAGTGACTGTTGGACCCTAATGCAGCACCCTAGAACACTAATGCAGCGTCGATGAACACGACCTTGGTTTTGACCATTTGACTCATTTTTTTGTGTTTTTTTAAGACTATGATTTATGTGCAGTGATGTGTGGGTACTCTTCTAACTATTTGAAGCTAAAAAACAACAAAAACAACAACTTAAAAAACTCGAAATGAAGAAAGTATTTTTTGACCTCACAAGTCTCTTCCTGGGTCAAATCCAGCCCAAAAGATGACTATGATAGGTCGTTTTAGATGTAGAGGAACTACTTTTCATGGATCTAAACTTTAAACAACAAAAAACAACAACATAAAAACACGTTTTTAGATTTTCCAGCCCCCTGGCCACTCTTTCTTCCCTACTCGCCTTTGCAACCAACTAACGGTTTAGAAAGGGTAATAACAAGGAATACAATAGCAAGAACCAAGCAAGGTTGCTTACTTCCCCGGAAACGGCGCCAAAATTTGTTGAGTCTTCTTTGACGAAGACCAACGTGTCGTGGGGATCTTCAACCGAGCCTCTTCGGAGAGCTCAACCTCCAAGCAACTTCCTTGTGGGAGCTGGTTGTCTTGCAGCTGCGCAGTGTTGTCACGGGCACCGTCCTCGGATTCGATCTAAGCTACTACGTGATCGAAGGGGGAGAGGGAATGAGAAGAATAGAAGGGAGAATCATGAGCGTGGTGAATGGGGAATCGATCGTATGCATAGCAACAAAGCAAGAGTAAATGGAAAAGAAAGGAGACAAGACAACACACAAGAGTGAAGGAAGCTCTTCTCTCTATTCCAGCTCAAGCAAATGAAGGAATGAAGACCAAAGTCAACAACCTTGGCTTTTATACAAAGACCTTTTGAAGGGAGGTTCAACCCTAAAATTTGGCCTTAGCCCTCTAGCCCTATTTCTCCTTGTTGGCCCAGGGCCTATAATGAATGGAATACAAATGAATGGATGATGTTACTTGTGTAACAAGTACCATCACCTCAAGCACTTCACTAGCAACACAAGCACATGGCCACAAGCCACTACTCCTCAAGTCACCAGGAATTGTTGTAGAGGAAGGTGTATTGTGCCAGCACTCCATTGGCATAAGAATTTAGAAAATATAACATCAATAGATTTCCAGGGAAAATGACAAGGCCAGGGTTCCATATGGACATAAAAAGACAACTTCTTGGAATTGAGCCAAACTTCACAGACATGATCTCCAAGGTATCCACACATGCTCTAAACTAAGCACGAGGCTAACAAACACTATTAAGGGCTCCAACCCTAGCACATGGATATAAAATTAAATCTTCTAATGATGCCTAGACATGCACAACAATTCCAGAATAGTCAATGTTAAGCCCTCCAAACCTAGCACATGGCTATAAATTTTGAAGTAGGCCGATTGAGCTAAAACTTAGAGGTTAATCTCTACAAGCATAGCTCAGCTCTAGCCAATCAATAAGCTCTTCAACAGATGCACTAGGAATAAAAATGGAAGTTGTCAAAATGAGGTCAATTTTGTAGATTAAGCTCCCAAGGCATAGCTCAAACCAAATTTGAAGTACGAACTCCAACAAACATTAGTAAGGCCACCAACCCTGGCATGTGGCTATGAATTCTAAGGTACTAAGAAAGTCTCTAAGCCACATAGATGGGTTCCCCATGGCCCCATCATCATGCACATGCCATTAGTTAGCCAAGCCATGTGAGGCTATAGCTCTGCCAACAAAAAACTACCAAATTTTCTCTAGGACTCCCCAATCCCTTCCAAACTGCTTCAAAACCTCCAGAAACCTCTTCAAAAGACTTTTATTTTCTTGAAAATTTTCACCCCTGTCACCTCCATCGTCATTGGTGGTTGAAACTCCTCACCACCATGAGCCCCAACCATGGAAACTTCCATACCCTTTTGGGCCAATCCTCTTGAACAACCTAGATGTGTATTTAAGAATGGATGAGGAAGAAAATTTAGAAGAATAGAATGACACAAGTGGTGTGCCCATCGTCAGACAACTTCCCCCAAGAAACCAAGATACTAATAATACTTCTATTTCCCAACTCACCCAACAAGAAAAAAGATTTAGCCAAAGAAACAACATCTAGGGATGGGATGAGAGACAAACAACATTCACTTTTTTATTAGAATCCAACCTGGTCATTGAATGGATGTCACAATTAGAGTTATATGGTACATTATGCCTATGATTACTTCACTTACAAACATGATGAGGAAGAAAGAATTCGGATTATTTCCCCAACCTCGGAATGCCTTATAGCCTTGCATGTTCCTACAATAGAAAAACACCTCAGACAAATGGGCTTAGATCCCATCATCAAGAATCTTCTTTGTGGACTCAATCTCATCAGGCTATGTTAGTTTGTAACTCATTTTGATAAGAAGAATCAAAGGTCATACATTTAAAAAAAAACATGGCTTGGATTGGCTAGAGCTAGAGGTGAACATCAACACAGTCACCAAAGCATAGGGATTTCTACTAGTCTAAGACAACATGAAGATCCGTAATCTAAATAAGGCATTACAGAAGCTGATCAATGTAAATTACGATGTCTAAAAGCATAAAAATGGAAATTATTTCCATGAAACTACAAAAGCATTAGATGCATTAAAGATATCCTACTTGGCAAAGAATGAAGATCTAACAATTGCAAAGGAAGTAGTTGCTCAATTCAATTGCAAGATCATAAGGGCAACATAAACTATGAAGAATCTCAATGACAAGATAGCCACAACAAACAAGAAGCTACAAACCTACTGGAAGAAAATCTTATTCTAAAAAAATAGGCGCAAGCTTACAAGAAAGGAAAGGCTATAGCGGTAGTTCCTAGAGAATATATGGAGGAATAACATCAATTGGAAACTCAGATCAATAAGATGACATAAGTGAGCCCTAAAATAGCCACATTCCTAATTGGTGTGCATCCCCCTCACTCTAGACTTAAAGCCTACCACCATGCACTCATACTTCAATTATTTCCCTTAGGCATAAATGTTAGACTAGAATCACTTACCGCACATCACATCACCACCATCACACACATGTTCTCGGACAACTACTTGTTAGTGTTGAAAATGTTGTTTTTTGAGGGAGAAGTCATTTTTGAAGAATTAGTTGAATTAATGCCTTAATAATCACCATCCCCTCATTCAAAAACTCTAAGCATGGTGCTATATTTTAATTGATATCCATCTAATGGATGAAGAAGATATTATAGAACTCTTTATGCCTGATGCTCTACTCTCTTGTTTTTTTGGCAATGTTCTACTCATTTTTCCAATGGATCTTGAGACAATAACTCGAGGTCTACGATGGCTAGAACAAAAAGGAGAGAACATGGGTTTTAGTACCCAAAGATATCTACATTCCTTAAGTTTTGCTATCTATGATCCACTAGGCATCATTTTTCTTTATAAAAAAATCAAACATTTATTCCAAAAACATTTGGTAGAGGAGGCCATGATATTTGATGATACTTTTGTACAATACTCACTAGGGCTTCCTAGAGATACTACCAATGATAAGCATAATGATCCTCAAGATAAGGATGTAGAGCTCTTAGATACCAACATTGACATGGATGTTGATTCGGGAATGACACACACAAACACCCATTGACATTAATAAGCCATCCACATCATCACAAGCACTACCCTCCAACTAGCCCTGCACACAAAGCATCTACTTCACACACGCTACCCACACCTATTGATATTCCATCATCTAAACCACCACCACCACCTCCACCACTCCTATTAAATGCACAAGCTTCACATGCATACCCAGTTAACCCATGGCCACCACCACCACCCCCACCACCACTTAGGCATGATCCTTCTGAACCACATTGGTTAGGGCTTATGGCAATGTTCAGTCCCAATGATAATATTCCAACTAAGTTGCCATATTATGACCTCCTCTAGGAATGATCCCCACCATCACCTAGGTGCTTCTATACCATAAAGCCAGAGTCATTAATTCAAGATCAAGAATAGTAGCTAAATCATGAAACAGACATTCTAGAGTGGTATGAAAAAATATATCATGATATGATCAAGTAGTCACACCCTTCACCATAGATATGTTGGTCTATTTGCAAAATGAAAGATCCATTACGAAGTTTAGGAACAAAATTCTAGGACCAAAAAGAGGTGGAGCAGGACCTATGGCCCCAACTCCAAGCCTTTTAAAAAAGAATTGGGGATGAAAATCAAAATGGAGAGTACAATATTTGAAGCAGAAAAGATTTTGGCTACATTATTGTAATGCACCTCCATTGATTTCCACCAACGTGCAATATGTGTCTTATCCAAGAAGATGGTTATGTAATCACTTCCAAGTATTACGGCAACAAGATCTTGACTCCATTCAAAATTATCGAAAGTTTCCTAATTGTAATGTTGTTACTGCTCTCGGACTATGCACCAAAATCAAAGACTAGATTTCCATATATGATCAAGTTCTAGATCCTGCCTTCATCGCAATGTGTGGTTATCTACATCTTCTAGGACTCTTGCTAGAAGATCATCCAAAGTCAGATGAAGATGAATAGCAAAAAGTGAGAAGTGAGTTGGTTTTTAACATCAACCAAGGAACATCACTAAAGTAGATCATATGAATACATTATAGATCCATGAATCTCCGTGCATGTCACATTGAAAATTTTGAAGATATGCATGACAAAAACTTTTGGTAGCCTTACTATTATTTTTGTAGTGTCGACTACTTGGTTCGAGAAGAACAGCTCCTCCAAGGCTCATAAAGAGATTTTGACGACAAAATCTATATCAAGAAGGGGGGCATGTTACACCCCAAGTCATGCCATGTCATCCATTCCAACAAGCATTGTAAATATAGCGGAACACTGTAATGTAGTGAGTTAAATCACTGTTCCTTATGCTAGGAGTAGAATAGGTCTTAAAGCCTTCACCGAGTTGGCCATGCAATATAGAAGGAAGCTATGGAAAGTGTGCTCTATAGGATTAGGGTTAAGGCAAAACCCTAACTGCCTATGTATATAAGCCAATTTTGGGGCTTTTCCCTTCATTCTCACTTGTGGCAACAGAGAGCATTAGTTCATTTGATGTGTCTCCATCTTGTTGTTACTATGTTGTGCATCTCTACTTCCCCCTCTTGTGGTTGCATTACGTGTTCACCATTCACCACACTCATGGAATGGTTCTCTTGTCTCTTCTCTTTTCTTTCTCTTCTTGTAATGCATGATTGAGTGAGACTGAGAGCAAGATTGACACTCTTTCTGGTTGGAGATGTAGTAGCTACTCAAATGAGGGTTGAGTGAGGAATAATCATCTTCACATGCTCATTGCGATGATCCCCACGCTCTCCCCATGACACATTTCTGACACATAAGTGGGATGACATGATTATTGGGAAATAAAGTTGGTGGTGGATGAAATGTTGGATGAAGTGGAGGAAAAGGGAAAAAGAAGTGATTGATGCACTGATGGTTGTTAATGGGTAAATGGTGGTAGTGGTTGGATTGGTTGGGTTGCAGGTGGTGCTTGATGCATTGGAGGTGGTGGTGGTTGGATAGGCGACAGACCTACTAGTAGTGGTAGCAACACTTGCTCCCATGGCTCGACATTTTCACATCTCACAATGTTGGTGACACCTTTTCCTTTGAAGGTGCGCCATGAGTCTTGGATGGATTGCACTTGATTGTCCACATTTGGAGCTTGCCAATTAGTGTCGCAAGCCTTAATGTCTTGGTCAATTTGATCAATACATCTTTATATTTGAGTGCAAAATGTTATAAAAATTGATCTCCAAATTGGACATCTAGAAACCTTTCCATAGAGCTCTCAAGCTGTGCTCTACCATGGAAAGTTCAAGATGCTGAGAAATAACTTCACCACCATGGAAGGCTTGCTCTAGAACATCTTGATTGATGATCATTAAGTATTGAGCGTACTCATTATTCAATACTTTCTTCTGAGGTTGCAAGAGCTCTAGATGCTCAATGCAGTTTCTCTTATCACCCATGTGAGCCATTTTTGGTGCACAAGCAAGTGTTGATACTATGTTGCAACACAAAATAAAATTACATTCAGTGCAAGCCATGAATCAATAATCATGTTACATGTGAACAAAATATATTGCACTTAGATAAGAATTTGCAAAATCGCTTCGAGGTAATTGCTTCACTCACCGAACCTATTAGAATGGTGCCACTACCCATATGTAATGCAACTCCCAATAGAGAGAAATGAGACACTTTGGGCACCTAAGGTTTCTCCTTGACCATAGTATAACAATGTAACACTCAACTCGAAATTTAGAGTTCAATGCAAATCTTTGTGCCTAGAACACATGACACACAACTCTCCATGAAGAGATGAGTGCCACTAGTCAAATGTAGAGAGGTAGTACAACACGCAACTCTCCATAGAGATGAATGACACTCCTTTGACCTATAATAATTGTGCAACACACAACATCAATGCCACTTTTCAAACCCAAAAAATAAGTGATGCACACAACTCTTGATTAAGAGATGAATGAGAAAGTGAAGCACAACTCTTGATTGAGAGATGAATGCTAACCCTACAACCTAAAAAAGAAAGACTTGCAACACAAAACTATCTGTAAGAGACTTTGAATGCCACTCCTTTTAACCTACAATAAATATGAAATACAACTCTTGCCAGAGATGTAAATGACACTTACGAATCATACAAAGAAAATGAAACGCACAACTTTTGACTCTCAATGAGAGATGAATGATGCTCCTTTTCCCTACGTTGCATTAACATGCATTAAAAGACATGGAAGTGTAACACACAACTCTCAAATGAGAGATGAATGTCACTTTCATGAAACAAACAATTTTAAAAACATAATAAAGTCCTAAACATATATTTTTAAAAATAGCACACAACTCTATTACGAAAGATGTATGCCCCACACATAAAAACCAGTAAAATAAAAACAAATGTGAAAGCGAAGCACACAACTCTCTGAAGAGAGATGAATGCCCCACACATTAAAATTAATAAAATAAAAAGAACAAAAGAAAGTGAAGCACACAACTCTTCAAAGAGAGATGAATACCAGTTTCTAACTAGAAATAATAAAATAAATTACTTACTAAGTCGTTGAATGTTGTTGGTGGTCATGTTGTGCATGCAATACTGATAAAGAAACAAATTACTATTTTTTGTCTCTCTCCCTCATCTCCTCGAATAGAAAAAAACATAGTAGTTCAAAATGCTCTCTCTCTCTCTCTCTCTCTCTCTCTCTATCCCTCCCATACCAATGAAGAAAAAAATATCAAAAATAGTCTTGTAGTTTTAAATATCATCTACCTCAATCTCTCCCTCTTCTTGTCTTTTGTAACAAACATATAGACAAAGTGTGATACAAAAATGTATCTACTTAATACGTAATATACAAATACCCTAAAAGATGAAGAAAAAGGGATATTCATTCATGAGGAAGAAGAAGATACACAGGTTGAAAACCATAGATTCCTTTCATTAAGCAATGACATCCATCAAAGAGATACATCCATCAAAGTACGTGAGGAAGTTACCATGCAAAGGGACACACACCTTGACATCTTAGGTGTAAATGCACTTAATAGTGAGCACTCTTTAGCCTTAGTGTAGTGCCTATATACCTTGTTAACACTGGCACACCCAGTGGTTACTATTTTCCCAAAATAGTAGACTAGAACCCACAGTATTATTTCTAGTTTCAGTCTAATGCAATTTAGTAGACCCTCTTCATGGTGCAACATCTCACCAATCCAAGACTATGCTGGAAAATAGAGAAAAGAGCTTGGTGCAGTACCAAGGTTTAGACTACTTCCAAACACAGTTGTCCTCTAAATTACAAAAGATAGAAATTATTGTGCAATAAAGAAAAAGTAAGACATAGTGCATATCATCATCATGTGCTCAAATACAGTGTAAGTGCACATGTGATTATAGTGCCACCATTTTTTAGCAAAATGCCAGGGCTAGGAACCCATAAAATATAATGTCATCCATACATGCTCATAAAGAATAAAAACATAGAACCATGAATGAATAAGAATGTCCACACTCCACTGGCATGGAGTAGACATGGTATAGGCATAGCACTGCCCATAGAAATATGTCGATGATGCTCCAACATCCACATCAAAATCATCCACTGACTCAAAGAGAGCCAATGTTGCATCATAATGAAAATATGCATCAATCTGCTCCATGTTCCTCATGCATTGGCACGCACAAGAAAGGTCTTCAAGAAACATAGATGGTTGAGCAAAGAATATAAACACACATAAACAAATATATTATCTCATGTCCATATGTCAATAGCACATGAAAATCCATGCTATCCCACCATACTATATCATCCATATGAATAAATATGAACATCCATCAATAAAGACCATGACATGGATAGGCAAATCAGCCCCCTCATGTCTCATAGAAGAATGGGATATACCCTCCATCACATGAAAAAATCCATCAACATGGATCCCATCACGCATGGAATGCATAACATCAAGCATCATATCATGAGAAACAATAACTCCATCATGAAAAATATCATCACAAGGATCAACATATAAAGCATCATCATGTAAACGATAATCATGCATAGTAGGAACCTCCAAATCTGTAGCAAAATCATCTTCAAGGACTAAATCATCCATGTGAGAAATATCATCATCATGAACATGAGAAAAAACCTGTAGTGTTTCCTCATCATGAGACACATCAAAAATCATATCATCATCAAGTATATCTCCACAATGTACATCATCATGGGTATCATCATCTGCCAAATCATAGGAACTATCTAATGTAAAGGTGGATACATCCAAGACCTCTCATTGGCTCAATGGGTTCTCTTGTGTATTCTCATCCTTCATCATATGTGTCCCAATGTAATGACAAACAAAATTATCATCATAATCACTATCACTGTCATCATCACTTCCATATGTCTCTTCTAGTTTCTCAATAGCTGATTGCAATAAGGTTATATTCTTTCGGCTAGAACATGATTTATGCTTACCCTCATCAAGATAATCATGAGCATCATCCAATAGATTAGAAAATTTTGACAATTTATATCTAGCTTTCTCCAATATTTTTTGATGAAGATGCTTTCTTAAACAAGTTGATAATGTCATAGAATTCTTCATCCAAATCAACCATGCAAAAGTATTTGCATTTATCCCCCTTTTTACATGACTTATTCAAGTATGAACATGCAGAGGTTTTGTGATCCTTTTTCAAACAAATTTCACATCTTTTCTTCCCCATTTGATAAGCAAAAATCAATCATTCCTTGGTGATTTTCATGGAAAGACTTCTGATTTGATAGAGCATAAAAGTTGAAATGTTAACCTCTGAAATTTACTGGTGACTTAATTCTATAGATTGCTGGATCTTCTGGATGCTAATAGACTTTGAAATCGAATCTCTGATCAACATTGTAGCTTATTGCTTTCTTGCTTTCAGCTTTCATAATTGTATTTGCCGATCTCTTGACATATTCCTGCATTTACTTGGAATTGGAAAACTATGACTTCATCATATCCAAATCCATAAACATTCGGATCTAGTATTGCCAAGTATTGGCTTCAGTTCTGCATGCCTCTTCTACAAGATACTAGAATATTTGGAACAAAATCGGAATTGGAATTGAACAATTGTGAAATCCATTCCTTAATATTTGCAAAGAAGTAGAGCAATTGATCAAAGAGGACTTTGATTATGGATCAGAATTAGGAATTGGATCTGCCAGATTGCATGAATACTTGAATATCTTACTCCTCCTCAATATGTGATGGGTGGGATCTGGAAAGAAAAGTTCAGAATTGAACCTTTGGCTAGATTTCAGATTTGTACATAGTCGATTTCAGATTCTATGAGAAAACTTCCTTGATGATTGGAGTCAACCATTTAATGGCACTTCAATTTGTTCATACAGTTCTTCTGCATGAATTGCAATCTTTGCTACACTTAAGCGTTGATCAATTGCAATAATATTGAATGTGCGCTCCATGCAAGATAAACCGATTCACATGTTAGTCGCTTCCAAAAATTACCACAAGTTTGCATGCTGCGAGTACTTGTTTACAAAGGCTAACAATAATGATAGCAAGAATTCTTCCGTCGGCAGATTGACTTGATCAAGACCTCCAAGAAACAAATCGGAAATCAATTTGATATTAGCTAATTTGCAAGATGAGTCCAAGGATCGGATCTCTTCATCAATATGCTCTTGGTTATCCATGCATGTAGCTTGTCGCAGTCAGAGAATCGCTCCCATTCAAACACAACTTTGTTACGCATGCAGGTAGACTGCAATCTTCTAAAAGTGTTGCTTTATTTGAATAAAGACAATACATAAGAACACAAGTCAAGAAATGACTGTCATCTCCTCCGAATTCAAGAACTTGGGTAGTCAAAAACAGTTAACATCTAGTCAGCAATAAATCTGATTGTGGTGCAGACGATCAACATTTTCATGGGCAACATATACTTTGACAAGAATCTGGATATGTATGTTTTTGCTCCGGAATAGGAATCATATTGGAAGAGATATTTGTTGATCCGAATTACTGGAATAGTCGGAATTTAGAAACCAGTTTGTCAAATGTCGATCTTGATTGGAACTGCACTACTACACACGCATCCTATTGCGACGTTTACGTACCGACGATTAGCGCCCGCTTAGCGTTAATCGTCGCTATAAAAATCAGGTTTTGCAAATCGTCGCTATATAGCGACTTTTGCCAAAAGTCGCTATATAGCGACGTTAGTAAAAGTCGCTATATAGCGACGTTAGTAAAAGTCGCTATATAGCGACGTTAGTAAAAGTCGCTATATAGCGACTTTTAAAAGTCGCTATATAGCGACACTGAGACAAAATATTATAGAGACGTTTTACAGAGAGGTTTTTTTTTTTTTTTAGGCCTTAAAATTTATTTTTTTCCAATGACAAAATTTTTTAAATTTTCATACATGTTTGAGCTCATAGAGAATTAAAAAATGAGAGCATGTACATCAAGCCTTTGAAGCTCATATATTCATGTCCAAGTTTGAGATGAGAAAAATCAAATAAGAGCATTTACATCAACTGTTTCATCTTGAGCCAAGTCTAAGGCGCCAAGCAAGTCTATCTCCAACTGCATACCGAGTTGATCTCCTATATCATCATCGTACTCTAGTATCGTACGTTCACCTAAAAGTATTTGATCATCTTCTTCAATAAAGCTTAAGTGTGGTGATTGATCTTGATGATTATTGTCTTCCTCGTCAATATCGTGATCTCCATCCTCCTCCCATGCGATGTCATTATGCGCATCTTCCTCTTGCCTCATATGGTGATCTACATCTTCTTCGCTAGATTCATCAATTGGATCCGGCATTGGTAGTGGCATCTCCATATCCACATCTCGATCTTCAAAAATCTGCTTACTTCGTGGTGCAACTTGGATCACGTACCACCATCTTGGATCAGAACGATCCGGATGAAAAACCACCTATATTGAAGATGAAAAATCACGTGCCAAATGTCGTCAATTATATATATATCAATGGACTTAAAAAACGAAAGCTTCGACTAATTAAATCATTAGTATGCACCTGCTCACAGTGCTCGGGAAGAACAAAAGTATCACTTTCATTGGTCCAATGTTTGGTGGAGTCTATTGCAAAGAGATCGCTACTATCTTTTCTCACTGTCGCATGGGGACCGTTGTAAGTAGTTCTAAACCATTTTACATCAAGAATGAAAATAGTAAATCATCTGAAATCAATTTCATAGATGTCGCGACAATAATCCAACTGTGAGGAGAGAAGATTGGTATCCGAAGCACTTGCTCGGCTATCTTGTGTGAAGTTAGCCATGACTCCACAATCATACGTGACTCTCTTTGAATCGATGCGTTCCACGTGAAAATGTCGTCCATATGACCATAATGCACTGTACTTTTTGTACTGTAAAAGAGCATCATTAAAACAATGAAGATGCACCTATTTTATAGCATATATTGCCACAAATAATTACTTAATTACGTCAAGAGATAAGAAACTTACATGCACCATATACATCCAGATGATAACTCCCGCTTGCGCTTGTTTATTGTCTCTCCATCACGTTCGGCTTTACGTACAGCTAGTTGTAGCCAATCAAGTGACATGTGAGTAGGGAGAAAAGCCAAATCTCGTGGATATGGTTGTGATCGCCTGTACATTACTCTGAATCTCGTCCTTGCATTTATTCTTTCTGCTTTGGCCACTTCATATCTCTCAATCCACTTCTGCATCTCAGGGCTATTAAGGATACAAAACTTATTGAATTTCTCCATTTGCTCTTCGCTCATCTTTCTTTGAATCCCTTTTCCTTGGGGGACCTCGCCAATGATGCGATCATCATCCTTGTTGTGCCAAGCTTGCGGCATATCAGGATCCGTGGATGCAAGAAACTTTGTGATATATACTAATGACTCTTGCACAAGCCATCCCTCTGCCATGCTTGCTTCTGGTCTTGCTCTTTGTCTTACAAACCCCTTTAAAGTTTTCATAAACCGCTCGAGAAAAAACATCCATCGATTATGAACGGTACCTGCTATAGCCACCTCATCAACTATGTGCACAAGCAAGTGGACTTGAGTTGTCATAATGCTTGAGGGAAAGTGCTTCTCAAGCAAGCATACGGCTTCGATGGATTCCACCCTAGCCTTCTCGATGCTCGATATAGAGATCTCTTTTTGAGATATCCACCTATTTTACATGTCCATGCATATGTAAGATATTTGAGATATCCACCTATTTCACATGTCCATTAAGAAAATACATAATGCGAATTGATAGTAAGCATACGTCACAATACCACAGATCTTGAATATAGCATTTCTAACATCTTCTTGTAAGCACCCTTTTATTGTAATTGGAAGGATGAACTATCAAAGCAACAATGAAATCATGTCAACAATATAACATAATAATAATTACGCTAATGCATCACTATTATCGGTACACTAATTCTACTTAGAAAACCTGTACGACCTTGTGCCAATCATGGGACTTGAGGCCACTAAGCTTATTGTCCTTTGAAAATGCTCCTTTCAAGCAACGCATGTACCCTGTTGGTGTTTGAAAAGAGGCAATGTCTGCCTTGATCGCTGCCTCCTCCCTCGTAGAGAGGATCCACATTGCTTTCAGGAGGACAACTTTTCCTGAAGCATGCACTTGGGGCCACAAACGAGACATCCTATTCATAGCACGCAAGTCTTCTCGCACTCCTCTCGAGTCCTTGGAACCAACCAAGTGTGCCCAAATGGTAGCCCCCACATTCTTAAAGATATGCATGGGATCCAAGAGATGATTGATTTGTAACTGACCCCAATAAGGAAGCTCGTGAAAGATCGATAGCCTCTTCATACCAGGAGGAGGTTCCTCTCCATTCTCCCTCCAAGCTTGAATCCAATCACTTGCTTTCAAATATGATGGTGGTGGATCAAGGTGACCTCCACGTGCGAGATGGTCGAGTGGAAGGTATCGAGCATGACCTTCATAAACATTTTGCCTCATATGTTTGGAGTAGCGTGCAAGCGATTTCAGAGCGGATCCACAAACAGGACAAGCATGGTTCCCACTTGTAACAAGTCCTGCACGCATGCATGAATATGTTAGTACAAGACATGCGTGCAAAAGAGAGTAAAAAAAGCATAATCCCTCATTGTACATGTAAAGACATAACCACGTACCTGCGCACTCTCCATATCCTGGGTAGTCATGCATGGTCCACATCAAGATACCCCTGACCAAAATATCATTGGTATGCCTAGGAGCTCTGGAAATATCAAAGACCTGCACTCCTCTCCATAATATCTGTAACTCCTCTATCAAAGGTGCCATGTACACGTCCATGTTTTTTGCCTTGTACTTTCCTGGCACAAGTAGTGCAAGCATGAGGTGTCCCTTTTTTATTGTTAGCCATGGTGGGATATTGTAATTCACCATGACTATGGGCCATGTCGACCAAGATGTCGAGCGTAACCCGAAAGGATTCACGCCGTCCATGGCTAGCCCAAGATGTAAGTTGCATGGCTCTCTCACAAAGTCCGGCCACTGATTATCTATGTGCTTCCAAGCTACACAATCTGCGGGAATCCTCAATGTGTGATCAGTGGACCGATGAGATGCATGCCATGTCATCAACTCCGCTATGGATTTGCATCGAAACATGTGTTGTATTCTTGCAATGATGGGAAAGTGTCTTAAGACCTTTACCGGTATCCTCTCACCCTGTAAGTCATCTCTATATCGTTGTTCCCCACACTTTGGACAACTAGCCAAATCTCCATGCTCACGATGAAAGAGAATACAATCATTACGGCAAGCATGGATGGTATCATAATCCATACCCACCATTGTTAGCATCTTTTTCGCTTCATCTCTTGATGCGGGCATGGTATTTGGTGCAGGCAACATCTTCTGGAGCAACCTATGACAAAGACACTATCCAAATGATGATTCTCAAAACAAACAATATCCAAATAATGAGTCAAATTAATGCAAGGGCTAACCTCATTAAGGCCGAGACACTTGTATCCGACCACCCATACTGTACTTGTAGATTCAAGATTGAGAGACAAGCACGTAGTTTAGACATCCTAGCACCCTCGTACAATTGTGTTGATTGCAACTCTCGCATTTTCACCTCAGACTCTGACATCACGTGTATGTGGGATGTAGTGCCCCTAAAAATGGAATCCATCATGTCGACCATACACTCGTCGTCATCCGGGAGACTATAGTCTTGTTGAAAGTGAGAAGGTATATGTGTACCCTCGTCACCCTCGTCATCCTGTCATAAGCTCATTCGTGTAAATAGAAGATCTTCTATTTCCGGGTATACAATAAGATTGCGAACTTAAATAGCTTTGACTTACCGATGATCCATCAACATGTGCAACACCAACGGGGGGTACTGGTTGCGGCTCCTCCCCATACATCTGCAAGTGGCGCATGATAATACGACGTTGATGTCGTACTTCTCGCTTGCAATGAGTGCAATGACAATATAACCTCTCTGTAAGCCACTTCGTGCTCCCGAGCATTGGCGCATCATCGGATGAGCTTCCACTCGTCCCTTCCATCTACACTTATAAAACCACAACATAAGCATGAAGAGGAGATATTGACAATTATGAGCATAGCATGTTTAATTTGAGCTTCTCTTGAGGCCATATAAAAAGAATGACGTCGCTATATAGTAAGGATTGAAACAAAAAATCCTATATAGTAAGGCTATATAGTAAGAGGAGATATTGACAATTATAAGCATAGCATGTTTGAGCTTCACTGGAGGCCATACAAAAAAATAAACAGTAAGCGTCGCTATATAGTGACGCTCTGTTCCGTCGCTATATAGCGACGTTTTTAATTTAAAACGTCGCTATATAGCGACGCTTTAAATTAAAAACGTCGCTATATAGCGACGAAACAGCGTCGCTATATAGCGACGCTGTGGGTTAAAACTCGAACGCCGAAACGCGTGGCGTTTTGCTCAAGCCATTCCTAATCTCTCAAGTAAGCAATCCAAAATCTCCTCCCACCTATTTTCGACGACCTCCCATCTATTCCAAGCAACCTCCCACTCTATTTTCCACTCCTCACCCTTCTCCTACCTCTTGTACTCCCTCTCTCTCCTTTTTCCCTCTTTGGTTTCCAGAAAGAAAGTTCTTCAAGAGGTGAGTTTGTTTCAACAATGTAGGTTGTTTGTTTGTTAGCTTTGGTTTTGTGAGTGTTTCTACTTGTATTGCTAAAGTTGTAAACTAGTTTTCATGTTTGATTTGAAAGGATTGAAACAAAAAACGAGATTCAAGAAAGAAAGAAAGAAAACTCACCTCTTCTTCCTGTATTTCTCTTCCTTCTCTTTCTCCTTGTCTCCTCAATCTCCTCCTTTCCTTGTCTCCTCAATCTTCTCTTTCCTTGTCTCCTTCAAGAAGTTGCTTTTGTGATCTCCTCTTTCCACTAACATCTTATTTGAAAAAATGGGTTGTTTTCTCTCTTTTGTAGGGCCAGTCCACTACACCGAGCGGGACATACTCTTTCTTTTGTGGGGCCAGTCCACTACACCGAGCGGGACATACTTTTACAGGTAAGTGCTTCCTCTTCTTTCCATTTAATATTTTTGTTATTTGCATTGGCCTGCAGCTAGCGCCTTAAGCGCTAGCTGCAGTGATGGGCGTAGGAACCCTCTCTTCCCCTCTCTCTCTTTCCATCTTCCCCCTTCTCTTTTTCTCATTTTTCCCCCTTCTCTTTTTTCCCTCTTCTCTTATTCTCTCTTTCCCCCTTCTCTCTTTCCCCCTCTCTCTTTTCCCTTCTCTCTTTCCTTCCCCTCTTATTCTCTATTTCCTTCCCCTCTTATTCTCTTATGCTTATGCTTCTCTCATTCCCCCTTCTCTATTTCCCCCTTCTCTCATTCGCATAAGCTCTTTTTCCGCATGAGCATAAGCTCCTTCTCTATTTCTGCATGAGCATAAGCATGAGCTTATGCTTATGCTTATGCTTAAGCATAAGCATGAGCATAAGCTCATGCTTATGCTCATGCATGAGCATGAGCTTATGCGTAAGTTTCCGCATAAGCTTATGCGGAAATAGAGAATGAGAGAAGCTTATGCTTCTCTCTTTCTCTTTTTCCGCATAAGCTCTTTCTCTTTTTCCGCATAAGCTCCTTCTCTATTTCCGCATGAGCATAAGCATGAGCTTATGCTTATGCTTATGCTTAAGCATAAGTTCATGCTTATGCTCATGCATGAGCATGAGCTTATGCGTAAGTTTTCGCATAAGCTTATGCGAAAATAGAGAATGAGAGAATTTATGCTTCTCTCATTCTCTTTTTCCGCATAAGCTCTTTCTCTTTTTCCGCATGAGCATAAGCTCCTTCTCTATTTCCGCATGAGCATAAGCATGAGCTTGTGCTTATGCTCATGCATGAGCATGAGCTTATGCGTAAGTTTTCGCATAAGCTTATGCGGAAATAGAGAATGAGAGAAGCTTATGCTTCTCTCATTCTCTTTTTCTGCATAAGCTCTTTCTCTTTTTCCGCATGAGCATAAGCTCCTTCTGTTTTTCCGCATGAGCATAAGCATGAGCTTATGCTTATGCTTATGCTTAAGCATAAGCATAAGCATAAGCTCACGCTTATGCTCATGCATGAGCATGAGCTTATGCTTAAGTTTCCGCATGAGCTTATGCGGAAATAGAGAAGGAGCTCCTTCTCTTGATCCGCATGAGCATAAGCTCCTTCTCTTGATCCGCATGAGCATAAGCTCCTTCTCTTTTTCCGCATGAGCATAAGCTCCTTCTCTTTTTCCGCATGAGCATAAGCATGAGCTTATGCTTATGCTTATGCTTGAAATAGAGAAGGAGCTTATGCTTATGCGGAAATAGAGAAGGAGCTTATGCTCACGGAAAAAGAGGAGGAGCTTATGCGGAAAAAGAGAATGAGAGAAGCATAAGCTTCTCTCATTCTCTATTTCCGCATAAGCTTATGCGGAAACTTACGCATAAGCTCATGCTCATGCATGAGCATAAGCATGAAGCTCCTCCTCTTTTTCCGCATGAGCATAAGCTCCTTCTCTATTTCCGCATAAGCATAAGCTCCTTCTCTATTTCCACATAAGCTCCTTCTCTATTTCCGCATAAGCATAAGCTCCTTCTCTTTTTCCGCATGAGCATAAGCATGAGCTTATGCTTATGCTTATGCTTCCGCATAAGCTCCTTCTCTTTTTCTGTATAAGCTCCTTCTCTTTTTCTGCATAAGCTCCTTCTCTATTTCCGCATGAGCATAAGCTCCTTCTCTTTTTCCGCATGAGCATGAGCTTATGCTTAAGTTTCCGCATAAGCTTATGCGGAAATAGAGAATGAGAGAAGCTTATGCTTCTCTCATTCTCTTTTTGCGCATAAGCTCCTTCTCTTTTTCCGCATGAGCATGAGCTTATGCTTAAGTTTCCGCATAAGCTCCTTCTCTATTTCCGCATGAGCATAAGCTCCTTCTCTTTTTCCGCATGAGCATAAGCTCATGCTTATGCTCATGCATGAGCATGAGCTTATGCGTAAGTTTTCGCATAAGCTCCTTCTCTATTTTCACATGAGCATAAGCTCTTTCTCTTTTTCCGCATGAGCATAAGCTCATGCTTATGCTCATGCATGAGCATGAGCTTATGCTTAAGTTTCCGCATAAGCTCCTTCTCTTTTTATGCATAAGCTCCTTCTCTTTTTCCACATAAGCTCCTCCTTCTCTTTTTATGCATAAGCTCCTTCTCTATTCCGCATAAGCTCCTTCTCTTTTTCCGCATAAGAAGCTTATGCGGAAACAGAGAATGAGAGAAGCTTATGCGGAAATAGAGAACGAGAGAAGCTTATGCGAAAATAGAGAATGAAATAAGCTTTTGCGTGAGCATATGCGGAAATAGAGAATGAGAGAAGCTTATGCTTCTCTCATTCTCTATTTCCGCATATGCGGAAACATGAGCATAAGCTCATGCTCACCCATGAGCATAAGCATAAGCTCATGCGGAAAAAGAGAAGGAGCTTATGCGGAAATAGAGAATGAGTTTCCGCATAAGCTTCTCTCCTTCTCTTTTTCTGCATAAGCTCCTTCTCTTTTTCCACATGAGCATAAGCATGCGGAAACTCATTCTCTATTTTATGCATAAGCTCCTTCTCTATTTCCGATGCCTATGCTTAAGCATAAGCTCATGCTTATGCTCATGCATGAGCATGAGCTTATGCTTAAGTTTCCGCATAAGCTCATGCTTATGCGTGAGCTTATGCGGAAATAGAGAATGAGAGAAGCATAAGCTCATTCTCTATTTCTGCATAAGCTCATTCTCTATTTCCCACTCTATTTCCCCCTTCTCTCCTTCTCTATTTTCCCTCATCTCTTTCCCCTTCTCTATTTCCCCCTTCTCTCATTCTCTATTTCCTCATTCTCATTCTTTTCTTTCCTTTACATCTTCTTTTCCTCTTATCTTTCCCTCTTCTTTCCCTCTTTCCTTTCCCTCTTCTTTTCTTTCCCTCTTCTTTCTTCTTGCCTATGCCTATGCCTATGAGAATGCTCATGTTTGTTTTTTGTTTTCTGTTTTCGTGTTTGTGTCTATGTTAGATATGGGATCACGTCGCTCATCCGACGAGTACGGACAGCCTCGTAGGAGGAGAGCTCATGATCTATATGCTCCAGAGGACTTTGATTCCTCTCAGGCGACTACCCCGAGGACTACCCCTGGTCCGACTCCTCTCGGTCCTAGCACTGTGACTACCCCTAGTCTGACCCCTCTTCCACGTAGCACTGCGACTACCCCTCAGGGGACTCCTTTGCTAGCCGCGCATGGCTTTGTCGGGACTCCTGACGAGTTTGTAGCGCAGATGAGCGATGAGGAGGCAGCGAGATTCTTCTCTCTGCTCTCTCAGAGGACCTCCGCAATTCCTTCCCCTACACCGACGGGTGGACGTACTGCCCAGCCATCCCCTCGTGCCCCTTCGACCGCGGGATCATCACCTGCGCATGCCTCCCGCAAGGGAAGGAAGAGTAGGATGGGCGGCTCATGTTGTGCTGACTCAGGAGATGTAGACGAGTCAGTACACTCACGCTCCTTTAGGTCTCCACTTGGTCCGGAGACACAGTATCAGTCAGGTCCCTTTCCCTCTCCTACTCCCACAACTACTCCTCGATCCGGAAGCGGTCGCGTAGCTTCCACTCCTTCAGACTCTGCTACCGTCAGTCCCCCTTACTCATCAGGGGATCTCTCCTATCAAATCACATCTGCCGGAGAGATAATAGAAGACAAAAAGGGCAAAGCAGTGATGGCCGCCATGAGGAGGTTGATGAGTCATCACTTCAAGAGCGGCATAAATATCGATTGGCGGTATCAAGATGCCCAAAAGAAGCAGGCGGTGATTGATGAGTTAAAACAAAGATACCCTAATCCGCCAAATGTGGAGTTTAATAACAATTATATGCTCGAGCACATGGGTTTGGTCCTAAAGCATCGCAGATCAACCTTGCGTACTTCCATTACAAAGGGGTTGGCTAAACCCAGCTGGGCAGACAAAGCTGATTGGAAGTACTTCAAGAAGCAACATAGGGACCATCTTGAAATGTTCGAGGGTCAGAGGAGGGCTGCGAAGAGACGGCTGGACGTCGTAGGTACTTCGCACTTTGGTGCAGGCGGACGGTATGCGTTCGAGGCAACCGTGGTAAGTCTACTTCTTCCCATTTAATGTATTGTTCTATTTGTTTTACTTACATATTACATGCACTTTAGCTAACTCTAACTCTCGTAAATTGGATCCATAGCAAGCTGCGATGGGTCGTCTTCCTACGGATGCAGAGACGCGGCATGCATTTCGGATAGGAACAAAGCCGTGGTTCATTGAGCAAGAGGCAATGGGAGCGACAGTCGATTGGGCTGAGGTGGCTGCTCGCACGGTATAAGTTTATTCCTACTTGTAATCTCACTTTTTAATTTAAGTTCCAATCTAATTTTCGATTTATATGGTTCACTCTTAGGGTCAAAGCTCAAGCGTCCCATCATCCGAGACGAGCGATCAACAGGGGCAAGGATCGGACGTAGGTGCCGAGGACGAGGGAGAAGACGTAGGTGTCGGGGACGAGGGAGAAGACGCAGGTGTCGAGGACCAAGGAACAGGCCAACAAGACGATTCGGATTCGGATTCGGATGAGTAGTGGTAGTAGCATTTTGTATATCCGCTCGTTTGAGCAATTTTGTATCGCCCTTTCACAGGGTAATTTTGTTACAAACACAGTTGTATATGTATATGCATTTCTTCCTCATTGTTCACAAGAACAATTTTGTATCACCCTGCAAGCAAGGGAAATTTTGTTATAAAAAACTTTCTTTTGTAATACCAAAAAAAAAAAGGATTAGTGGGGCTAAACAGGGCCAAAAGGAAGCCCTGTTTAGCCCCACTAACCCTTTTTTTTAACTTCTGTTAATCGTCGCTATATAGCGATGTTTACCAGTGTCGCTATATAGCGACGATTAACAGTATCGCTATATAGCGACGTTTGTCATCGTCGCTATATAGCGATGATTAACAGCGTCACTATATAGCGACGGTTTATAGCGACACTTCTTTTTCGACGATTTTAACGACTTTTATAGCGACCTTTGCGC